>NC_044551.1:53383426-53698198 GCF_007565055.1 Rhinopithecus roxellana | reverse complement strand
CTATACCAGGTTATTCTCCCAGATGACATGGCATAAGCATTTTGATAATGCAGTCACTATGTTCTAGAATAGACAGTCATCAAGTGGTTAATAAATCTTGTTTCTTTTACAGTGGTGGCTAATGAAGGGTAAACAGATATAATTGGAAATTGAGGATCTAGGATACCATGATCTCCACAATTAATTCAAGCGGATAATCTCTGCTTTTATCAACTTGATATATTGCATTTTATGTATGTATATATGATGCAATATATTACATTATAATCATACATATAAAATTCTACTCAGTGATTAATAAAAAATGTGTATTTAATTGTTAAAAATGATTACAAACACTGATGTATGCAATAAATGTTGTACAAGTGGGTGGTACTAAATAATTATATGATAAAGAAAATTTGATTAGCAGAAGTAAGTGTTTAGAACCATATCATATTCTTTTTAAATTTATTTTCTTTTTTTTAACTTTTATTTTAAGTTCAGGGGTACAAGTGTAGGTTTGTTACATAGGTAAACTTGTGTCATGGAGGTTGTTGTACAGATTATTTTATCACCCAGATATTAAGCCTGGTACCCATTAATTATTTTTTCCTGATCCTCTCCTTCCTCCCACCTTCCATCCTCTGAAAGGCCTCTGTGTGTGTCATTCCCTTCTATGTGTCTATGTGTTCTCATCATTTAGCACCCACTTATAAATGAGAACATGTGGTAATTGGTTTTCTGTTCTTGTGTTAGTTTGTTAAGGATAATGGTCTTCTCAGAAATCTATAAGGATTTTTATTAAAATGCAAGTGATATATAAATGAACTATGGTAGGGAGCCAATTGGCATGTTTTACCATTTCATCTCACTAATTTGTTACACTAAAGACCTTTGAAAAATACTACATAAAATTTCTGCATTTTTAAATAAATTGTGGATTTAAATTCAGAATTATTAACTTGGTTTCAAAACTTGCTTCACTTGTCTATCACAAAGGAGGTAAAAGTATATTGCTAATTTGCTCTACTCTTATAACAGTTTATGACAGCTTGTTTTTTTAAAAGAATATGCATTCATTGAGCAACTGGAGATTTAATGTATGCAATCAGCGTTCAGCAAAGGAAGGAGACATTTTGGTATTTTTTTTAAAAAAGCTATTTGTATATTAAGTACAGTAAGTCCTTGCTTAATGTTCTTGGTAAGTTCTTGGAATATGTGACTTTAAGCAACATGACATATGGAAAGTCTTTGAGTAACATCATTTTGTTCAACATTGTTTGGTCATAACATTGATAAGGAAAAAACGGGTTTTGTTTTATGTCATTTTGAATACATATTCCTAATTTCAGTGTATTTTCCTATATAAAACTATTACATTTAGCAATTAATTAGCCCATCCTCTTTGCAAAATAAAATACTTACCAATTGTGAAGGGAAGAAAGGACAGTGATTTGTGGAGAGACAAGGAAGGTTGAAATACATGCCGAATAAAAAAAAGGTTTAACTATATGGCACTGGAAACAAACAATTTGAGTGTGAAGGACGTATTTTCTCTCAAGGCTTATGTAATATGAGAAATTAATCAGAAATCAATTAATTCAACCAGTTAGAAAAATTGGTAGAATGGTATGAAGTATAAATGAAGAAAATTCATTTTAAAATATAGAAAATTTGGAACCATGGTGTATGTCCCACTTAACAACCAACATAATAAAAATTTGTGCAAAAGGTGATTATTAAATTTACTAATAGAGTTTGATGAGGGCAGATATTGAATGCTAGGAGATGGGTAATAGAGAGTTTCAATAAGGCATTTTCTAATAATTTCATAAGCTTCCTTTCAATAGCTACCTGCTACCTCCAGTTTATTGGTGGATCTCCTGTCATTGGACTTCATTAAAATAAAAACAAATCTGTGGCATTTATGTCAAGTCAAAAGAATCTATGCAGAGTTGTGGCAGAAGCACATAGGAACAAAGGAGTCCCTTTACTACATTCTAAGGAAGAATTTCCATGTTCTATTACAGACAATTATTTGTTCTCAGCCATGTCTGTCCTGATACGGCTATCCAGATCGTCTTATTTTTCAATTCCTCTGACTCAGAAAATCTCTTTATTGTGTCCTCTGGAATTGATGGCCAGTCAGCATCAAAATTCTACATAATCTCAATATATTTCTTTTATGTGAATGTTGCCCTAATAGGAGATTATGTTGAAGACACACTTTGTTCAGCGGCTCATATCATTCACATCTCCCTATGCTTTTCTTTAATCTGACATGAATTCATTTATCAGCACACCAGGTCCAAAATTCTGTTGAATAGATAGTTTGACTTTCAAGATTTTTAGATGCCTCCTTCTGCCTCTTTCAATTGGCAAATGTGTCATAGCAAAAATCCGAACAGACACCTAATTTATGGTCATGTGATTCCCTTCTTTCTGGAGTCTCGCATCCTCAAGTCTTTGCTGCTTGGTAGAGCTCTCAGGTGCCCTTTAACATATTATCTTTCATATTTTATCCAGCCTTACTAACTAGTCTAGCAAGACGGATGGCCATATTCAAGTTCATCTGCTATAACTAGCAGCAAATATCCTTGTATCTAGCTATTAAGATTTGACAAAGCATAAGAAATAAAGAGGCAAAACTGTCATCATTTACAGATGATGCTATTCAACACTTTCAGTATACAGGAGCCAAGACTGAAAAAAGTGACTCTAAACTTGATGGTAAATGATTAAGGTAAGTGAATACAAAATAAAAATAAATTGTTCATAATGTATACATTATATAATTAGAAAACACCCTATTTTGCAAAGCAAAAAGCTTGAAACAGACCTCACAATCAATGTGCATGATTTTTAAAGGGAAAAATTGTATACTATTGGAGGATTTAAAGTAAGTTGTTATCAAATATATAAGCATGTAATGTCTTGGAATAAAAACACAACATAATGATGACAATTCTGTCAATATTAATCTATAAATGTAATAAAATAATGGCAAAATAGAAATATGTTTTCTGCAATCACTGTCAAGTCAAATCCAAATTTTATGTAGAAAGATAAAATAACCAGAAAATTCCTAATAAGGTGGTTAGTCAGGAGGAACAAGAATGATCATATAATAAAATATTTTATAATCTTATTAAAGAATTTCATTTAAAGAAGCAACTTAATCCTATTTCTATTTTAGTAAAATCATTGTAATATACAGAAAGGATTACGAAACAGCAACATTGAAGAGAGAAGTTAGCTTTTTCAGTGATATTTGCAAAATAATAGAATTCTGAATTAGAGAAACAGCAAGAAGGCAAGAGAGGGAGATTTAGTAGATGTTATCAATCATAATACTCTTAACACAACAGTAGCTGACACGTACAGTGTTTATATAGTAAGGTGCTGTGTATATCTCAATGTATTTCACCCACACAAAAACCTTTGTGTTGAGTTCTACTTTAATTTCAATTTGGCAGATGTGGGAATTAAGGCATATAATAATTGCACAAATTGCCCAACATATTGCAGTTACTTAAAAGAAGCGTGATTCTGGCTTCAGATTCTGGGCTAGCAGCCTCAAAAGCATACAGTTTCACTAAGAGTTGCTGTGACATGATTGGCTGTGGCCTGTGACAAGTCTCTGACTTGGGGTGTGGGTGGACTATAGTAGTGCTGTGTATAGAAAGATGCACACACGCACATACACACACACACGCACGCACACACACCAATTAAGAATAAAAAGATCTTGGCTCATCTTTTGAGCAGCATGATTTGAATGATGTCTCATAAGCAGTGTATATGTAAATCCAGCTGTGATTAGTGATATCTGAGCTGGCAGAAGAGACCTGGAAATTATCAGTCTCCGTCAATAATCATTAAAGGCATGAAAATGAGATACCAAAGCATTAAAAATAAGAAGCCACTTGAACTGTCATGGATCTCTCAATACTAGACACATGTAAAGAACAGACAGAATAAATTGAATGAAGAGAAACTGAGAAGGCATATCCAGCGAGGGAGAGAGACAGAGAAAGAAAGAAGCAAACTCAAAGAAGTATGGTGTTCCACATGATAATATAAGTGGACGGAGCTTTTGAAGGCAAAATTCAAACAGACAACTGCCATGGTTTGAATATTAATCTCAAAACCTAACGTTGAAATTTAATCATCAGTGTAATGATATTGGCAAGTGGGGCCTTTAGGAGGTGATTAGGCCAGGAGGGGTCTGCCCACATGGGTAGATCAATTACTTTTAAAAAGGGCATTAAGAAATGAGTTTCAGCTCCTCTGTTCTGCCATGTGGAAAACAGTGTTTCTTCCCTCTGAAGGTTACATCCTAGAAGCAGAGATGGGGTCCTTACTAGACATCAAATTTGCTGGTGCCTTGAACTTAAACTTAGCCCCCAGAACTGTGAGAAATAAAATAAAATAAAATAAAACAAAAAAACATTCTGTTCTTTATCAATTACCCAATTTCAGGTATTTTTTGTAGAAGCACAAAACGGACTAAGATAATAACTCCTATCTTTCTTCTTATATAATTTGAATATAATTCTTTTCTAAGATTCCCAAAATATTAGCCCTGCCATTTTCTCTTCATTATTTACAGCAATTTTTCTTCTAAAAACTCAGCTTTTATTTTAGATATGGGGGTACATATGTAGAATTGTTACATAGTATATTAGACCCATGTAGTGAGCACAGCACCCAATAGGTAGTTTTTTCACCCATGTCCCTCTCCTTCCACCCTTTCCCTAGTAGTCTGCAGTGTCTATGATTCCTATGTTTATATCCATGAGTGCTCAATGTTTACTTCCCATATACACATTCTTAGTGTTGGGGTACTATTCTTACCTTTAGGGCAAGAGCAAACATTGCCATTTGTGGACTTGCAGAGTTTTGGTTCCAGTGGCATCAAAACACGTGATTATTCCATTAGAACAAGACCTAGTTTATAGCAAAGGAGAAGAGCAAGTGGGCCCATGACCATGAGATGACATACTGACCCACCCAGAAGCTGTCAGCATGAAAGAGTGTGTTGAAAAGACCTGAACAGATAAAATGCCAGTTTGGAGTCAATACTTTCTGAGAATTGTGTTTCATCATCTCGGATGCAGCATGTAGATAACAGAAGAACTTTGATGGCTCTGTGGCTCTAGTAGAAAGAATATATGCATTTGGAATATAAGGTGCAAAGAGGAGCAGCCCCATTAATTAATACAGTAGATCCCTCTTATCCTCGGTGGATCTATTCCAAGACCCCCCACTGGGTACATGGAATTGCAGGTAGTACCATATCCTATATACACTATATTTCTTCCTATATATACATATCTATCATAAAGCTTAATTTATAAATTAGGAACAGTAGAGATAACAACAATAACTATTAATACAATAAAACAATTATGACAGTATGCCAATATTATTAATCTTGAGCTTTGGGATTATTGTTAAGTAAAACAAGGTTTACCAAAGCACAAGCACAATGATACCACCGTAGTCATTCTGATTACCAAGCTGGCTACTAAGTTACTATAGGCCAGTAGGGTGGACAACATGGTTATATGTGCTGGGCAAAGGGATGATTCATGTCTCAGGGAGGACAGAATGGGATGATATGAGGTTTCATCATGCTACTCAGAATGGCTCTGAAGCTGTTGTTGCCTATCTCAGTGCCCCATGTCAGGCTCAAATGAACTGCCCCTTATACTCCTACCCTGCTCAGTTGCTGTATACTGGCTGGTCTGAAGAAGATGGGGAGACTTACGGTAAACACACTTCATGCAGCTGAAGCAGGCTCTGAAGAGTTGACCTTGAAGGGGGGTCTCAGTGGCACATCTTACAGTTTGCCACTAGCTCCCCTCACCTATGATTAGAAGAAATGCCTCAATCAGATGATTCAGCAAACACTTATACACAACATCTGCCAGTCCACAGTACTCCGAAAAAGGCAATGCCATTCCTTACGGAAAGTTGCCTTACTAGTCTGTGTGAGTCGTCATATTAAAAACAAACTGAACAAGAGGTTAACTGGTCACAAAGATGGGAGATATAAACATCACTTTTTCTCCAAAGCAGACCATGCATAAAGACCCACCTTGAACAAAATAAAATTGAGTATAATAGCTGGAGAAGAAAGTTATTAAATGAATTGTCTTCAGTTACATTTAGAGTTAACTGGAATTTACTAGTAAGACCATGACTTTTACTGAACAATTTTAGCCAGTAAGTTGGATTATAACACTAATTTACATTCAGCAATCTTTGGAATAGTCCTAAGCCTGAAAATAAATCTTTCGTTTTCAAAGATCTCGAAGCTATATAACAATATTTATTTGAAATAAAATATCTCAGCTTGTGGCAACTAATTTAGAACCAAACTTAAAAGTCAGTTTCAGTTCAGGTAATAAGGACATAGTGAAGATAATAAAAACATTATCCTCACAGGAAGAAAAGATATATAGTGGTTGTAATTTGAAATACCCTTCAGTCTCCTAGTATAATCATCCTTTAGGTATTCAGGCTCATAAATATGTAGGACAAATAAGAGTGTGTAAATATTCCAGAATGTAAGATATTTCTACCACCTTTGTTCTTCAAAGCAGCAGCCATGACAAGGCTGGTGTAATTATTTAAGTGCATTCCTGTGAGGGGCAATAATTAACGTGTCTCTGATCTTATTGAATAACAAATGCATCAGGTGAAATGATTAGCATTTAGACATTAAATAAAGACACAATTTCCAAAAAATATTTGCACTATATTCCAGATAGAAGTATGTTGAAGTGTTTTAATAAGCTACTTGTTCCTTTCTAAAGAGTCATGGTAGGTTTTTAAGACATAAATTTGAATATTTTATGTCAACAGTCCTCATTAACTTGTAATGAAACTACCCTTTTTACGGATATTAGATAGGTTTAATCTAAGCTTTCTAAAATTTTACATAAATAGTAGTGCTTTCAGTAGAATTCTTTTCTGTTTGTTTTTTTTCTCCTAAGAAAGGCATGTGAATTGTTGTTTTAATAATCACCAAAAATTTGTGTTGAATAAGTGTTTATTCACCACTTTCCTTGTATCAGGAACTGTGAAAGGCATTAGAGCTGCAAAGATAGACAAGATAGATAAGCTACAATCCCCAGAAAAGTAGGTTGACCATTCTATTTGCAATACAATTTGCTGAGTATAATCATTTATGAAGCAAATGCTATGGAAACACATTGGCTTGAATGACTAATTCTTACAGCAAAAGTCATTTGTAAATATCTTAGACTTTGAACAGAAGTTTTAAAAATATTTGCAGAATCAGGACCTGACACTCAGCATAAGTTTAAGATCCAGACCTCATTTTTGGTCTTCTTGAAGCCGCTTCATAGAACAACCAATACAAATAAAAAAAGAAGATACTTAATTCTCCCTTTTGAAGATAAGGGAAGGCAAGGCCTGGCACAAAGGTTCATGGCTGTAATTTCAGCACTTTGGGAGGCTGAGGTGGGCAGATCACTTGGGTACAGGAGTTTGAAACCAGCCTGGCCAACATGGTGAAACACCGCCTGTACTAAAAATACAAAAATTAAAATTAGCCAGGCATGGTAGTACCTGCCTGTAATGCCAGCTACTCGGCAAGCTGAGGCACAAGAATTGCTTGAACCAGGAAGCAGAGGTTGCAGTGAGCTGAGATCATGCCACTGCACTCCAGCCTGGGTGACAGAGCAAGACTCAGTCAAAAAAAGAAAAAGAAAGAGAGAGAGAGAGAGAGAGAGAGAAAGAAAGAGAGAGAGAGAGAGGAAGGAAGGAAGGAAGGAAGGAAGGAAGGAAGGAAGGAAGGAAGGAAGGAAGGAAGGAAGGAAGGAAGGAAGGAAGGAAGGAAGGAAGGAAGGAAGGAAATAACAAAAGAAAGAAAGAAAAAGGAAGGAAGGAAGGAAGGGAGGGAGGGAGGGAGGGAGGGAGGGAGGGAAAGGAAAAGAAAGGAAGACATTTCCCTTCCTTTCTTTTTCTTAGAGCATTTACTTTAGAAAACTTGTACTTGTGAGAACTTTCTCCTCTTTTTGAAATGTATATAAATTCTGTTGACAGCTGGATTGGCCTTTGTCATCTTTTTGACCCTGGAATCTATCCCAGAGACCTGGAAGCCACAACTTTGAAATGTAAACAAGGGAGAGATCATCCAACTCTCACAGTTTCCACTGGAGTGTTGCTTTATGTTGCAAAAGTGTATCTTGTCATAAAGATATGAGAAGTTTGTTTCTTCTCTGAATAAAACCAACTAGTTAATACAGATGATCACCCTAATTACCAAGCAAATTTAGGATGTACTTTAAATTCTCTTACTTGTGCATGAGCTATCTTTTACCTTGAAATCATACCCATAATAGGTTGTATCTGCTTGACTGATAAAAGGATAGATTTCTTTCCGTCTTCATAATCTCTTAGCAGATTCCTTGTGATATGTATCATATTCAGGTTTAATGCCTATTTAGTAATAAAGCAGTTGTCTTTCTCTGCTATCATTGGAGAGATTATTTTGTTTTTAATTGTGTTTCTCCAACACTCATTATACAGCTGGATTTTGTGTTTTATTTCAGCTGTAACTTTATTTATTTTTTTCTTTTTATGAGACAGAGTCTCACACTCTGTTGCCCAGCCTGCAGTGCAGTGATGCAGTCCCCGTTAACTGCAACCTCCGCTTCCCAGGTTCAAGCGATTCTCCTGCCTCAGCCTCTTAAGTAACTGGGATTACAGGAGTAAGCCACCATGCCTGGCTAATTTTTGTATTTTTGGTAGAGACGAGGTTTCACCATGTTGGCCAGGCTGGTCTCAAATTCCTTACCTCAGGTGACCCACCTGCTTCAGCCTCTCAAAGTGGTGGGATTAGAGGCATGAGCCATCATGCCTGGCCGCTTTATTTCTTTATAAGATTAGGACATTGAACAACTTCATCTACATCAGATAGTTTATTAGGATGCAAGCTAGAAACTAGCTCTTTGTCTCTGTCTTTCTGCTTCTCACACACACACAAACACACACATACAGAAATGAACACATATGCACACTGACAGCTTGCACAGCAAAGGCATTTACTTGTGATACGCAGAAATAAATCGAGGAAGTCTGTAGAGCTAACTTCAGTTGTCAACAAGGTCTAGACACTAAGAACATTTCTTTGTGCATCCTTTGATTGCAAAGACTACCAGTGCTGGCATCGTAAAACAAGAGCCTCTAAAACAGAAAGGCAGAAGCAGTGACACACAAAAAAAAGACTCTTCTTTTGTGCAGCCCTCCATTTTTTATAAGGGCAAATGTTTTGTAGCAAGTAGGTCTCAGCAGAGCTCATCTTAGCTTTGGTTGCTTACTCCAGACAACTTCTCCCAGCTTCGATCAGCATGACAAATACTGGCTGATATCCAGTGAATCCAGATCATTTCCTGGAGTCAGGAGAGGAAACTTTCCGAATTTGCTGCCATGTTGATACCTAAACAAAATAGCAGATTTGGTTGAAAAGAAAGAAAAAGGATGTAGTTAGAAGTGTCTGCCACAGCACCGTTGAGAAATGTGTCTTGCATTCTCTGATAACCCTCATTCATGCTATTTCTTTTTTTTGAGACACAGTCTTGCTTTGTCATCAGGCTGGAGTGTGCAGTGGCACAGTCTTAGCTCACTGCAACCTCTGCCTCCCGGGTTCAAGCGATTCTCCTGCCTCAGCCTCCTGAGTAGCTGGGACTACAGGCTCATGCCACCACACCCAGCTACTTTTTGTATTTTTTGTAGAGACTGGGTTTCACCATGTTGGCCAGGATGGTCTCAATCTCTTGAGCTTGTGATCCACCCACCTCGGCCTCTCAAAGTGCTGGAATTACAGTCGTGAGCCACCACACCTGGCCATTCATGCTATTCTTAATTCCTTTGACTCTTTGGTCTAAAATTTCTTAAGGGCTGACAATGTTCTCTCGGTCCTTTTCCTTATTTTTCTACATACCATGAACTCACTTGCCATCCGTATGCTAATGACTCCTGAAAATCTATCATATCCCCAGATTTCCTTCTGGCACTTCGGATCTTTATGCTCACGTGCTTACTGAAATTGGCACTCTGTTTTACTTGTTTCATGTATTTCCAAGACGTTCATAATAAATCCAAACTCTTTGGCATGACAATATGGGTAACTGATAATTAGACTTTTCTCGAAATCTCTGACTACATTTCCTGCAGGCACCTCCCATTCATCTCCAGCCATATACTTTTCTGCAATCGTACTGAACTCTTGGCAGTTCTCTAAGCAACTTTGGTGGGCTCTTTCTAACCTCTGAACTTTGAGTAGACTCTACCTGTGAGTAAAAGTGTTCTCTCTCACCAAGCTAATCTCTGTTGACCTTTCAGGGTTCAGTTAAAGTGTGTCTCCTCACTTGCTCTCCTCTTCCCCAACACTTCAGGAGACATTCTGTGTTTTCATCTATCCAGAAAATGTGTCTGTCCTTTGTATTTTTTGAATATTTCATGCTTTAGACTTTTTTAGTGCACATCACAGTAAGTTACAATTTTCGATTTGTCTCCTCTATCAGACGGTAAGATTTGACTGATGTAATCAAACCATGAATCTCTCAGAACTCCTTTTTAGCTTTAGCATTCGACAGCTTATCGTTTAAATTTGAGATAATAGTACATGAATGTTTGTCATTTTCTGGTTAAATTAATATTAATATAAAATATAAAAGTAAATTTTTGAATAAAATATTGGGTAATATCTATTTTGATTTATATTGAGAAATATTAAGCATTAAAATTATGTGGCTGTAATTAAAGTCAAACCGAAGGTGTAGCATGATTTTTGTATTATGAGAAGTAGGGGGTTAAATAACAGAAAATTGGTATTTATTAGGGGTAAGAAGTCCTAAGAAGTAGCGTAGATGACTTGACAGGACCAAATGAGGCAAATTATGAGAATGAATATGGCTCCTTTAAGATGGGGTGAAGTGATTCGGCTGTTTGTCACCGAACAATCGCCAGACAAGCCAGTCGAGTGCTTTCACCAGGCTAGTACTTAAGAAAGGGTATAGAAATGAATTGATCCCATTTGTGTTTTACACACAACTGCGAAGTGTGTAGGCAGATGCTATAAAACATCAACATTAGTGGGAAGCTCTAAAATCCTTATTCTCAGTAAGAAGAGGCAAAATATAAATTTTACTTTTAGCATCATGAAGTAGAAAAAAGTTTTCTATCCCATAGAATAGGCATTGTGTAACTTTCCTTTTTCTTTTTATTTGTTTTTATTTTTTAGAGTCAGGGTCTCAATCTGTTGCTCAGGCTGGAGTGCAGTGGCACAATCAGAGCTCACTATAGCCTCAAATTCCTGGACGCAAGCAATTTTCCTGCCTCAGCCTCCTGAGTAGCTAGAACTACAGGCTCATGCCACCATGCCTGGCTAATTTTTAATTTTTAAATTTTTTTTGTAGAGATGGAATCTCAGTATGTTGCCCAGGCTGGTCTCAAACTTCTAGCCTTAATAAATCCTCCTGCTTTGTCCCTCCAAAGCCTTCAGATTATAGATATCAGCTGCAGCACCTGGCCCATGCAACTTTAAAGAATATATATACACACACACACATATATAGAGAATATATATATTCCATATATAATATATATAAATTCTTAATTATAATCAAATAACTGTCCAGTAAATAAACATGAATACATATTCATATACAGTTATAAGTTATCAATAACCCCAATTGAAACCACTAAAACACTGTCTTATTTACTCTTGCAAAAATAAATATACATGCTAGATAACTCAAGGTGAGTCCCACTGAGGCAATAATAGAGGATTTTTAGGTATCATGGAGAAGCCACTGGATATACATATAAAAGAATATCGGGAAGATTGGTGCTCTAGGAATTAACTGACTAAAGTCTCCTGACTATGCAGGTATTGATATTCATGGAAAGGAAAATACATGCAAGTTAGTCAATGCAATAAGGTCAGAAAAATATTCATTAAGCCCTACTGTGTACTCAACACTATGTACATACAATGCCAGGATCAAGAAATATTGGTAAGAATGCCCACATCTCAAAGAGCTTAAAGATAAATGAGACATATCAAATTGCCTTGTAAATATTTACTATAGTATATTGATGACATCCTGGCCAAAGAACTGTTAAAATATAACGCAGGCCTGGGCGCGGTGGCTCACGCCTGTAATCCCAGCACTTTGGGAGGCCGAGACGGGTGGATCACGAGGTCAGGAGATTGAGACCATCCTGGCTAACACGGTGAAACCCCGTCTCTACTAAAAATACAAAAATTAGCCAGGCGCAGTGGCGTGCATCTGTAGTCCCAGCTGCACGGGAGGCTGAGGCAGGAGAATGGCATGAACCCGGGAGGCGGAGCTTGCAGTGAGTGGAGATTGCCCCACTGCATTCCAGCCTGGGCGACAGAGCAAGACTCTGTCTCAAAAAATATATACATATATATACACAATGCAGATGAAGGAAATATCTAGAATAATTGTATGTAAATTTCTTATTTCAGCATTTGTAATTTCAATAAGCATTTCTTTTTGCAATTCAATTCATTAGAAGAGTATTATCATTGATTTATTTAACAAAAATTTATGTACTGTTTATTATGTGCCAAATGCTAGTCTAAGTTTTCAGTATAAAAGTCAAACACAGAAACAAAAATGCTGACTAATATCCCTTACACTTTCACTTTCATTGTAGAGACAGACAGCGAACATGTTAAATTAGGATATTATGCTTATGGTAGATGATAAGGAACAATGGAAAAACTAAAGCAGGCTAATGAGAATCAAGAATTTTGAAAGAGTGAGGAAGTTTCCAATTTAAAATGATGATCAGGTAGGCCTTGACTAAATGGTGAATTTACAGGACACTTTGGATGAGCTGAAAAAATTATCAACTTGGTAACAGAAAGATTTTTCCAAAGCAGAGAGTAGCCTACTAAATTCAGGGATTTCAAGTCCTACCATTCTATCAGAATACCTGTAGGTAATTGGTATGTGTTTTACTGAGGCTTGAAGAAACAAGTTCGGTTTTCCTGATGTGGTGATTCTTGGATTATTGTTGGAACACCTGACCTTAAAATGTCAAAAATGGGAACCTTTAATGGATTCATTTTTACTGCAGCAAAATTTTGTTTTGAGCAGACAAATAAAAGCCATCAGAAAGTCAACAGAAGCCACGCAGCTATCTCAGACGCGCATTATGAGAATGGTTTTCTTAGACTAGAGCTCCACTGTCATCCAGATTCCCTTCACAAAGACTCCAGGGCAATCATCCTGGAATTCCTCTCAATGGGTCTAAACTTGATGCCCTCAGATATCTCATTTCTTCTACAAAAGGGTTGTAGGAGCCATGTGATTTAGGGGAAAATCTTTGAAAATCTTTACACTTGTTTAATTTGGGTATAATAGAGATCAATATAAGATGTACCTAAAAATGATACCTGGATCTTAGGCTGTCCAACTCTGAATTGGCAAAAGAACAGTAACTGTGGTATATTTCTTGGTAAGCAATAAGATCCAGCTCCCTATTCCCAGGTCAGAATTGTTTCAACTCAGGCCAAAGCTCTGAAATTGTCATAAACTTCAGGTTGCCGAGTCTGCTCTGATAATGCAGACAATCTCCAAAAAGCTATCATTAAGTGATGCTGGCACATAGGACTCCTGTACTTTATATGTTTCCTTAAAGAATACAGTGGAAACACGTTCCTCAGTAGCATATAGGTTGTCACAGTTGAAACTGTCCACTTCATATATGAAGGTTCATATGTTTTAAAGATTTTATTTTGATGGGTTAAGCTCTATATAAAGATTTCTATCACAAGAGTCCAAATTTGTTATACTTGAATATATTTCTTTTGCCTACTCTTGGTAAATGCAAACTCTAAAGGAACTAAAGAGTTGAGACATTTATACAGTCAAGGACAAAGTTAAGTATTATAATTTTAAATTAACAGAGACAATAACCGTGATTTTGATTATACAGCCATGTGTTGCTTAACGTTTGGTATATGTTCTGAGAACTGTTTCCTTAGGTGGTTTTGCTGTTGTGCAAATGTCATAAAGTGTACTTAAACAAACCTAGATGGTATAACGTACTACACACTTAGGCTATATGGTATAGCCTACAGCTCCCTAGCTGCAAATCTGTACAGCATGTTACTGTGCTAAATACCAAATGCAACTGTAACACGATGGTAAATATTTGTGTACCAAAATATATCTAAACATAGATAAGGTACATATTTAAAAGATAAAAAATGATACACTTATATATGGCTTTTACCAAGAATGGAGTTTGCCAGATTGAGAATTGCTCTTATTGAGTCAGTGACTCATTCAATGTCATCATTTAGCTCTTGTGATAATTTGTAATAGAACTGGGTGGAGGTGGTAAAGCCTCCAATGCCAGTTCCTAGTCCTCCTAGTATCCCAGCCCCGATAATAAATGGCAGGACTAGTGCCCATTTGTAATGGGGTTTGGGTAGAAGAAAATCCTGTAACTCCTAATCAGTATAGATAGTTATGCAGGGCGCCAAAAAGGAGAAAAAGGATAGACTTTTGGAGGAACCATTTAAGCAGCAGTAAGATGAGGAACCACAAACAAAAAAGACTCCTAATGGTAAGCAAGAGAGTAGTGGAGGTAGGGTAATCTATGTTTTGCACTGGAAGGTGGTTGCATCAATGGTTGTGCTAAACTTTACACAGGTGAGATTTGATGTATGTGTTATTTCTAGATTTGTGACTAAATGGCCCACCAAGCCTGTGGTGTTTGTTGTCAGTTCGGTGGTGTTCCAATGCTTGGGAACAGGAAATGGGACATACAGTTTAAAGCATAAGGGGAGACACACTCAGCAGTCAGTTGGATTTGGGCTGAAGGCCTTGTGAATTTTGGTAAGCATGACATTAAATAAATTTAGCAAGTGGGAGTGAGTGCAAAGAGTTTTATGTAGTCTTGAGAGTGCTAATCATTTGTAGGGACTAGGTGTGCTAGGGATTTGAATGGCCCCTGCTTTATCTAATATGTCCCTCCCTAGTAAAGGAGTAGGGCTCTCAGGCATAATAAGAAAAGCATGTGAGAAAAATAAGGTTCTCCAGTCACAACTTAGGGGGTGGGAGAAATACCTAGTGACTGGCTATCCTAGGACCCCTTTTATGGTGACAGACCTGGAGAATAGTTGTCCGGGACAGAAGAGTAAAACTGAGAAGGCCGCACCAGTGTCCAGGAGGAAGTTAGTTTCCTGGCCCTCGGTGGTGACACTTACTGGGGCTCTGTGAGGGTGATGGCATGGGCTGCTGCCTACTGGGGAGCACCCTCAGTCCTGTGGTTGGATCATCTGGTTAGTGGCCTCTGGCCTAGAAGACTTTCGCCCTAGGGGGCAGTATGCCTTCCAGTGATCCTCTTGGCACAAGGGACATGGACGAGGGAGCAGCTTACTTTTTTGGGACAGTCCTTTTTGAAGTGCCCCTGTAAGCTGCACTGATAACAAGCCCTGTTAGGCAGGTTTCCTGCCCAGCCCTTCTTTCAGAGCCACCGATGTTCATCTGCCTGAGGGCCATGACTAAGACAGCGGCCTTTTTCTTGTCTCATCTGTCTCCTTCAGCCTGCTCTTCCTGATCTGTTTTATAAAACACGAAAGTTGCCAAATTCAATAGAGTTTCCAAATTTTGCTTGGGGCCCAGGGCAGTCTTTTGAAGTTTTTTTCTAGTGTCTGCAGCTGACCGGAGTGATTAATTAGTTGGCCTTCAATAGAGTCAGGTGACAAGGAAGTATGCTTTTTTAATGCCTCCCTTAGCCTCTCTAAAAATGCCTTAGGGTTTCCTTCCTTTCCCTGCATTATAGTGGACATCATTGAGTAATTCATTGGCTTTTTTTCTGGTTTTTCTTAATCTCTGTAGTATACAAGTCAGTAAATGCCTGCGACTCAAGTCTCCATGCTCTGAATTGAGGCCCCAGAGGGGATCCACACTGGGAACCGCCTGTTGGCCTGTGGGGAATTGTTCCCTTGCTTCTGATACCATTTTATCATTTACCTGGCTTAGGTACCAGAGATCCCCAAACTCCCAGGGCGCAGCTAAGGCAGCCTCTTTTTCACTGGGAGTTAATGTTCGACCTAACAACAACATTATACCTCTCCAAGCTAAATTAAAAGATTGTCCTAATCACTGTAGGATGTCCATGTATCCATCAGGATTATCTGAGAATTTTCCTAGGTCCAGTTGGATCTGTTTTAAGTCTGAGAGGGAAAAGGGGACATGTACTCACACTGGGCCAAAGTCTCCTCCTCCTCCTCCCATGGCTTGGAGGGGGAACAATGCGGGCCATTGGCGCCTTTTGGTTCCTTGACAATCTTTTTGTCTGGTTCCTTTTGGGCTGTTAGGGCCAAAGGAGAGTCCTTACTAGTGGGAGGGGGAGCCGTGGGGAGACCTGGGTATGGGGGTAGGCTTTGAGGACCCCTGGTAGGATGTAAATTACATTTTTTACATAACTGTGGGTTATCCCTTAGTGAGAAAAAAAACCGGTACATATGGCACTTCACTCCATTTGCCCTCTCCTTTACAAAAGAAATCTAGCCATAGAAAGGTATTATAGTTTATATTTCCCTTGGGTGGCCACGTCTCTCCTCCAGGAAGAGGATATTGTGGCCAGGCAGTGCTGCAGAAAAATATAAGTTGCTTCTTCTTCAGTGTTTGAGGGTCAAATTGGTCCCAGTTATCCAGAATACACCTTAGGGATGGCTTTGCTTTTGAGGAAATGTCTCCCATCTGAAAGAACATAGGAGTCCTGCACCCGTAGGCATCCCCTAGTGAGCACTAGCCCTAGTGCATCACCTAGGGCTCTAGTGTCCTTTTCTTTCCAGGGTGCCCAATCACCCAAGGAACTCTGCTTATCAGATTTAGTTGCACTTACCAACATAGCAGTTTTGCCCACACTCATTTTCCGTCCATTTTAGCACCCCCCCAAAAAAAGGAGGCTGGGCCTGCTGGATTTTAGTGGCTCCTTACCAGCTTGTCCACAATTGCCTTTGCATCTGCGAGTGGGTCTTAAGTTCGGGGTGTATTTTGAGTTCAGAGATCAGGCACCAGTTAGCATATTTCTGGGCTTGGAGCTGTCCCAACAAGATAAATTCCTTGAAAATGGCACTGGAGCACAACAGTTTTAGCATAGGTAGCGGCAAATTGGAGGACCAAGTTTGGAATAGTGCTTTCTGTACCCAAATTTTCTGTCCCCATTTGTCCTCATAAGAATATTCATTGACCTTTGGACTTGAATCAGGGGACCTATTATCTGTTATATTGTTTTTGGCCCATATGTCTGACTGCTTTGAGTGGAGAAGTCCTACAGTTCTAATCACTGATCCCAGACGGGAAAGGTGGTAAAGTAGCCTCTACAATCTGGAATAAGTTTAGGGCAACAAAAGGAAATGTCCTATGCCTTCTATCAGCCTTTGACATGCCTTTTGATGTCCCAGATAGTGCTCAGGGTACAGGTTATGAGGGACAGGTCCTGTATAAGTATATTGATACCCATTTGCATAAGAATAAGCCTGGGGGCACCATAGGCAAGGGTCTTTGGATTGCCGCCCCACTCGACTTAGGCTCCTAGCCAAAAGATTCTTAGATTCAGGAGTAGGAAAGATCCTAGAGGATAGGGCCTTAAGAAAGTCTTCTCTGAGGATGTTAGGAGCCAGGAGACATGGGTCAGAAAAGGCAGGGAACGCACAAATGGTTGGCTGCGGAGTAGAGGCTTCTTACTGTGTCATGATTTCCACTGGGTCAGTGTCGAGATTTCAGGAAGACAGTTTTCCACCTGTTGCCAGCCCTTGGTTTTTCCCAGGAAAGGCAGAAAAAGTTGGACCTGGCTCAAGGCAAACCAACACTCTTAGCCCAGAGGGCTGGGGGTTGTTAGAGAGCCCCTTCCCAGGAAGCCTCACACCCGTGTCATAAGTCCGGTGGCCAGGCTTGCCACTTTTAAATGACTGACAGGTACCTGGTATTTTCCTCCAACTTCTAGCGAGAAGATAGAACAGAATAGCAAGTGAAAGGGGTCCAATGTTACTCACAGCTTTGGAGAAATCCCAGATGGGCCCCCAGAAATGAGACAAGAAGTCTTCTCCTGATAGAAGGTTTTTCTCGATGGAAGGGTTCATGGCCTCATGGGCTTCAAGGAATGGAGCCGTGGACCACAGCAGTGAGTGATACAGCTCGAGTGGAGAAATGCATGGACCCAAAGAGTGTGCAGTGGCAAGATTTATTAAAGTGAAAGCAAAAGCAAAGCAAAAGCAAAAGTAAAGTGAAAACGAAAGTAAAGCTTCCACCCAGTGGAAGGAGACCCAGAAGGTTGCTCTTTCTAGCTTGGGTGTCTTATATCCTCTTATGACCCCTCCCCTTTTCCTTTTTCTGTCCTATAGAATTAACTTATTTTCTATCCACTTGTGGCTTGACGAGCCTGATTGGTTAAAAACATCAGACTGCCGCTAGAGCTTAAACTCCGTATATGATTGGTTGAAGTTTCAATCCCTTAGCTTGCAACTGTGACTCATTTTGGCTTAGGGGAAAGTCCCCTTAGGGAAGTCCCTATTGATCCAGGAAGTCCAGCCAACTTATCCACTTAGTCCCTCACTAGTAGTTCAGTCTCTCTAGGGAACTCTGATTAATAGAAATTTTGGTACCAGAAGTGGTTCTAGAGGAGCGTAATATTAAGAATGGAGTTCTTTCATTGGTTTTGGGGTTTCTGGAGTTGGCTGCTTAATATAATTAGACCCCAAAATGCTAAGGACTCTATTTCTAATAGTATGGAGAATACTGATAGTACTTGGCATGAACTGTTTAGAGAATTATGCAAAATAAATGCATTTGACACTCCTGATTCACCGCTCATAAGAGGCAAGGAGTTTAATGACTGTACATAATACCTTTTACTATATGTGGAGAATTAAGGAACATAATGAAGTTGGTTGGTTGCTGCTCTTCAGTTCGCCAAAGTAGTGAAAGAAAATGATGAACTCAGAAATTCCAACTCCTGGTTTCAGAAGCAGATACTGAGCCTCAAATCTGCTATGATAGCCCTGAGTGAGAGTCTCATCTCCTGTAGAGAAAAATCTGAAATTGTGGAAAAGCAGACACAAGCTTTTATCATGTGAGTGGCTGACCTGCAACAAGAGGTACACGCACAGCCTTGAGAGGTGTTTACTGTTAAAGCGAGGGCATTAATTGGAAAAGAATGGGACCCTGCAACTTGGAATGGGGACATGTGAGAGGACCCTGATGAAGCTGGGTACACTGTGCTTGTAAACTCTGTTGAGTCTTTTTTTTTTTTTTTTTTTTGCCAGAAGAAACAGCTTCTCCATCCCCAATAGTGTCAACATTCCCTCCCAAACCCATTCTGCCATAAGCCTTTCCACCTTTGTCTCAGGAGATAAACCCTGTGCTGCCTGAGGACACAGTGACAGCCTCCCCTGAGTCAGTTGCCAGGCAAGATAATGTTGATTCTCCTCAGGAGGCATCCCCACACCCCTGTTTGCTTCTAGACCTATAATTAGACTAAAGTCCTGATGGACCCCTGGAGGTGAGGTTGAGTGTGACTGATGAGGAGGTACACTATAGTCAAAAAGAACTGCTTGAGTTTTCTAATTTCAGTAAACATAAATCTGGAGAACAGGCATGGGAATGAATATTAAGGGTGCAGGATAATGGTGGAAGGAACAGAATTGGATCAGGCTGAATTTATTGATTTGGGCCCACTAAGTAGGGACTCTGCATTTAATGTTGAAACTTGGGGAGTTAAACAAAGGTTCTAATAGTTTATTTGCTTGGTTAGCTGAAATATGAATTAACAGATGGCCTGCTGTGAGCGAGTTGGAAATGCCTGATCTCCCTTGGTTTAATACAGAGGAAGTGTTCTAATGGCTTAGAGAGATTGGGATGATGGACTGGATTAGTCATTTTAGACCTACTCATCCCAGCTGGTAGGGTCCAGGAGATATACCCTTGACTAATGCCTTGTGAAATAGATTTGTGAGGGCATCACTTGCATCTTTGAAGATCTCTGTAATTGCTCCTCTCCGTATGTCAGATCTAACAGTGGGAACTGCAGTCATTCAACTACAAAACTTAAATACCATAGGAATAATTGGATCCCAAGGTGGCAGGGGTCAAATGGCAGCACTCAACCATCAAAGGCCAGGTGGGTGTAGCTATCACAATAGACAGGAGAGGTAAAGCAGCTATCAGAATAGTCTGACTCATTTAGAACTTTGGCATTGGCTAATTAATTAAAATGTTCCTAGAACTGAAAATGATAGAAAACCTACTGCATTCCTATTTAATTTATGTAAGAAGAAAACTTCTAGGTCAAATGGACAAAAGAGTAATTTGAACTATAAAACAGAGAATCACAACCCCTCAATCAATTTCCAGACTTGAGCCAGTTTATAAACCCAGAACTTCTTGAATGAAGGGGAGGCCAGGTCCCCTTGAGGAAGGACCCCACTACACTACCGACAATTTATGTTTTTAGTCCTTTTCCCATCCTTCCCCAAGGAGACCTCTGGCCTTTTACCAGGGTAGCTGTGCATTGGGGAAAGGGAAATGATTAGACATTTTGAGGACTACTGGACACTGGCTCTGAGCTGAATTTGATTCCAGGGGACCCAAAATGTCATCGTGGTCCTCCAGTTAAAGCAGGGGTTTATAAGAGTCAGGTAATTAATGGCGTTTTAGCTCAGATCCAACTTACAGTGGGTCCAGTGGGTCCAGTGGGTCCAGTGGGTCCCCAGATTCATCCTGTGGTCATTTCTCCACTGCCAGAATTCATAATTGGCATAGACACACTTAGCAGCTGGCAGAAAACCAACACTGGCTCCCTGACTAGAAGGATGAGGGCTATTATGGTGGAAAAGGCCAAATAGAAGCCATTAGGGCCGCCTTTATCTAGGAAAATAGTAAATCAAAAACAATATTACATCCCTGGAGGGACTGTGGAGGTTACTGCCACCACAGGAACTTGAAAGATGCAGGAGTGGTAATTCCCACCACATCACCATCCAACTCTCTCATTTGGTCTGTGCAGAAGACAGATGGATCTTGGAAAATGACAGTGGAGTATCGTAAACTTAACCAAGTGGTGACTCCAATTGCAGTTGCTGTAGATGTGGTTTCATTGCTTAAGCAAATAAACACATCTCCTGGTATCTGGTATGCAGCCATTGACTTGGCAAATGCCTTATTTTCCATTCCTATCCATAAGGCCCACCAGAAGCAATTTGTCTTCAGCTGGCAAGGCCAGCAATATACCTTTATTGTCCTACCTCAGGGATATATCAACTTTACAGCTTTGTGTCATAATCTTATTCGGAGACAGCTTGATCACTTTTTGCTCCCACAAGATATCACACTGGTCCATTACATTGATGACATTACGCTGATTGGATCCAGTAAGCAACAAGTAGCAAACACACTGGACTTAGTGGTGAGACATTTGCGTACCAGAGGATGAGAAATAAATCTGACTAAAATTCAGGGACCTTCTACCTCAGTAAAATCTCTAGGGTGTGGGGCCTGATATTCCTTCTTAGGTGAAGGATAAGTTGCTGCATTCGTCCCCTCCTATAGCCAAGAAAGAGGCACAATGCCTCGTGGGCCTATTTGGATGTTGGAGGCAACACATTCCTAATTTGTGTGTGTTATTCTGGCCCATTATCAAGTTACTTGAAAGGTTGCCAGTTTTGAGTAGGGTCCAGAGCAGGTCTCTGCAATAGGTCCAGGCTGCTGTGCAAGCTGTTCTCCCACTTGGGCCATATGACATAGCAAATTCAATGGTGCTTGAGGTGTCAGTAGGAGATAGGGATGCTATTTGGAGCCTTCAGCTGGCCCTCATAGGTGAATTACAGCGGAGGCCTCTAGGATTTTTGAGCAAAGCCCTGTCATCTTCTGCAGTTCTCCTTTTGAGAGACAACTCTTGGTCTGTTACTGGGCTTTGGTAGAAACTGAACATTTGACTATGGGTCATCAAGTCACCATGCAACCCGAACTGGGTGTTTTCTGACCTATCTAGCCATAAAGTGGGTCATGCACAGCAGCATTCCATCATTAAATGGAAGGGGTATATGCATGATTGGACTCAAGCTGGTCCTGAAGGCACAAATCAGTGACTTGAGGAAGTGGCTCAAATGCTCATGGTCTCCACTCCTGCCGCCCTGCCTTCTCTCCCCCATCCTGCACCAATGGCCTCACGGGGAGTTCGGTTTGATCAGTTGACAGAAGAAGAGAAGACTAGGGCCTGGTTCACAGATGGTTCTGCACGATATGCAGGCACCACCCAAAAGTGGACAGCTGCAGCACTACAACCCCTCTGTAGGGCATCCCTGAAGGATGCAGTGAAGGGAAATCTTCCCAGTGGGCAGAACTTTGATCAGTGCACCTAGTTGTGCACTTTGCATGGAAGGAGAAATGGCCAGATGTGTGATTATATACAGATTCATGGGCTATAGCCAATGGTTTGGATGGATAGTCAGGGACTTGGAAGAAGCATTATTGGAAAATTGGTGACAAAGAAATCTGGGGAAGAGGTATGTAGATGTACCCCTCTGATGGGTTAAAAACTGTGAAGATATTTGTATTCCATGGGTGACCTCATCAGAGGAGGATTTTAATATTCAAGTTAATAGGATGACCTGTTCTGTGGACACCACTCAGCTTCTTTCTCCAGCCACACTGTCATTGCCTGATGGGCCCATGACCAAAGTGGCTATGGAAGTAGGAATGGAGGTTACACATAGGCTCAGCAACATAGACTTCCACTCACCAAGGCTGACCTGGCTATGGCCACTGCTGAGTGCCCAATTTGTCAGCAGCAGAGACCAACACTGATCCCTCAGTATGGTAGCATTCCTCGTGGTGATCAGCCAGCTACCTGGTGACAGGTTGACTTCATTGGACTTCCTCCATCATGAAAAGAGCAGACGTTTGTCTTTACTGGAATAGACACTCTCTCTGGATGTGGGTTTGCCTATCCTGCACACAATGCTTCTGCCAAGACTACCATCCATGGATTCACAGAATGCTTTATATACCATGATAGTATTCCACATAGCATTGCCTCTGACCCAGGCACTCACTTCATGGCTAAAGAAGAGTGGCAGTGGGCTCATGCTCATGAAATTCACTAGTTTTATCATGTTGCCCATCATCCTGAAGCAGCTGGATTGATAAAACGATGGAATGACCTTTTAAAGTCACAATTGCAATGCCAACTAAGTGACCATACTTTGCAGGACTGGGGCAAAATTCTCCAGAAGGCTGTGTATGCTCTGAATTAGTGTCCAATATATGGTACTATTTCTCTCATAGCCAGGATTCATGGGTCCAGGAATCAAGGTGTAGAATTGGAAGAGGAACCACTCATCGTCACCCCTAGTGATCCACTAGCAAAATTTTTGCTTCCTGTTTTTGCGACATTATGTTCTGCTTGCCTTGACATCTTAGTTCCACAGGGAGGAATGCGGCCACCAGGAGAGACGACAACAATTCCATGAAACTGGAAGTTAAGATTGCCACCTGGACACTTTGGGCTTCTCTTACCTTTTAGTCAACAGACTAAGAAGGGAGTTACAGTGTTAGCTGGGGTGATTGACCCAGACTATCAAGATGAAATCAGTCCACTACTCCACAACGGAGATAAGGAAGAGTATGCATGGAATACAAGAGATTGCTTGGGGTGTCTCTTAGTAGTACCATGCCATGTGATTAAGGTCAATGGGAAACCACAACAGCCTAATCCCGGCAGGAATACAGATGGCCCAGACCCTTCAGAAATGAAGAGACAAAACAAGATGAGTGTATATTCTGCAATGTTAGAGTTAATAATAATAATATAATATGAGTAATAATGTGTTTAAACATAATAATTTGGAAGTCAAAGTGAAATGTCTGTTTCAGGAAAGTTGATAGATTCATCATTATTTCAGCAAATAAATCTTGTGTTTTTAAAAATACTTTCCTTCCATATTTCATTGGTAAGTGTTTTCCCCTTGATGTGATTTATCTTTTCTAAAGTGACTAGATGATTCAAAGCAAAGGAACAATCAAAGTTAACTTTGCTTCAGGCTATTTGCAGTTGATGTCACTTGAGTTTAAACCACAAAGACATTTCAAAAAGAAAACATTTCTATCTCCTAATATGTAACCCAGGAAATATGAAATCATGGCATCCCCAGAGAAACACCTTTCCCTGATGTCAACTTGGCAACTTGAATCTGCTTTTCTGATGAACAAAGAAAAGTATTTGGATATGACAGTTGAGAAACTGTGTATCCTTAAACATTTTACCTTCAATGCTGCATAAATGAAGCATCTCTGCTCTTCTGAAGGCCATTAAAGGCGTTCAGCTCTCTCTCAATTGTGTTAGCAAGGGAAAAGTAAGATGCTTTGTGACCCTGTATCTGAGACTCATGCCTAGATTCCCTGTTATGTAAAGTAAAAGCCATCCTGAGAGTGCTTTCTGTTCTCAACATTTTATATCTACCTTCTCTGAACAGATAAGCACCACAAATAATCAGCAAGATCAGCAAGTTCACAGCAAAGAAAGTTAACTAAAAACTGCTGCCAATACTTAGCAGTAAATATGTAAATCAGTTTACATATTTACCAAGTCAGTTTCCATTATTATTGGAATGCAACTCTATACAGAAGCACACATGAAAATTGAAAATATCATGCTTTTTTTTGAAACATCTAATTTGAAGTCTGCAAATAGTCATGTTGGCAATTCTGATCTTTTGTAATTTAAAGTATTGAATCATTCTATCATTTTCATTACTTTCAATTTTTTAATAACTACTATATGCCTTTGGAAAATGAAGAAAAAGCAAAAAGAAAAAGAAATAAGATTTGACACTCACTTTCAGGCAACTAAAATACTTCTCAGGATAAGAGCAATGCAAATAAAAGTAAAATAAAACAGATTGAGGAATTCATTTCTGAAAAAGTTAGGTTAGATTTCTTATATTACCTTTGGTGGAACCTGCGAAATAACTGTAGTTTTTGTTAAGCACACAAAAAATAAGGTAGGCATTCTAGGTAGGAGGAAGAGAATCTACACACTGTAAAGGCACAGAGCTATAGAAATAAGCATATTTTTAAGCTTTAAGTAACAGTATGTTTGGAGCTAAATTACAAGATTAATTACCGGAAATATGAAACAATTTATGGTCCACAACTGCTTCACTAATAACAGTGACTGATAATGCTTGGGTTTACAGGGATCTCTTGTGCATACTGGGGACTTCAAATCTTGGGAAATGAGGTATACCATGGTAAAGGACCAGATTTCCAAAGCCTCTTTAGACGAGATCAATGGGTCATATTAGATCCATGAACAGGTCATGGGCACAAGGAGAAACAACAACAACAAAACACACTCAGAACAAGAGTTGAAAGAGTTTCTACCTGTAGCTTAGTAAGAGATAATAGGAAGGCTTCAGGCATTTAGGTCATGTCCAAGAGAGATAAACCCTTACAAGGCTTAGTTCTCATAGATGAGCAGAGGTTTGTAATATAGAGAAAGCCTTACTTCAAAGAGCCTTGAAGATGATGAGATAATCACTAAGGAGTATTCACCATTGTCTTGCTTAAAGAACATCTCTAGGTAAATCATTAGCATGTAGCATGGGCACAATAGATGCCAAAGCAGTTCCTAAAAACACTTGGCACATGAGATTAAAAAGTTAAACTCAAAAGATAGCATTATATGTGCTTATTTTAAAACATTGGTAAATACCTTTAATGAGAACATTTCTTTATAAAAAGCTTATTAATTATGCTAAGTAAAACTGGGATTCAAACTCACATGAAACATTGAAGCACAAGGCCTTGAATCACTGCTCCACTGCTTAGTGCTTGATTTATCAAAATCTTACCATTATTTACCTATCCAAGACACATAAATCTGTTAAATTTGAGATCTTTATTATGCAGATATTAATACACATATAAATTGTCTTACTTTGTAAATGCATTTCAAGTATTACTGAAGTGTGAGAGTTCCCTGGCCCCACTCGCAGGACATGCAGCAGGGTGTGGTTCATCTTGTTCAGCCACCCGACACGCTCAAATGCCTTATGGGATGGGGAGCCCACAGATGGGCAGGTGCAGGAGCTGGGGCAAGGGCCCCTGGGCTCTGGCCACACAGCAGCATCCAGGGTGGGTGTCTGAGACTTCCAAAGTGCAAGTGGGCACGTATTACAGTGTGCTCTTTTAGCTTTGCCATCCACAGACGGCTTAAGTGTTAGACAGTTCAGTGGACCCTCTACCTTTTCACAAGGGCAAAGGGCCAGTGCAACAGCTTTCTGTATCTGGAGCTCTTGTCTGGCATCCAGGAAAAGTCAGGTCACACATGGACTTGAAGGATGAATGTGGGGGTTTTATTGACTGGTGGAGGTGATTCTCAGCAGAATGGATGGGGAGCTGGCAGTGGGATGGAGTGAGAAGATGATTTTACCCTGGAGTTTGGCCATCCAGCAGCTGATCTCCACTTTGACTGTCCCCAGCCAAATGCCTCTCAATGTTCAGACATTCCTTCTTTCTGCCATGCCATTCTGCCATTCTTCTGCTCTTCTGTTCATCTACTCCACTGCTTCTGAAGCCTGGAGTCTGGGGTTTATATGGGTACAAGACAGGGAGGCGTGGCAGGCCAAAAGGCAACTTTAGGTTGTGAAAACAGGAATGCCTGTTCCCGTTTAAAACCATGGGTTTTCAGGCTTGAGGGTGGGGCCTTTACTGGGAGCTGCCCTCTTCTACCTGGTATTTCCTTGTCTCCTCTCTGTATCATTATCAAAGAAATTGTTATGTTTAAATTTTATCAATTAATATTTTAAGCAAAAAAACATATAATTTAGGTAACTTATTTTCTTAGAGTTGATATCATCATTTTAAAAAAAATGATGCATTAGAATAAGGCTTCAGTGTAACAAAAAATGTCAAACAGGTTCATGGTGTCAAATTTATATGCTAAATGTCCATACATAAGTTTTATGCCTATATCTAAATCAGGATTTATCCTATATAGTCTTTTAATATTTTATTTTGGTTAATTAGTAAAAAAAAGGAAGAATGTACACATTTGTCTTCCAATGATCATCATCAAACAAAGTCTTTGTCATAATTACAAAAAAATTGTACAGTCTTTGTCATAATTTCAAGATCATTTATCTCTGTATATAATGATAGTTATTAGGAAAGCACAATACTTTTGAATCTAATAGTCTATCTAAGCAGTTTTATTATAAGAAACTCTGCTAAGACACTTAATTCATGGGCACATTTTTAATAGAAATGGAAACATTTGCTTAATCTGCAAAATGATCTTACTGATCTCAGTACTATATATAACATGTAATCTTTCCATCTAATTTGTCCTTGCACATTTGCAAATTGCCAGTGGAAAATATTGCTTCCATTGAATTCCAAACTTAACAGAGTGCAAAACTTCCTCCTCCTCCAAATATATATAAAAATATAGTATCCTCAAATTAGTTTCTTTAAAATATATTGTTAAAGCTTCTGGTGTGACATTGAAGAAAAGTTCAGAATTTTCCCAGTTACATATTTTCAGTCTTACAGAAGGAATTTTTGGATAGAAACTAAATACAGAAAGTTTATTTTAAAAATAATACCAGGGAACTCATATCTTTAGACTTCAAAGCACATGTAAATGCTCTGAAAAGCAGCAGCAAAGCTTGCATAGAAGCCACGGGAAGGAATTAGAAAGAACAGGGCACAGATTAATCTACAGAAAGTCTGTAGAATTTGTTTCAGACAAACAAACAAACAACAGCAACAACAACAACAACAAAAAAACAACAAGGAGACAAACCTAACAAAAAACTTCTAGAAGGCATTCTCTGACATAGGCCCTGGGCCAGTAGTAGAAGTTCTCCTCTTGGGTGAGAAATTTAAAGAAAGTGAGAATAAATGAATACTCCAACAAACATGAAATATGAGGGGGAATCAATATGCTATTAGGGCAATGGAGAAAAAGAGGATTTTTTGTATCGTGACAGCAAGCTGGTCAGGAGAGCAACCTTCTCCCCTGCTGCTACCAAAAGGGAACATGTTGCACACAGCCGTGTCACAGAAAGTCAAATTTCTATCAACAGTGAATGATGGAAAGAGGACATTTGTAGCACCTATACAAGAATACTTCAAGAAAACAATTGAAAAAGTATAGCCAAATATCAAGGAAACACTAAAAAAATTATTTGTCATAAATTAAAACACCATCTTTATTGGATTAGGAAAAATGGATATCTATAGAAGAAAACAGCCTTCTATAGAGAAGAGAGAGAAAAACTGAAAGCTGAGTGAAAAGAGCATTAAAAATATATTTTGAAGAAAACCTATCAGAAGACAAAGAAAAATTCTGACATTGAAGATCCACCATTGATGTAAGATACAACAAAGATAAAAGGAAAAAAATCTTTTATATGTATGTACATATACTTATATACTTTTAAGAAATTTCTACGTGCTGTATAATTATAAGAAGTGTATGTGTCTGTAAAAGTGTATATATGTATATAAAAGTGTATGTATATATATGTATGTATTATAAGCACACACACATTTATACACTTATGTGTATACATACACATACATACATATACTTTTAAATACTTATAAAAATATATATATGTACACACACATATAAACACACACATATATACCCAGATCGATTTCTAAAGAAATAGATAATTTTAAGTATCTAGCAGAAGATTTCATGGAATTTCTACCAAGTTAAAAACACAATATTTAAATAACTTGGATGGGAAAGAAGAAAAATTTCACATTTTGATTTATGAAATAAGCCCAATATTGATGATATAACAATCCAAATAGGATTGAATATAAAGGGAATCATAGCTATAATACTAACAAAAGTGGTCTATATAAAGTGTTAATAAACAAAACCCAATACTGTATTATTGAATAAATCTATATTGTGTATTATGCAGAATAATTCCTATAATCCAGTGACTTTTATTTTAGCTATAGAAAATGGTTCAGTGTTACGTAAACTGGTGACCTAATTAATCATTACAATTAAATCAACTAGAGAAAACGTAAGTTGTGATAGATGAAGTTCAGAAATAGACATATGTAAATGCATGTGGGAAATTATATAACCTAGTAGTATTTTGAATGAAAGAAACAGTTGAACTACTCAATAAATGGCATTGAAATGACTGAAGTTATGGGGGAGAGTTGACTCCAGTTTACACAGGTATAAATTTTAAATGGGTTAAAAACTGTTAAAACGACATTATAAAAATACTTCACAGCATGTATATTTTCAGTTTTATAAATGCAAAGTAAATTAGAGATGTGTAACTATATGACAAAATCCAGACACCATAATAGAAGGATTTAGAGACATGAAAGTATTACTAAAAACCAAAAGCAAAACAAACAAAAATAAAAAACTGTCCATCAGAAATCAATGGGAAATCAACTGGGAAACTATTTGCAAATCACAACACAGTAAGTGGGCTAATATCTCCATTTTATAAAATGCTCATAAAAATCCATACAAAAATGACTTAAATGAACATGAAATGGTAGATATTTAAGTAGACATTTCCCAGAAAGTGAAATACTAATAGCATTTAAACATATGAAAGATGCTTAGCCTCCCTCAAAATGAAAGCAATGTAGATATCAACTGAAGAGTAAAATGTTTTACATATAGATTGACTATGATGCAGAACTTTTATAACATGGTTTCTTGAGGACTCGGGAATACCTACTAAAATAAATGTAAAGTTTTACACACTTTATAAAGAACACTTTGATATTAGCAAACAACATTACAATGTAAAAATTCTGAGGTCTAATAATTTAATTTCTAGAAATTCAGGCATATGTGAAAATTTGAAATACAATTAACCCTTGAACATTGAGAGGGTTGCGGCACTAACCCGGTGCACTTGAAAATTTGAGTGTAATTTTTGACTTCCCAAAGACTTAATCACTAATAGCCTACTACTGACCAGAAGCCTTACCAACAACATAAACAGTGGATTAAAATACATGTTGTATGTTATTTGTATTATACACTCTATATTCTTAACAAAAAAAATAAGCTAAAGAAAATATTGTTAATAAGAAAATCATAAGGAAGAGAAAATATATTTACTACTCATCAAGTGGATATGGGTCATGATAATGATCTTCATCTTCCTCGTCTTCATGCTGAGTAGATCTGAGGAGTAAGAGGAGGGGTTGATCTTACTGTCTCAAGAGTGGCAGAGGTGGAAGAGGTAGAGGAAGTGGAAGGGAAGGCAGGGAAGGCAGTCACACTTGTAACTTTAATTTTAAAAATTCACATTTAAGTGGGCCTGTTCAGTTCCAACTTGTGTTGTTCAAGGGCCAACTGTATATTAAAGTTATTATGCATTGGCACAGAGCTGTTCATAGTGAAGTGTTGTATAAACTTAACTGTCAGTAGGATTGTCCATATAAATTAGAGCACACCTGTACAATGGGATAATATTTAGCAGAAAAATGAGCAAGTCCTTTCTATAGAAGGCTCAATAGACATTTAATGTGAGTAAAGAATGGTGTTGAGTATATATAGTATATTAGTTTGGTAACATAAGCAAAATATTTGTAAAAACATTTGCTTCCCAATAACATGATTATATTTTGAGTAATAGTTGTACTGAGTGGACTAAGGATGATTTTTGCCGAATAATCATATATATTTAGTTCTGTTTAATGGTTTAGCTACTCAAAAAGTAAATAAAGTTATATTAAGGGCAACTTATTCCAACAAGCAGTATTAAAAATATCTTTAACAAAAATATTATAACTTAAATATTATCTACTTATTAAGAGACAAAGTAAATGCCTATAATACTATACTCTAATGTTTTGTTTGGACCAAAGATGGAAATAATTTTAAAAGCAGTATCTTTAAAAAAATCTTAGTCTAATAAAGTACACTTAATGATGTGCTGCTTAAACTCCATCACTTCAAGTTTTACCTGTAAAGTCATCTAATTAATACTTAAAGTTAGAGGGGGAAGAGAAATAAGTAGCTATTCATCTGAATACATTACAATTGAATTACAGTTGATCTTTAAATAACATGGGGTTCAACTACACCATTCCACTGATACTAGATTTTCCTCATCCTCTGTCATCCCTAAGACAGCAAGGCCAACTATCCTTCTTCCTCAGACTGCTCAGTGTGAAGACAATGTGGATTGAGACTTTTATGATAATCCATTCCCACTTTATGAAAAACACATATATATTTTCTCTTTCTTATTATTTTAACATTTTCTTTTCTTTAACTTACTTCATTGTTAAAAATAGTTATATATATATATATCATATAAAATATGTGCTAATTGACTGCATATGTTATTGTTAAGACTTTTGGTCAACAGAAGGCTATTAGAAGTTAAATTTTGAGGGAATCAAAAGCTTTATGGGGATTTTCAACTGCCCCTGGGATGGTGCTCTTAACTCTAGAGTTCTTCAAGTGTCAACTGTATTCTTGCGTATTCTGTTAGAGCCGTAAGGTGTCCAATTTAGAATAGTAGGAGTTGGTACAAACTTTTCTATTTGGTTCACCATGAGTAATCAGCCAGTAGTTAAATACTGATTATAAAAATGTCCATTGTGTGTGTGTGTTTGTGTGTGTGTGTGTATGCATGTGTGTATGTGTGCACGCATGCAGATATTGGATACTTTTTATTACTATTAATAGACATAAAGACTCCTCCTTGTTTTGCTGAGACTGTTAATTTATGAATTTACTATGTACTATGTATATTTCATTATTTCATTGTAAAGTTTGATATAAACATCTCTTTCATGATGCTTGTGAGGTTAATACGGAAAGAGGCCATGACTTTTTTCATCAGTATGGCTTTATCATTTTACAGAGTGAATGACAACAGTAGTTTGTTGAACAAATGCATTGATATGAGATCTACTTCATAAAAATGCAAATGAATAGATGATGGAAATTAGAAGAAATCATATTGAAAATTATGACTGTGACTCTTCTCGTCCAGCTTATCTACATTTTTTGCTTCAGAATAATTCTTACTTTTCTATTCCTGTCATAGAAATTATAAAGGGTCTAGTCGAAAATGCTTCTCTCATATCTATTATCCAACAACAGGAGGCCTTGAAGCTATGTATTTTTAATTACTTTATAATTACATATATTTCATGATGGAATTCAAATTGAGAAACATGTTTCTCTCGTGGATACAAAAAGTCTTACCATTGCCAAGGTGCAGCCATTTCTGACAATTAAAGTTCTTTATATCAAGAACTGTTTTCATTTTCCAAGATCCTAAGAGGGACAAAACATTAATTCAAGTGTTTTTCTTATTTTTTATTACATTCATGGACTTGTTGAGATGAAAGTTAGAAACAGAGGTAAAAAATAACTTTCATCAGAGGTTTAGGAAGAAGACTCAGATATGTAGGAAAACATTAACATAGTGCTTCAGTCAAAGAGAGCACATCACCCTCACACACAGCTTTAGCTTTAGATTTAATATGGTTTGACTCTGTGTCCCCACCCAAATCTCATCTTGAATTGTAATCTCCATAATCCCCATCTGTTGAGGATAGTACCTGGTGCGAGGTGACTGGATCATGGAGACAGTTTTCCCCATGCTCACTCATGATAGTGAGTGATTTCTCACGAGATCTGATGGTTTTATAAGTGTTTCACAGTTCCTCCTATGCGCTCTTTCTCTGTCTGTCTCTCATTCTTGCTGTCTTTCCTGCTGCCAGTAAGATATACCTGCTTCCCTTCCACATGTTTGTAAGTGTCCTGAGGCCTCCCCATCTATGCTCAAGGAACTGTGAGTCAGTTAAACCTCTTTTCATTATAAATTTCCCATTCTCTGGCAGTTCTTTATAGCAATGTGTAAACAGACTAATACATGATGGATATAAATACAAATAAAAATACCCATTTGCCATACAGCCTCTCCCAATCCTGTGACTCTGACAACTCTCAGAGACAACTCTGATTCAACTAAGCAAGCTTACACCGACTACACCTATATTACAAAATGCCTCCAATTCTGTCTCACTCTAAATATAAAAATGCACCTATCTAAAGTCTACTTTCTATATCTAATATACCTAACCTGAAAGTATGTGAAATTATGAAAAAGGCAATGAATTAATTTCAATATCTGTTCTTTTCTCTACATTATTTAAGCACACCATTTAATATTCCAATAAGCTATCGAATTATTTGTCAATTTCAATAATGAAAAGTTTCTAGACTTTTAAAAAACTCAGATGTTATAGTATATCCATCCTTTTTTACTGTTCTTTTAAAATTATTTTTTCAGTAAAAGTCGTTAAAAATTAATTATAATAAACATTTAAACACAATTTTAAAGTATTATGTTCCTGGTCCTGTGCCTTATAATTTATGGAAATTATCTAACTTAATTATTATAAACCCTTTGAAATAGTTATTAGTATTGTTCGGTTTTACAGAAGAGGACATCAGGCTCTGATTAATTACCTTCCATTCTCACTTGAGCCACTTCCATTCCAACACTTCCAAAAAAAATAATAATAATAATAACTATTATATTGTTGCCAGTGTTACAGATAAAATCCCCTTTGAAAATCTAATGTAAACTTTTTTTTTTTTTTAATAAGGAAAATTGGTTTATTGGAATGTAGGCTGCTGGCTTTTAAATGGGCTTTTTTCTATTTCTTTTTTTTATTATTATTATACTTTAAGTTCTAGGGTACATGTGCATAACGTGCAGGTTTGTTACATATGTATACTTGTGCCATGTTGGTGTGCTGCACCCATCAACTCGTCAGCACCCCTCAATTCATCATTTATATCAGGTATAACTCCCAATGCAATCCCTCCCTCCTCCCCCCTCCCCATGATAGGACCCGGTGTGTGATGTTTCCCTTCCCAAGTCCAAGTGATCTCATTGTTCAGTTCCCACGTATGAGTGAGAACATGCGGTGTTTGGTTTTCTCTTCTTGTGATAGTTTGCTAAGAATGATGGTTTCCAGCTGCATCCATGTTCCTACAAAGGACTGCAAACTCATCCTTTTTTTATGGCTGCATAATATTCCATGGTGTATATGTGCCACATTTTCTTAATCCAGTCTGTCACAGATGGACATTTGGGTTGATTTCAAGTCTTTGCTATTGTGAATAGTGCCGCAATAAACATACGTGTGCATGTGTCTTTGTAGTAGAATAATTTATAATCCTTTGGGTATATACCCAGTAGTGGGATGGCTGGGTCATATGGTACATCTAGTTCTAGATCCTTGAGGAATCGCCATACTGTTTTCCATAATGGTTGAACTAGTTTACAATCCCACCAACAGTGTAAAAGTGTTCCTATTTCTCCACATCCTCTCCAGCACGTGTTGTTGTTTCCTGACTTTTTAATGATTGCCATTCTAACTGGTGTGAGATGGTATCTCATTGTGGTTTTGATTTGCATTTCTCTGATGGCGAGTGATGATGAGCATTTTTTCATGTGTCTGTTGGCTGTATGAATGTCTTCTTTTGAGAAATGTCTGTTCATATCCTTTGCCCACTTTTTGATGGGGTTGTTTGCTTTTTTCTTGTATATTTGTTTGAGTTCTTTGTAGATTCTGGATATTAGCCCTTTGTCAGATGAGTAGCTTGCAAAAATTTTCTCCCATTCTGTAGGTTGCCTGTTCACTCTGATGGTAGTTTCTTTTGCTGTGCAGAAGCTCTTTAGTTTAATCATATCCCATTTGTCAATTCTGGCTTTTGCTGCCGTTGCTTTTGGTGTTTTAGACATGAAGTCCTTGCCCATGCCTATGTCCTGAATGGTACTACCTAGGTTTTCTTCTAGGGTTTTTATGGTATTAGGTCTAACATTTAAGTCTCTAATCCATCTTGAATTAGTTTTCATATAAGGAGTAAGGAAAGGATCCAGTTTCAGCTTTCTACTTATGGCTAGCCAATTTTCCCAGCACCATTTATTAAATAGGGAGTCCTTTCCCCATTTCTTGTTTCTCTCAGGTTTGTCAAAGATCAGATGGCTGTAGATGTGTGGTATTATTTCTGAGGACTCTGTTCTGTTCCATTGGTCTATATCTCTGTTTTGGTACCAGTACCATGCTGTTTTGGTTACTGTGGCCTTGTAGTATAGTTTGAAGTCAGGTAGCGTGATGCCTCCAGCTTTGTTCTTTTGACTTAGAATTGTCTTGGCAATGCGGGCTCTTTTTTGGTTCCATATGAACTTTAAAGCCGTTTTTTCCAGTTCTGTGAAGAAACTCATTGGTAGCTTGATGGGGATGGCATTGAATCTATAAATAACCTTGGGCAGTATGGCCATTTTCACGATATTGATTCTTCCTATCCATGAGCATGGTATGTTCTTCCATTTGTTAGTGTCCTCTTTGATTTCACTGAGCAGTGGTTTGTAGTTCTCCTTGAAGAGGTCCTTTACATCCCTTGTAAGTTGGATTCCTAGGTATTTTATTCTCTTTGAAGCAATTGTGAATGGAAGTTCATTCCTGATTTGGCTCTCTGCCTGTCTGTTACTGGTGTATAAGAATGCTTGTGATTTGTGCACATTGATTTTGTATCCTAATTTACTTTCGGCCTGATCTTCCTACAGCACTGAATCTTCCTACTACCATTTACCTAGAAAAGGTTCCTTTATTTCAGGGACAACATACCTTCTCTTCTCTCTCCTGTCTCACTTGCAGGTCCTTCTTACTTTATTCGGAAACTAGTCATGCAATCTCCAACCACATAACTTTGAAATGCTCCACAGCTTAGTTTGAGGTCACTTTGTTTATTGTTAAGATTCACTCTCCTGGTTCCTAAATCCTGTCTCATGGCTTTAAATATCATTTAGATACTGATAATTAAAAAAAAAAAATGCATCTCCAGTCATGGCCTCTATTTTAAAATCCAGAGTCATGTTTAATTAACAATTCAACATTTTTCCTTGAACATCCAGTACAGTAGACAATCTCAAATTAATATGCCCCAATCTGAACTCAATCTAACCTTTTCATAGTTCTGTCACCCCCTTCAGATTTGCTTTTATTCAAGGGTTCCATATTTTATAAAAACAAACATATAAAATTATTTGCAAAGAGCCTCTATCCTAAAAGGAAGTGAGAATGTATGACTCTTTTGCTCTCTGGTTTCTCATCTCACTCAGAAAACACATATACTATCCTTTGTTCACCAAATAGCACAATCTTTAAAAGTGAAGGTTTGTATTTCACTTTGTACATATTTTATCATCAATTTCCTTGAAATACCTATTTCTGTTCACTACAAACCACAGATTACTAGAGACTTTTCAGCATAATAAGAAACAAACTAAATATTATAATAAATAATATTCCAAAATAAGGAAAGACTTCTGATGAATCTTACCATTTTCAGGAAATCCACCTGGAATCCCATTCTCACAGTATTGCAACTCCCTCCTTCTTCCTTCAGCTGGTCACTGTGTACCTAGTCTTTTCAGTCTCTCTACCAACAACAACAAAAAAAGATTTCTTCAGGAATGATTCTAATAGAGGAGTCGTAGTTAGATGAACCAAAGCTTCAAATTCTACATTTTCATATGTATACATATATATTTAACTTTAACAATAAAATCAAATAGACTTTAATGCTCTTATACTTTATAATTCATTTAGGAAAAGAAGGACCATGTTCGCAGCTACTCCTGCTAAGTTACCAAGGGTTTATTTCAATACTAATCTTCACAATTCATATTCAAATACTAAGAATCTCTAATCCCTTTAAAAATACATGTATATTTCCAATAATTTGATATAAGCTCTCAAAAAGTCATTACATTTTGAGGGTATAATTGAAACAACCTAAACATTAATGCCAAGTAATGACTATAATAGTTCATACATATTAAATAGTTAATACGTATGTGGAAGGCATTGTCACATGTATGTTTATACACACAAACATATACACGTGTGTGTATAAAATCTCAATGAATCCCCACAAGAATTATTAGAACTCGTAATTAGACCCAGTTGTTCTAATTCTGTAACCCGTCATCTTAAACCACTATAGAATAAAACTTAAAAGCTATCATTTTCAAAGATAATTTTGAAACTTGCCTTGGGCAAGTAGTAAATAACTGTGGTCCTTGGTTCCCTCATCTGTCACATGGGTAGAACCTACACTATTACATGAAGATTTGAATAGTTAATACATAGAATATTTTAGTATTTATAGATGTAGAATGTAAAAGAGAATAAGTTTTAAGAACAAAAATTAAGAGAAATAAATAGTCTCATTTTCAAGCCTGCTAAACATAAGATGTTTCTTAAATTTAATTTATACAGGCAGGGTAAGTGGGCATACTAAAAATTAAGCACCTTTGATTTGAGATTTTAGAAAGGGTAAATTGTTTTTATTTAGAGAATTGCAATGTATTTTAATTTGTGAGCAGGAGGTTACGGTGTTATTTAGAAACAGTGACAAGAAAGTTTTTTTGGCTATTAAAAATGGAAATGGAAAAAAATAAAGAAAGAAAAGCCAAGAGTAATCATTTAACTCCAACAAACAGTTTTTAGAAAATATTTTATTTGATTATCAGCTGCAATTTGAAAGGTTCTATATCTGGTAAACATAACACAAAGAAAAAGCTTGATAATTAACAAAATACTCTATAGTATTTCCTTTTTCATCTTTTTCCAAGTCAGATTCTTGCAAGCACTGGGAAATTAGTGCTTATTCAAGATTTAATGACAATGTTAATGCCACTGTCAATCTGGATTCTTTAGCTAGAAAGGCAAATCTGATTTACATTGACCTGAACACCTTAATAACTAATTATAATCTCAGCCTCTTGGCTACGTTTTTAGACATTTATTCTGTTTAACTCAGCAACAAAATATTATTAGTCACTTTCTTTTGAGAAAGGTGAGTCTAATTTATTGGTACTATTAGGGCATTTTATAATCTGCAACCCAATCAGCCTTAACAAAAGATTTTATACTTAGCATGACTCAAATATTTTACACAATAACTTACTGAAAAATAATGCCTGCCATTGCATTTCTGCTCTAACATACTGCAGTGATTTTGTGTTTGCACATATTTATCCAGGTCTTAGGTTTGCTTGAAAAAATGTAAAACAAAGAATGCATATAGATTATTAAAGAAATCCTCCCAAGTTTGTTCACATATATTAGATCCTAAAATGAAATAGGTTAGTGTATTTTTTTCTGAACTGAAATAGATTAACAGAATATATTAACTGAAATAACTTTGTCCTATTATTTATAATTCTTATTAGACACATGTAATTGAGCCTATGTCTGAGCAGGAAGACTCTGTAAAGGACATCAATCAAGTATACAATATAATTTTCTTTAATTTTGATCTGAAAGACTTAATGGAAAGACTGAAAATCTCTTAAAAAATTGATTACATTTCTACTGGATTTGGCAAATATGTAGCATCAGTAATAAATTAAAGTACTTGATCATTTATTGTGTTTAGTGTATGATTTATTATATCCCTACTTTTTATACCCCTCAAAGTATTTGCAAAATTAATATAACTTTCTTAAGAATATAGTGACTGTCCTCAAAATCCACTTAATAAATTGGTAGCCTCAAATTTATATTTCATCTACTCTTCCAAAATAATTATCTGTAAATCACAGAATTCAAGGAAAGGGATGGTTTACAAAAGGAAGTATGACTTCTCATGTTAAAGGCTGTTGAGAGCCCCGGTAAAGTTATGACTGGTTGTATACATGTCACACTCTTAGAAATCATGATTTTCATAAAATGTCACTTCAGCACAATTACTGGGTCAAAATCAACATGGAAAAAATGGGGGTTATAGGTTGACAAATCTGTTGGTTTGTTTATTGAATTTTTAAATTACGTAGCTACTGTAGTTTAGTCATATATTCATATTACACTATGTGTCGGGCAGCTATTTTGGTGTGGCATATACAGTGATGATACGGTGGTGAGCGAGTGTAGATATAAGCAGCATAGAGTCTCACATGGAAGACTGCCATCAACCTAGAATTTTCCCAGTTTTGAATTGTACTTGTGCTGAGAGCTAGATACAGTGCTGAGAGAATTTATGACAGGGCTATCACGTTGCCAGATTCCAGGAAGTTTCCTCTAAAGAAGAGTATATTTTAAAAGAGTTTTTAGGACTTAAATATGGTGGTGCCTGAAGAAAGGTTAAGTGTATCAGTATGTACGAAAAGTGAACTTCTTGGATGAGTCTTAACGTTAGTTTCCATAGCAGCATGGATGCCAGTGCCACTCAGCAAAAAAAAAAAAAAGAAAGAAAATGGCGGAAATTAACCACACTTGTTGGAGACTATGAGTTTAATTTTGTATGTGTGTTGCATGAAATGTTTCAGTATAAACACAAAGGAAATAAAGTCCAGAAATATATGATCTTATGTTCACTAGGTATCTGGCTTCAGGAATTATATTGGAGATTCATCTGTATATAAGTGGCGATTGAATCTTTGGGTGTGGAGAAGTTTTCTGAAAGAGAAAAGCACTTGAGAAGTGAAGTCTTCTACTTCCTAGGACCTAGGGCAGGTATTAGAGAGCTTCAACAGGGAAGAGAAAAAGTATGAAGAGAAAAGAGGTAGATGAAAAATGGATTATGCTTGAAATATAACAGTTAAGAAAAAAAAAAAACTTTAAAGGAGAGTTCTCAGTAGTTGTCAGTGTTAAATGTGCATGAGAGATCTAGTAAAAAAACGGATTTTGTTGGTGGTGGTAGTGGTGATGTAAAACATGGTTTTGATGAAGTGTCCTTAGAGAGAGTCATTTCAGCAGAGTGAAGCTAAACTGGAATGTAATGTATAAGAAAATGAATATAGTGGGCTTGAAGAACTCTTCCAAAAAGTTTGGCTGGGCATGATGGCTCACACCTGTAATCCTAGCACTTTGGGAGGCTGAAGTGGGAGGATCACTTGAGGTCAAGAGTTTGAGATCAGCCTGGTCAACATAGCTAAACCCCCATCTCTCCAAAAATAATAAAAAATAAAAAAAAAATTAGCTGGGTGTGGTGGCATGCACCTGTAATTCTAGCTACCTTGGAGACCGAGGTGGTAGGATTGTTTTAGACCAGGAGTTCAAGGCTTCAGTGAGCTATGATCATGCTCCTGTACTCCAGCATGGGTGACAGGGCAAGACTCTGTCTCTAAAAATAATGAATTAAATAAATAAATTTTTTAAAAGAAGTTTAATGATAAATGGGTGCAAAATATATCATGGTAATACATGGAACTATAACCTGGAAAGAGAAATGGATCCCCCGAGGTTGCTTTAGCTCTATTAGATGAAGCTCTTCTTTTACATAATTTGATAGAAATGTATTGAGTTTAATAGAGAAAAAGTTAAATTGACACAAAGGAGAGGTCTGTTTGCAATGTAAGTATATGTTTGTGTATCAACGCACAGATAAAATAATTGATTTTTAAGGTACATGAGAAACAGGTGCTTGGTAATAACAAAAGTGAGGATAGTTTTCAAAACCCGTTGATTTTAAATTTAGAATTTTGAATGTGAAACCATTAAAATATTAAATTACTGGCTTTCTCTAAAATACCTGTTGAGAGTGAGTGTGTGTTTGATGATGGTGGTGAAAGGAGGAATTCTGATACTATTTGAGGAAAATAGAGAAAAATTAGTATGATTTTGCAGGCAGTGGGAAAGGGGAGGTCAAAGACACTCTGTGGTATTGCTGATAGTTTTGTATATCTGTTTGAGAGTGTCATCAATCATTGCCAGCAAATGTTATAGATAAAATGATGCCATAGTGTCAGAGACACAATGAAGGAACTAAAACAACATAAAGAATATAGAAAGTTATGGATTTAATGACACAGATGAGTTTTCCCCCCAGGATGGTAGGTATCTAGAACTTAGAGCTTATTTTCTAATACAAGTTTGATATTTTATGATAATACATATCTGTCAAAACTACATTTTAATCAACATAAACATGTAATAGCAATTATTTTTTGAGTTAAGTGATATAATTATATTTCCTTTAAATAATTATTTCCATTTTTTTAGAGTTGATATTTGTCTCATATTTTTATCGTCTTTGATGTATTCAGACCTATAGTTAATCTTTCTGCCCCTCGGGTGCATTTGTACATCTCCAAGTAATCTTGTATTCTAAATGGCTAAATATAATTTTTATCTTTTTTCGTGAGGCAGCTTTCAGGGAGCCTTACCTTTGCTTAATTGAATCAGGACTCTATTTTCAGCAACTTTTGGTACAGTTGATATTCCTGGATTCTCCATTGCCTCTCTTCCGTTGGATTCATACTTGGGAAATCCTATGTTTTGTTTTCTGCTTATTCCCCTATTTTGCTGAGATATGTTTTCACAGTAAGTTAATCGGGGTACATACAATAATAATTTTTTAGGTCTGTCAGTCTAAAGCTATCCATTGGATTTCTAGTTGATTCAAGAGCTTTGTTGAAGGTGCATCTTCAACAAAGAAGGACTGTTCTTTGGTGGGGGGTGTGTGTGAGAGAGAGAGAAAGAGAGAGAATCACTCAACCATGTAATTATAGTTCTATTCTAGGATTCTCTGCTTTGTTCCACTAATCTGTCTATCCTTACTCAAGTTTCACTCTGTTTTTATAACATATATTGTAAGCCCTCCATATTTGTACGACTCTTAAAAGATCATTTTGTAATTATGAGTCTATTTCTATATATTTAATACATTTTAGAATCAACCTGTCAATTCATGGAAGAAACAGTTTGCTGAGATTATGACTAGAATTGCACTAAGTCTTCAGGTCAATTTGGGAAGCTACAAGGAAGAAAAGACATTCCCAGGATGAAATTTAATCAAGGAATGCCCAGTATTTTCTGAGTTAGATTTCAGAATTTCCAGTGACCCCTTTCTCATTTCCATTTCCCCATTTTTGAACAAAAATTTCTATAATAGTTAGGTATGCATTTCCTTCTAGGTTGTATGTAGGATAGGGGCAGTAAATTTGACTTTACAATTTCACAGATCTAGAGACGGACAGAATGTACTCAAGGACCTGTATTCAAGAAATATCAGCAGAGCGTCCTCAGCAAGCCTGATCCCCTAGGCTTCATGCCTTTCCCATTGACAAAATACACCCACCTCCCAAGGCATTCAAGAGTCCCATACTATTACAGCATCATCTCAAAGTTGCATGGATTTTTCAGTCTCTTTGAATTATATAAACAGGATTAGACTTTAAAATTAGACTTTAACTTCCCATAACAATATTGAATCTAAGGTTGTGACTCTTCGAAAAGGTATGTGAAGTTTATATGGCCATTAGGATGGCTTGATTTTAGCTTGTTTATCCCAAACTCTTTAGCAGTCAATAATATAGTGGCTCTCCACCCCTAATTTGAAAAATGAATATTGAAAGAACTTGTTAATCATACTTCTATTTTTAAAATGATATATTCTGTATGCTTTTGTCATTATATATAAACATAGAAATATTATATATTATATACGATAGCAAAATATGTGTGTACATCATACATATATATGATACTGACTTAGTCTGTGTATATATACACACATACATATATACACATATATACATATGTATACATATATACACACATATACATATGTATACATATATACACACATATGTGTATATACATATATACACTCTACATACATATGATACTGACTTAGTCCACTTGTTTTGCTATAAAGGAATACCTGAGACTAGTTAATTTATAAAGAAAAGAGATTTATTTGGCTTGCAGTTCTGCAGGCTGTATGAAACGCATGGCATCAGCATCTGCTTCTGGTGAGGTCCTCAGGCTGCTTCTGTTCATGGGAAAAGGTGAAGGGGAGTAGGTGTGTGCAGAGATCACATGGTGAGAGGAAGACAGCAAGAAAGGGAGAAGATAGCAAAACAGGGAGAAAGAATGCGCCAGGCTCGTTTTAACTATCAGCTCTCATGGGAGCTAATAGAGCAAGAACTCACTCACTACCTTGAGATCAGCACCAAGCGTTCATAAGGGATCTGCTCCCATGATCCAACCATTAGGTCCCGATCCCAACATTGGGGATCAAAACTCAACATGAGGTTTTGAAGGGTTAAATACCTAAACCATACCAAATACTTCCTCAAGTTTTAGTCATTATTTTTAAAGAAAGATTATGCTTCATCTTCTCTATGACATCATTCACATATATAAATGGAATTTTTATAATAATGTGAATAGGAATTCAAAATGAAAATAGCTTAAATAGATGCCATAAAAACATTTTCTTTTAAATATGCCATGAGACTACAGTGAAGAGCCTCACAATGTTTATTGTTATTCACAGAAAGTCAAATTTTAAGATTTTCTCAGTTTATTTATTTTAAATTTTCACATTCATAATAGTAATTTGTTTTAAATGTTTATTGCCATGAGATAATGATTAAAACTGTAAACTAATGTACAAATGAAAAAATAACAGCTATGTGCTCATAAGACTAGCATATTTATCAAATTAGAGTTGGAGAGCAAACATATAAATGAGTGAAAAATATGTTACTATAGTAGAGTTACTTTGGTTTTTATTTTAAAACAAAATCAAAATGCAAATCAAAATGTACTTTTGAAATAGACTTTTTTTTCAATATTAGATCTACATGGAGAATATTAACTTTGCCCAAAATGGAACAATATTAGGTTTTAAAAATAATTTTCCTGAAGAAACTGAAAATAATACATTTATTTGGCTATTAATTTGCCTAAGGATAAATTCTTGGTTTTGCTTTTATTATTAAAAAAGTTAATCTATTCTGCATTTCTATTTAGTTTCAAAAACAATTCCAAAATGAAGTCTAAGTTTTTCTGCCTCATGCTCATTAAAAGCAGTGAAACCTCTGACTGGTTTATGAAAAAATTATTTAAGAGTTAGGAAGCTGCAAGCCAGTTAAAATGCTTTGCTTAAATGTTTTGAAGACTCTCAGTTAAGATAGTTGTAATGTTACATGAAGCTCTGTTTAGAACTTACTGGTTGTTTAGAAGGAAGAAGTAGGGAAAGATCAATGCAAAGGAAATAGCTGTAATGGAAAAAAAGGAACCTTTCTCCCTACGGCTTAGAGACTCTTACACCATTTCCCAAGCCTTCTTAAAACAGATTTCCTCCAAAACGAAAGGAAAATCTCTCTTGTAATGCTACACAGAAGATAAAAAACAATTTATAAAATCCATACCCAAAAGTGAACTTAAAACACTAAATTCTCTACATAAACACACAATGCCATCCATGGTCTTAATTTGATTCACGTATTGTTGTTTATATCGTATTTGCTCTATATTTATAGCCTATTTCTCAGTCGCACCGAAACACATTGTGTTGTGACTATATTCTTTAGTATTTTTTTTTTACTATGTCTTTGAATATAAAGAGCTACCATATTTCCACTTTCTCCTAAATTTCTAAAATTTTAACAGAGTTGCATGGATACAAAGAAAGTCAATGAATGGGCATAAAATGCCTGATTAATTTCTTAAAACTGTATAAAAACTGTTACATATCTTCATATAAGTGTTCTCAAGAAAGTTTTCTTAAGCTTCTTTAAATTGTTAAAGAGGTCCTAAAACACAAAATCGTTACCACTAACTTACATTTGTTTATTAATTTTCAAATCTGTAGAATGTATATTAAGCACATTTTGGTTTAATAAAAATATTTATTTATTACCACATTATTCTCAGAGCTAGCATATCACATGATACATGGAAGTGCTTAGTATGTATTCATTGAATGTTTAAATAAACAAACAAACCCAACAGTTTTGGACGCTGAAGCCTAAATAAGTTAACTCAATTGCTCAAGCTCACTGAAGCCATCATGTACAAGTTAAAACGTGCATTTCTGGTCTATCTGATATAATCACCAAATGGGAACATTTAATGCTCCAAAGTACTAAAAAACACTTGAGACTTCAACATGTCTCTTGTGTTGCTTTCACAAAGAAATATTCTCTGGCCTCTACCTTTTCCCCCACCTGAGTTAGCTTATCCCTTTACCTTTGCAAACCTCCATCACAACATAATCTATTGCAACTTGCAATAGTTTTTGCTAATCCGCATGGTATAAATACTTCTACCAAGGCTGATTTTCAGCTATTGGTGTGATGTCATGGGACACAGAGTTCAGAAGAAAAGAACATGGTGGGTTCAATCCAGTTGATAGTAGCTGGCTCTAGCACATAAGTTCAGTCTTCCTGATTTCCACCAATGGACTGGTATGACTTGATTCTCCAATAGGCTAGTATTTTATTTAGTTCAAAATAGATATTTATTAATTGGGTGACAGTATAAACTAGGTAAATTTTAAGGCATATTTCTCATACTTAAAAAAAGAAATAATAGAAGACATGTCAAGACATGTCAGGACATTTAGCTTTTTTTTTTTTTTTTTTTTTTTTTGAGATGGAGTCTCGCTCTGTCGCCCAGGCTGGAGTGCAGTGGCCGGATCTCAGCTCACTGCAAGCTCCGCCTCCCGGGTTTACGCCATTCTCCTGCCTCAGCCTCCCGAGTAGCTGGGATTACAGGCGCCCGCCACCTTGCTCAGCTACTTTTTTGTATTTTTTTTTTTTTTAGTAGAGACGGGGTTTCACCGTGTTCGCCAGGATGGTCTCGATCTCCTGACCTCGTGATCCGCCCGTCTCGGCCTCCCAAAGTGCTGGGATTACAGGCTTGAGCCACCGCGCCCAGCCGGGACATTTAGCTTTAAATATCAATTTTGTATGTATGTAGAAGGCTTAATTCAAAAGATGTCACAAGATTCTTGACTAGGGCGTATTCTTTGAAACACTACTCTAGGCACTACTGTAAAGGGACATTGAAGATGAAAAGATAAATTAACATTTAAATTAGATAACATTAAAATAGGCAGACTATGCTGGCTTATTCAGGTGAGCTCAAAGAAATCACAGGCACTGGTAAAAGCAGAAAAGGAAAACAAAAGAGTCAACCAGAAATATAAAAAGCATATGAAAGAATTAAGGAGCAATCAATAGTCTTAAATATGGGCTACCCAGAGGATACAAACAATCTTTAAAAGAATAATCCTCTTCAGTATCAGCAAGGAAATATAGACCCCAGTGCTAAAACTGCATGAAAATGAATTTGGCCAACCCCCTGAATGAAACTGGAAGTAGATTCTCCCTAGAGTCCCCAGATAAGAGCTTCAAATGACTGACACCAAACTCTGACACACAAATTTGTAGGACAATAAGTAAGTGTTGTTTTAAGTTGCTATATTTGTGGTAAGTTCGTTGCAGCAGTTATAGAAGAGCAATAGAGTGGGTGTGGAGAGACAAAGCTTACTGTAATGCCTTTGAAAGTTGTATAGAGAAGTGACAGAGTGAAAAATACATACCTGGATTTCACTAGGGCTGGCAATCCAAGCCTTCAGCAGCAGGTGGAGCAACTGCATGTAAAGCCAAATTTCCTTTTCTTTTATGAGGTAGCAATCATGAGTCATCTATGGATAAGGCTGAAGACGAATGTTCTGAGTCCTATAAAAGCAAATTCTTTGCTTTTACCAAGCTAATATGTTGCACCTCTCCCCACTTATTTTTTTCCTCTGAAAAATTATTAAACTAATTTCAGTCTTCATTTGTAAATTAAAGTTACTTATCTACCTTGGTTGTTTAAAGAATGACTGTTAAGATTTGTATTCAGTCCACTGGTCATACACTGAAACTAAATAAGGTAAAACATATAATGGCATGCATAATGAGTGAAACACAAGATAATCACCTTAATGTGAGATGGGGAGGATTGTTTATTTTCTAATCTGATATTTTAAAATATTATGCTTAATTAGATTTTAAATTGCTAGTGTGGATCTTATGTATTCATGCAGATAGATATAAATAAGAACAGCAATAGAAAGACACACACATATTTTGGGTTTTTAAAAGACAAAACAAGAATCTTATATCCCTTAAAATATATCACCTACCATATACGTGGTAATTATGGTGAGTAAAACTTTATGTTTCAATTAGGATTGCTAAAATTAAAATATAACTAGGAAATATTTATAATAAAATATGAACCAATCTTTTTTTAAAAAAGTAACTTTATAGAAGGGATTAGAGTCAAACGAGCATAAAACCGGAATACCAGATATTCCTATTAAGTAATATTCTTGGAATATTTATTCATAAATATACATTGACTGATAGATTAACAAGTTGTTACTAGGATTTCTGCACTGAAATTCTAGGATGCTGGCTACTGAAGTGATAGCTTTATTTCCTATTCTCAATAATATTACTATTTAATTAGAGAAGGCTGACTAATGCACATGAGATAATTAGCAAGTAATGAAAAGCAGTATGAATTCATGTGATAAATGTGGAACCAACTTTATTCAAGAGCACTACTTTATCCAAAACTAATCATATAAACACTCTTTGAAGAAAAACAAAAAACAAAAACAAAAAACAAAAAACAAAAACAAAACCGAAAAACAGCAAATGACCAAAGGAGAGAAGATCTATGTAACTATTATAATTTTAGGCATAAATAAGTTCTTATCATAGCTTCTTCACTTTGTTTTTAAGTTTCTGAGCCCCTTCTGTTAGAACTAGTATTACAGTAATTACTATTTTTATTCTCTGTACTGTCTTGTTCTGAATGTTCATATGGATTTTTGGGCTTCTGTTTATATAACATTTTATTCTCTCTGAGAAAAAAATAGGTTTCATTACTAAAAAGAAATTTTATGCAATGATTAGGTTTTCAAAAATACTGTTCAGAGTTGTCCTTGTATTTTCAACAAATTAATCAGTTTCTACTCAAAGAGAGAAGCCTCTATTATTCACATACAATCAGATCAAGTATAATTGTTATGTGACTCTGGAAAGAAAGTCACACATCTTTTACATTGCAGGATATGTAAAACAGACTCTGATGCTTACCATAATGAATAAAAGACATAGGCAATAATTTGTTTTTAATTTTTGTTCCATAACAGGACAAACGGCTGATAGAAAACATAACATTTATTTTGGTTTATCAGGGACAAAATAACTATAACAATATATAATAGCCTTAATTTTAAAAAAAATCTAATAACAGCCATCCTTACTTTATCGTTTTTCTTCTTACCCATCTTCATTCTTTTGATTTACTCCAGAACGAAATCTATCAAGCGCAAGAGGCACTCATATCCCTCTTTTGGTCTGATTACATTTTAATTATTCCTTGATTCCCTGTTTGCCACAAAATCTGTGAATTATAATTTGGCTTCTCATTTAGTTTTCTCTCAGGGAGAAAATATGCTGACCAGAAGAAGTCTCTAGTGCTGTTGGCAGTTGTATTTAATATCAACTCTCCCCCAATTAACTTTCTGGCACAGAAGTTGTTCTATATTAAATTGGGTTTATACAAGATACTATTAAGTTTTTTCAATCTTGAGAATTAAAATAAATTAAAATAATCATATTTTTGGTTTTATTAATGTAAGAAACAAACATTTGAATATAATATACTTAAGGGTTTTATTCCAGTCCTGCCAAATAAACAGATGACCCTCTTCTGATGGCACTCCTTTTTCGTGAATTTACGTTTTAAACAAAATACAAACTTTTAAAAAAATTTTCCAAACCCGCACCTTCCTAGTCTCTGCTTCAGGAATATTATCATTTTGCTTAAATACTTAAGTAGTTACAATGGTTAACTTGATTTCTCTTTTCTATTTAAAACTATATTCAATGTATTAGCTATGTCCATTATGACATAATTTAGCATTAATTTGTCCATTTCTGTTTGTTTATTCTGCCATCATGCTAATTCATGCCAAAAGCATCTTTCCATTAGAGACTATATCAACATCCTAAGAGGTGTTAAATTTCCATTTTTGTACATACTCATTTTCATTTTCTATACAATTCTGAAAATGTTTCCTTAAAAATTATAGGCGTGAGCGGTGTCTCACGTCTACAATTCTTGCACTTGGGAGGCCAAAGCAGGGACATTGCTTAAGGCCAGGAATTTAATACAAGACTGGACAAGACCCAGTCTTTACAAAATTAAAAACAAAATAGCTGGGTATGGTGGCTCACGCCTGTAGACCTATCTATCAGAGAGGCTGAGGAGGGAGGATCACTTGAACCCAGGAGTTTGAGGCTGCAGTGACATAGAATCTTGCCACTGCACTCCAACCTGTGCTACAAAGTAAAACACTGTCTCTAAAAGATAAAATAAAAATGTAAAACTTAAAATGATACACTTCTGATTATCCAATGGTATCTCCTTAGAAATTGAATAAAACCCATTATGCTCAGCATGCCTGTTTCAGTCTGTTTTGGCTACTATGATAAAACATTATAGACTGAGTGGTATGGAAGCAACAGAAATGCATTTCTCACAGTTTTGGAGACTGGAAAGTCCAAGATTAAGGCACCAGCAGATTCTCTGTCGGGTGCGGGCCTACTTTCTAGTGCGTACATAATGCCTCCTTATGTGTCTTTACATGGGGAAAGGAGTGATGGATTATTCTAGGGTGTCTTTCATAAGCCCACTAATCATAAGGATTCCCTTCTAATCATCTTCCAAAATTTCCATCTCCTGGTACCATAACCTTAGGTATTAGAATTTTAATGCATGAATTTTAAGGGGACACAAAGATTCAAATCATAGCAATACTCTAAAAAATACTTCTTTAACTTTGCAAATATATCTCCTTGCTTAATTTGCATTAGTTTTACTAGATATTTTATCCTTCAAATTGCCAAATATTTTTATACAAGTTTTTGTAATATTCCCCCTATCTAGCAGAAATTTTCCTTATAATTTTTATTTTTTTTTAGTTCAGAAGAATGAAATATAATATATGTTCTGATTGCTTACAATCTAGTAGACATCTGCAACACTACAGAATTCAATGATATAATGGCAAAGATAATGCTAAAGGTGTGAGAAGTTGGCTTAGCTAGAGGTGTGAGAGTCTTGCTTAGCTTACATCTTTGTCCCAAAATTTTCTGATTTCCTTAAGTAGAAGATCTCTGTTTCTAATTTTATTACTACCTACCACATTCCCACCTAGGCCTTTAACCCATTGCATGTGGCTACTCAGAAGTGTATTTGAGAAAGAGCCATGAGAGGCTGTGAGAAGTGTGAGAAGTTGGCTATCAAAATGCAGTGTAGCATATCTAATACAGGCAGGGGTAGAGATCTTCAGTAATTACAAATATGCAAGTATAAATAGTATATCAACTACTTCAAATTCTTTTAATTTAATAGTTTGTTAAACTTTCTGCTAAGGATTGTATTCCTTTCTCCAACACACTTTTTTTCTGGACAGGACTTACTCTGGTTGCTCAGACAAATGCCGTGGCATGACCACAGCTCACTGCAGCCTCGACTTCCCAGGCTCAGATGTTCCTCCCACCCTAACTTCCCAAACAGCTGGGTCTACAGGCACGTGCCACCACACCTGGCTAATTTTTGCATTTTTAGTGGAGACAGGATTTCACAGTGTTGCCCAGGCTTGTTTTGAACCCTTGGACTCAAGCAATGCACCCACCTTGGCCTCCCAAAGTGCTGATATTACAGGCAGGAGCCACTTCCCCCGGCCCTTTCTCAAATACACTTCTGAGTAGCCACATGCAATGAGTTAAAGGCCTAGGTGGGAATGTGGTAGGTAATAATAAAATTAGGAACAGAGATATTCTACTTAAGGAAATCAGAAAAATTTGGTACAAAGATACAAGCTAAGCAAGACTCTCGAGGAAATTTTGAACTTAATATGATATTGATATGAGAATTGATGTTATTGTAAGACAGCCCAGTCCAGAAGTAGTTAGTTGACTATATTGGAAACATTGAGATATTTGAAAATGACATCAATAGCTTGCTAGCATTCTTGGTTTCTCAAAATTAAATAGCAAGTGTTTTGCTTCTGTCCAACTAGAATGCTCGGAGACATAAACAGCTCTGTATTAGTTACATACACAATGATAAAGAAGAAAATCTGTCTACCATAAAGGAAGTCACATTCTCATTCTAGCAATAGAAACATGCTTGTCAAAATCAGAATAAGAGATGATTAAAAAACAAAAAAAGGTTGCCCAGGTCACAGCCCATAGAATCACAAAATATATTTTAGAGGTCTTTAAATAACTTAAAATATTCCCAAATGGAAAATAATTGGAACAAGTAAGTAGGAGAATGCATATGAAACTACCTGACAGAAATTACTGTTAAGCTCATTACCTATAACGTAAGCCACGAGAGTAGAAAAGGCTTCACACAATGAGAAGAGGAGATGATAAATAGAACCTCTGACTACTCCCAATTTACATACTAATTAAAAACGAGTCACCTGTCAAGAAAATACCAACATGATGTCAACAAAAGGTTTCAAGAGATTAGCAGAGTAATAGACTGGGAGTAAAGGCAGAAGTTATTACAAAAATGGAGACGTTGGCCAATTATTTAGGCATAATATCAAATATATTTTAAATAAAAATTCTAAACTGATCATTGTTTTTGGATATGAAAAGTCCTTGGTGACACTAGCAAAAGGCATTTCAAATAAGTGTAATAACACTTTACTAATATACCTGATAATTCAGTGGTTGGCAACAAGATTATTGAAGTTGGCATCAGAATATTACTTTTAAGATGAATTGACAATTACATGTCTCAGTAAAACAGTGATCTTTTTAGTGATTCTCAATTTACTTTCTATGACCTCTGGCATTTACATTTTATATAATAAATTCCAAAGATTTATGTCTTTCTAGGCTCCATTTGTTTTTTCCTTTCATTTTACCCTTCTCATATTCCATTTTTTATGTCTCTGCCTTCACCTGTAAAATAGATGAAAAATGTGTACAAAAAAAGTCATCTTTAATTAAAGTAATGAGTATATCATGTCTAAAATTGTTGTTTGCTTCTCCTTGAAAATTTCTACTTTTTCTCCTAAAAGAGTGAATGATCTATTTTAAAACTAAAATAATTAAAATGCAACTAAAAAAAATAAGAGGAGACAAAATGAAACAGAAGATTTGATATAAAAGTGTCTGAAAACTTTAAAAACTTTCTACCAAATATTGTTTTTCTGACAGTAATCCTGATGGGTGGGGTTATAATTAAATAGAATGCCTAAACTCAGTGGTGATGGGGAGAGAAAGGAGTGGCCGAGGACTGGTGGTGCCAGGGTAAAGCTTGCAGTATTCAGTGTTTAGAGCAAACATGTTGAAGACAATGACCCCTTCAGGAGGACTGAGGAGTCTATTTTGGTAGAAAGACAAGGATTTAAAATATTAGTCTATTATAGCCATTTATTCTTCTTATTTTAAGTAAGAATTCTCCCTTAGCTATTGGACTTTGAAAAAGGTTGGATACTAATAATTACAAAAAGCTCATCAATGACTATGCATTTCCTGATATACTTAGGAATAAATTTGGACATTCCAAGTAGCTTTCTATCATTAAGAAGTATAGCATAGACAATAGGGGAGAATTCTGTCCATTGTCTTAATTAATTTTTATGCACTGTTTGAGAACATTATATGCATTATTTCAATAGATTTTATCATGTTTTATTAGATAGGTGTCAGCATTTTTCTGTTTCAAAAATCAGATATTTGAGGCACAGAGGTTAAATATCTCAGTCAAAGATATTTTCTGTTGAGGAAAGGAGCCTGCATTTGTACCCATTCTATACTTCTAACCCTGTTTAAGATTACAACTGCAAAGAGTGGAAAATAGGTAAAAAGATCGATTTACTTTATGCTGATTTTGCTAATATAAAGTAATAAATATGTATGATGCACATTGTATAAGATAAAAAGCTTTTGCGAGGTAAATTAGAATATTGAATAGATTTATAAAATAAATCACTTTTCCATGTGTGTGGGGGGTGGTATAAAATAAATTTATATTTTGCATTGGAGTATATAAAAATTTAAGATTTATGGTAGCTTACAAAACACATATAACATAGCAAGAAAAATGAGTTTCAATGTGGAAAAATAAATACGAATTGAAGTAAACAAAGAGAAATACATGAAGAAAAAATTGTAGGTTAAGTAGCAAATAGTATCACTTGTAGCTTTGAAGTGCAGACCAGCTACAGAAATAATCAACTATCAAATAAACTCTAAGCTATCTTGGTGTGTTTTCTGTTGCTTTCAAAGAATTTCAAAGACTGGGTAATTTATAGTGAAATTAAATTTATTTCTTACAGTTCTGGAAGCTGGGAAGTCCAAGTACATGGTGCTGGCATCTCAGTATCTGCTCAACTGCTAATGATGGAATCTTGCTGTGTCATAACATGACAGAGGACATCACATGGCAAGAAAGAGAAAGTATAAGAAAGTGAGGCAAGAAAGCAGGCCAACCCGCTTTATAACAACCCATTCTCTGGAGGTGTAACCAAGTCTGGCAAGAACTGCATTAAGCTCTTCATGAGGGCAGAGGCCCCATGACATTAACACCTCCCAGTGTTGGGGGGACTTTGTACCTCCCAACACTGTTACATTGAGGAATTAAATTTTCAATGCACAAACTTTTGAGGGACACACTCAAACCATAGCAAAAGCATAGACAATTGTTTTCTTTAGTATCTCAACTTATATACAATATGGGAATGCATATAAATAAAGTAGGCATAAAACTAATCTCCAAAGATATTGTGGAGTTATCTTGATTATTACAATTGCATGGATGTGAGATGAAATTATAAAGACCTATAGATTATATGGCTGAAATTCTTGGGTTTTATTTTGCTTTTTAAAATTTTTAAAAATGATTCATTGTTTTGAGATAATTTTTCATTTCTCCTTCTGATCTGTTCTGTTTCTAGTTTGTGTCAAGTTGGCATGGTAAAATGGCAATTTATATATGGGACTCACCTTCTCAATTGAAATCTGTTAAATTCAAAATGGGAATGGAAAGCTAAAACACAGTGTGTAGAATCTGGAACAGCTACACTTGAATCAGAAAATGACATTACATATAGCTAAAACAGAAATAATTAGAGGAGAGGAAATCCTACGATGAAATGTATGTGTCATTAATATTGGGTACCCCAGTTTCACAAGATAATAAATGTTAAGTCATTATAAACTTTTACAATACTCTGCCCACACTTTTTATTTAAAAATATATAAAAGCTTTTTTATTTAAAAATTTTTAATTTAAATGGTCTTGATTTTCTTAAAAACAAATCAGAGTTATGAAAAAGACAAAAGTTATCTTTAAATTGGACACACTAGCCATAAATTGCAGGTTTGGAGAAAGGAATTCTTTACTATATTAATTACTATATTAAGCCTTTCTCTTAACAATCATGATATGTTTCTCAACTAAGTCTTTTTTTGTGTATTATATTAATAAAGTACAGTACTAACCCATAATAATGTGTTATACTTTACTAGATGTATTACTAGGTATTTGATTTTTTTTGCTAGTATTCTTTTTTTTTTTTTTTTTTTTTTTTTTTTTTTTTTTTTTTTTTTGAGGTGGCGTCTTGCCCTGTCACCTAGGCTGCAATGCAGTGGCATGATCTCCGCTCACTGCAACATCTGTCTCCTGGGTTCAAATGATTCTTCTGCTGCAGCTTCCTAAGTAACTGGGATTATGGGCACCCGCCACCTCACTGGTTAATTTTTGTATTTTTATTAGATATGGGGTTTCACCATGTTGGCCAGGCTGTTGTTGAACTCCTGACTTCAACTGATCCATCTGCCTCGATCTCCCAAAGTGCTGGGATTACAGGCATGAGTCACCGTGTCTGGTCAAATATTCTCTTGTCTTCTCTTTAATTACATTTCTATTTGATAACTATTATGAGTTGAATACTAGAAGTGTAGCTTCTTTTTTATAATCATTTTAGATTTAGCTAACTTTCTAAACTCATTATTTCTAATATTTTGTGTTTAAAATATTTTGTATTTTATAATTATCTAATCACATAACCTGCACATAAATTATGTTTTTAAATTTCTAATCCAAATGTTTTTATGCATTATTTTTTGTTTTATTATTTTATTTATACTTACTATATTTTAAAATTTTAATTAAAGTTACAATATAATTACTCCTTTGTCTTAAGATTCATTTTCAATCGTCTTCTAAATCTCTTTCAGTGTACTTCATACAAATGTTTTATAGTTTCTTTAAGGTCCTAATTTTTTTTATTTTCAATGATACATAATTTTTCTTTTTGGTATATTGCTTTTTAAATGTGGTTGCATTTTCAAATTTTTTTTCATTAAATGAGTAAAGTGTTCAAGAAATTTTGGATTTTCACTTCATATCAAATCTCACTCTCTTATTTGCTGTATTGATTTACTTTTGGTCTCTAAATTGCCAAAACTTTTAGTAAGACTCTCTAAAATTGTTTGCTTATGAAGTTTTTTTTTTTTTTTTTTCCTTTTCAATACAAACTCTCAAACTGGCTATATTTTTTGTCTAACACTCATCCTGAATATTATCTTTAGAGCCATATTGAATTTAAATGCTCAGATTTATGAGTTCACAATTAGGGGAGAGAGGATGATTACTAGCTTCTTTTTTTAGAAGACAGATTCAGTGGGAAATAGAACAGACAGGCTTTATATTCAGTGTTCTGTAGTTCATCCAAAACCATTAAAGTATTTTATTTCGGTTTTCATGGTTTCATACTTCCTCAAAAATTTGACAATTTTATATATTAATTGTTAATTCAAATAGTGTTTTAATTCAGTGATACATATAATTGCTTCTGAACTGGGTGGACATTTAGAAGTCAAGTATAGCAATGTGAGGTAGAATTCTATTCAGATAGTGCCCCTGAGATTTATTCTATGCTTACGATGAGAATGGAAAGATATTAATGTGCCCTTCTGTCACTCTCTGTTATGTAAAATTCTCAGGAGCAGCAATGTGATCTTACAGTGTTTAATGTTTTCATCACCTTGAAACAAGTTTACAGTAGCAGCTAGCCAGCATTTAGGGGAGAGATCCTTCACATTATAGAGTCTAAGGTAACAAAAACTACTAACTTAATAACTGCTTGACCTCAGAAGTCCATGAGTCACTTGTTTCCCACCATAGAAATAAAAAAAGTGAAGACCTTGCATTTGGACTTGGATTGTTCTTAAAATAATGCATAGTTTTCCATGATAGTGGGTACCTGCCAGGTCTGTCCCATAGACCCTGGCTGAGTGACGGATGAAAGGAATACTCAGACACAGGTATGCTGTGTAAGAGCAGCTAGGGGACTGCCCGGCACTAGTGGCTGAAGAGTGAGCAGTCTCGAGCAGCTGGAGCTGCTTGCTTTTATTCAGTACAGACATAATGCCAAAAAGTCTGGAGCCAACACAATCTGTGGGTAATTAACATTACTGTTCCCCTTTACAGGGAGCAGTCATGCATGCAGATGATCAAAGGTCAGTTTCCAGACAACATAAGTTCCAGACAACAATCCTATTTAAGATAAATTCCCCTACACCCCCTTGTACCTATTCCTCACCCTCTGCATCAGGGTAAAAGAACAGCTGCCTTCAGCTTATTATCCCCCAAAACTATACAGAGCCTTCCAATCTTTTAGAAGACCTGCTCCTTTCCCTATAGTTTCTCCAACTACTCTGACCAGTCTCCTACATCTCCCCCTTCTCTTTTTTTTTTGCATTAAGTTTTGTTGACTGAGAGTATAGATATGTGCAGCGACAGGTTTGACAGGCGCAGTGGTTACAACTCATGTTCTGGCTTTGCATTCTACAATTAGTAAATAACATAAGACAAACATGAATATAATTATTATTATTCTTTCCCAATCAAGGAATAATATGTAGTGTTACTTGGTACTTCAGTCCAATGTGTGTTGTTACTAAAGAACCCCACTGGGGTTATGTCAACCCCTCCCAGCCAAGCAGTTACATTATTAGAGGCTAGGAACAGGGTGTCTGCCTAGGTAACAGGGCGGAAAAAATTTGGTTCCAGAAGATGGGCCCAGCAAAGAGTAGCAGGTGCAAGTTGCAGGCAGAGTGAGAAAACAAAACAGGTTAATACTCTATGAGAGTTGCAATGTACAGCAGAAAGCATAGTAAGGAACAAATTATCTGGAGTGAGTGGTGTCTGTGTCTGGAGCAGGATTCACTCAGCCTCCTGATTTGTCTTCTTCAACATCCCCCAGGTAATGTTCGGTTCCAGTGTTTTGTGAGGAACCTGCATCGTCCAGGGCTGTGGATCCTTCAGGATCATTTCCTTCATTTCTGGTATAGGGTTGGGTCCCAGCCATGCCATAGTATGGTTTGGTATGTCACACTGGAATCCAAAGATGAACTGAGGCAGTGTGTGAACACAAGCATATCCTCTTCCCCACATTAGCAAATCATGTGGACCACACCATACATTACTATTTACATCTTTCCATAAAACCTCTGGTTTTATGTCTTCGGGAGCTTTTGCCAAATGCTTTTCTGTGGCTGAATGTAATTTATCACTTAAATTTAAAAAATTAAGGGTAAATAAGGCTTGTGCCAATAGTGTTGCAGGTTCCTTGCTCATATTCCCCCTTTTTTGTTTTCTGAGCATATTTTTAAGGGTGGAGTGGGCATGTTCTACTATGGCCTGTCCTTGGGGGTTTACAGGATACCCATAGAATGTTGGACATTCCATGTGTGACAACATTGGTGAATCGTGAGCTGGTATAAGCCGGACCATTATCAGTTTAGTTTTTGAGGGCCGCCCCATAAATGCAAAAGTTAAGAGAAGATGTTTAATATCGGGTGGACTCTCCAGGAAGAGCATGTGAGCTAATTAGGTGGGAATTAGTATCAATGGATACATGTACATATCTAAGTTTTCCAAATTCAGGGATGTGCATAACATGTGTTTGCCATAACTGATTAGATTTGAGTCCTCTAGGGTTAACACCTGTTGAAGGAGGGGACGTGCTTGTAAGCTGGCAATTTGGGCATTGCAGGATAATTTGTTTGGCTAGTCTTTGGGTTAACTGATATTGTTTAGGTAAATTTGGGCTGCATTGCCCTTTAGGATAGAAAACAGGCTCTGTAACTTATCAGTCATTATGCACAAGGTGGGGCAAAACCAGGTAATATTGCCCAGTAATTTTTGATAATCATTTAAGGTGTGCAAGTTGTTGATATTCAATTTAACCTTCTGAGGTCTTACTGACGGGGAAGTTAATATGTATCCAAGATATTTCCAAGGAGAGGACATCTGTACTTTTTCAGGAGCTATGATTAAACCTCTTAACTGTGTATTCCTTTTGACAGAGGCATATAAATTCAAAAGTATTGGCTCCATTGGGGCTGCAAGTAAGATGTCATCCATATAATGGATGCTCTTGCAATTAGGAAATTCTTTTATACTGGGAAGCAAAGCCTGATTTACATGATACTGACACATGGTGGGACTGTTTATCATTCCTTGAGGAAGTACTTTCCAATAAAATTGGCAAGCTGGTCTTTTATGATTGATAGCTGGTATTGTAAACATAAATTTTTATCTGTCCTGTTTTGCAAGGGGAATAGTGTAAAAGCAGTCTTTTAAGTCAATAATGACTATAGGCTAATCTTGAGGAATCACCGCAGGGGAAAGGAACCCCTGTTGAAGGGCCCCCATAGGTTGCAAATGAGCATTGACAGCACTTAAGTCATGCAAAAGTCTTTATTTACCAGACCTTTTGGGAATGACGAAAATCAATGAATTCCAAGTGATGTTTGATAGTTCTATATGGCCAGCTTTTAATTGTTCCTCCACCAATTCATGGTGCAGACCCCGTTGTAATTGCTCTCCCCTTAAAGGCCACTGTTCTACCCAAATAGGATTTTGATAGAGCCATGTTAGGGGTAGGGGAGGAATCACAACAGTGGCCATTATTAGAAAGGGGTCTGCAGGGTGACGCCCCCCATTGGGCTAATAGGTCCCTTACCCAAAGATTAACAGGGATGGGTATGATTAGAGGTTGTATATTAACATAGGGACCCCTCCCCTGGAGCATTGCAGCCATTACATTTTGCCTGACCAGTTGATTCTGGTTGGTCTGTTGTTCACACAATTTATGAAATTCTGTCCTCCAGAGGAGGTATTGACTGGCCTTTAAAGTTGTTTTAACTAATACTGCACAGGCCCATGGGGTTATATGGAAGTTGTCTGCTATGACCTCAATTAATCCTTTCATAAGTACACTAGCGGCTCTCTTTTCTCTAATGCTTTTTCTTATTTCCTTATAAGTGGTGAAAGTAATGGGTTCATGTACCTGATTGCCTTGTTGATCTTGTATCACCAGGCAGGTCAAGAGGTCCCCCTTATAATGCCGCTTGCCTAAGACAGTGTTCCGTAACTGTAGTGTATCCTTGTCTTTTTTCCAATTTATTCAGGAAGGGGGCTCTGGAAAAACCTGTTTCCTCTTATGTATTTTCACCTTGTAATGGCAGAGCTAAGGGAGGAGGAGGAGGTGGTAAGGTAGGTGATGGTTCTCCCTCCATTCCCTTTTTAGGTTCTTCAGTGTAGAGTGAGGTCAAAGCAGCCCTGACTAAGGCCCATAATACTAATGATGTTACTGGGACCCACTGCCCTTGTGCATGATGTCATTTAAAATTTCTCTTCACTTGTTCCCAGACCTCCAGGTCTAGTGTTCCTTCTTCCAGTGATCATGGGTTATGGGAAACGACCGTTTGCATTAGGTGCCTTAATTGAATCTGTGAAATTGAGGCTCCACTAGCTTTAAGCAGCTATTTTAATACTTTTATATACTGTTGCTGTTGAGCTAATAACTGTTGTCCCATGATGAAACCCTAGCTTGAAAATTCCCTCAAATTTGGAAATCCTGAGCAGGCAACAGTTACTTACTGACTTTGCAGTCTCTTCCCCTTTGTTTTTGAGGGTTCCATCATGATCTGTTGCAGTGTTCCTCACATGGGGCACCAGCTATCTGGTCTGTCCCAAAGACCCTGGCTGAGCGATGGGTGAAAGGAGTACTCAAACACAGGTATGCTGTGAAAGAGCAGCTAGGGGACTGCCCGGCACTAGTGGTCAAAGAGTGAGCAGTCTCGAACAACTGGAGCTGCCTGCTTTTATTCAGTACAGACATAATGTCGAAAGCCTGGAGCCAACACAATCTGTGGGTAATTAACATTATTGTTCCCCCTTACAGGGAGCAGTCATGTGTATGGATGATCAAAAGTCAGTTTCTGGACAACATAAGTAAACAAACCTATTTAAGAAAAATTCCCCTACACTCCCTTGTACCTAGTCCTCACCTTTTGCCTCAGGGTAAGAGAATAGCTGCCTTCAGCTTATTCTCCCCCAAAGCTATGCAGAGCCTTCCAACCTTTCAGAAGGCCTGCTCCTTTCCCTATAGTTTCTCTCAGCACTCTGATGATCTCCTACTGATACCTACTTATGTTTCACTTAAAGTTCATTTAGTCAAAATCAATGCCAACTTATCCAGTCTGGATTTCATTTAAGAGAAAGATTTGTTGAAAGAAAAAGAATTTTCTCTTTCATAATCAAAATTATTTATTTATTTTAATTAACTACTAAAAATTTTATATGTTTCTGGTGTACAACATGATGTTATGATGTATGTATATGTTGTGGGATGACTAAATTAAGCTAATTAACATATCTGTTACCTCACAGTTTTTTTATGTGTGTATGGTAAGAACACTTAAAATTTGCTCTTTTGACAATTTTTAACTCTACAATATGTTGTTATTAACAATAATCATCATGTTGCACAATAGATCTCCTAAGCTAATTACTTCTGTTTAACTGAAATTTTAACCACTATTACCCTCCTTCCTCACCCTCTGGGATCCACCATCCTACTTTCGACTTCTGTGAGTTCAACGTTTTGAGATTCCACATGTAAGTGAGATCACGTGTGTATTTGTCTTTCGGTTCCTGGCTTATTTCACTAAGCATAATCTCCCCTAAATTCATCTACGTTGTTCAAATGACAATACTTTATTCCTTTTTTCTTTTTGGAGGCTGAACAGTATTCCTTTGAATAGTATTCCTTTGAACTATTAGTATTTCCAAGAACTATATTTTCTTGAACTATTCATCTAATGATGGACACGTAAGTTGATTTCATATTTTAGCTATTTTTGTGACTATGCTACTGTGAACATGGGAGTACAGATGTTTCTTCAAAGCATTGATTTCATTTTCTTTGGGTACGTACCCAGAAGTAGAATTGCTGAATCATAGGATAGTTCTACTTTTCACTTTTTGAGGATGCTTAGTACAGTTTTCAGTAATGACTGTACTAATTTACATTCTTATCAACAGTGTACAAGTGTTCCCTTTTCTCTACATCCTCACCAATGGTTTCAATCTCTTACCTTTTTAAATAATGGCCCTCATAACAAATGTGAGGTGCTATTTCATTGCAGTTTCAATTTGCACTTACCTGAGATGAATGATGTCGGACATTTTTTCATATACTTGTTGGTAATTTGTCATCTTAAAAATTTTTTCACACCCTTTGTCCATTTTATAACAAGGTTATTCACATGCAACCATCAAAACTCTGAATAGCCAAAGCAAACCTCAGCAAAACAAAGAAACAAACAAAAAACTGAGAGGCTTCACATTGCCTAATTTTAAATCTACTACAAAGTCATAGTAATCAAATGAGTATGGTACTAGGACAAAAACAAATGTATTAACCAGTGGAACAAAGTAGAGAATCTAGAAATAAATCCACACATGTGTGGTCAACTAATCTTTGGCAAAGGTGCCAATAACACACCAAAGGAATTTGTTAAATAAATTGTATTAAGAAAATTGTATAGTCACAGGGAGAAAAATAAATTGGACCTCTATTTCACCCCACACTGAAGAATCAACTCAAAATGGATTAAAATTTTAAAGATAAATAACATAAGACGGGAAGATCACGAGGTCAAGGGATTGAGACCATCCTGGCTAACATGGTGAAACCCCGTCTCTACTAAAAAAATACAAAAAACTAGCCGGGCAAGGTGGCGGGCGCCTGTAGTTCCAGCTACTCGGGAGGCTGAGGCAGGAGAATGGTGTAAACCCAGGAGGCGGAGCTTGCAGTGAGCTGAGATCTGGCCACTGCGCTCCAGCCTGGGCGACAGAGCGAGACTCCATCTCAAAAAACAAAGATAAATAACATAGAAGAAAATCTTCTTGACATTGGTCTTGGTTAAGATTTTTTTAGGTATGATTCCAAAAAGCCCAGACAGCAAAATTAGACAACTAAGTCTGAATCCAACTAAGAAGTTTCTACACAACCGAAGAAACAAACAACAGAGAGAAGAGACAATCTATGGATTGGGAGAAAATATTTGCAAACCACACATTTGATAAAGGGTGAATATCCAAAATATATAAGAAACTCAACTCCATAGCAAGAAACTAAATGACCCTAATGCTTTTGAAACGTAAATACCTAAGCAGATGGAGCTCCAGTTTTCCTGGCACCTTCAAGTTTAACCTGGGAATTTAGCTTGAGATCTTTACAGGAGTACTGAAAAATCTAGAGAAATTGTATTTCTTCACACCTTCTGTTTCTAAACAAATCATTCCTGTCCTTTTGTAATTCATAGAAATAAAGAAGAAAATATTTTGCATTTGTTTCCCAGCTAATAAGAGGTTTAAAAACCTCTCATTTAAATTTATTTTGTTTTACCAAACGTGTATTTCATTTCTAAGATATGGATGAAGCAGACTCTAGAAGCAGAAGATATATAATCCCCAGCTCTAGGGCTGCAAAATGTAAGAATCCAGCAAATGCTATTGTCACAAACTCTATTAGAGTACAATCATGAGACTTATTGAGAGAAAGATAAATATAGAAGCAAGGAAAGAATAGAGATTTTTTTTCTTATCTTCGAAAGAGTATCCAAAAATAACTGCATAGTAAAAGCTGTGCAAAGCAATCGACTTAATCAGCATCCTACACTTCAAAGGGGCAAGCTGCTTTGCTTTGGTTTTTCCGGAAACACACTCAGCTATGATTAATATTTCCAGAGCTAGAGGAAGGATACAAGTGCTTTTGTTTTTAGAATAATGATTCCTAATATGTTTGGGCCACAGACTCTTATGGCAGTTAGCTGAAGCGATGGTCCTTTTATTGGAATAATGTCTTAAAATATATAATGTGAAATTGATAGGAATGCAAAGAAAACAAATTATGTTAAAATATGGCTATAGAATATAATTAGTTAATATGGATACATGAAAATTTTAAAATTTGTTATAGACATATAAGCATAATTAAAAGGTCCATTAGTAGGTATAATAACTATGAAATTGTGAGTTAACTATGTGCTTGAATATTTCTAGGTACATAAAACTACTATTATTTAATTAAAAAAAAATCTGTAATTTCTTCTGATGATGAAGACATAGATACTGTTATGGCAAAATGGTTCCGATCCAGACCCCAAGAGAAGGTTCTCAGATCTCAGGCAAGAAAGAATTCAGGGCAAGTCCACTATGCAAAGCAAAAGCAAGTTTTTTAAGGCAGTGAAGTGGTGAAAGGACAGCTACTCCACAGACATAGTAGGACATTCCTGAAAGAGGAGGAACGCATCCACCTTAGGTACAATGCTTGTATATATGGGAGATGTGCTCTGCAACAAGGGTTTGTGGTAAATAATTAATTTTCTTAATTACTGTATTTTGTAAAAATCAATATTATTATCTTTAAAGCAAAATTGGGAATGCCTTTGTTCTCCAGATATTGGGATATCTGGACACTCCCAAACCTGGGTCTGTTTAGTAAACATTATTAATTTGTCCCCTTCACTGTAGACATCTAGAGGCTAGATGTCTAACTTTCTGGATAATGCAGCCCAGCAAGTCTCAGCCTCATTTTCCTAGCCCTCTCTGAAAATGGAGTCACTCTGGTTCGAACACCTCTGACCGTGCTTACAATTTTGTGGTTTGTTGCCTACATTTATAACTGAAAAAAGTTACAGTTCATCTGAAATTTGATTATAAAATAGATGCTTTTTATCCCCTATGCAAGCACATTAAAGAGAACGACAAAAAAGGAAACAATTCTAGAGCTGATTTTGACAATCCTTTCTTGGATCACCTTGTTGATAGTAAAACATATCTGTGGTCCTCAATGTCACTTTTACAAAGGAAAATGTGCTCTAAGTACCCACCATCCATCCAGAAATTAAGTTTTTCTTAAATATTTTTGACACAATTTGTCAGAGTGCATTAGTTTTCTATTGCTGTGTTAAAAAATCACCACAACTTTAGTAAATGAAAAATAACTACAGTTCTCAAAGTTCCTAAGTCAGAAATTCACCACAGGGTGACTGGGTCTTGTATTCAGATATCACTAGCCTGGATTCAAAGTGTTTGCCAAGCCAAGTTCTTGTCAAAGGCTCTGGGAAAAATTCTCCTTCACGTTCATTCTTCTTTTCAGCAGAATTTTTTGCAGCCATGGAGTGAAGTATATATGTCCTGGCTAGTTAGTTAGAGGCCACTCTTAAGCCCCTAGCAGTCATCTACATTACTAACAAATGGCCCTTTCCCTCTGTGCCAGCAACAACTCTTCACTGGTTTCTGCAAGAAAGTTACACATTCAGGTTATTACTCTGAAAGACCAAGTAAGCAGAAGTTTAAAATGGACATAACAATAACTATATTTGACCCAAACATTTTTCTTATGTGGACTATTGCTTAATATGATAATCTTGATAATTTGTTTCTACTAGCATAGGTAGCAACAAGTTTTGCCTATATTAAGACCTGCTTTGTAGCCATATGTTAGAAGTCAATTTGCCAGTTATCATGTCTAAAAATAATAAATGCTTCTAAAATAGTCTAGTTTTATCAGTATCGAAAATATATCTGTCAATAATCTTTTTTATGAGTTAATTCAGTTTATTCATAAATCTGGTATTTCTATTTGATGGTCACATTGAGTGTCCAACACAACAAATTTAGAAAAGAAAGAGACCTACATTAGAACTAATGTAGTTAAGTAAAACTGCTTATTCTTCCTAATGGCATAAAAAGACCCAAAAATCTTCTAGAAAGCAACAGAAATTATTATTTACAGATAATTCATAATAAATATATTGCCGTGATACTTTAAATCATAGCACTAATTACCAGAAGAGAATAATTTTGTAAAATATGGAATCAAATTATAATTTTAAACACAGAATCCTCCAATCAGCCAAAGTTACAGTAGACAATAAAAGTAGCATAAAAATATTTTCCCTCATACAAATTTTTTTTAAAGAGTAGGAAGACAAATATTTCATTTTTAATGAAATTACAATCCATTTGGAAACTATAATAGTTCTGGACTAGTCTGTACTGAAGTGTACAGCCAACAATTATAAAGCAAATATTTTACAAATAAAACATTTCAAGAAACACAGGAAACAGCAAAAAGTTTATGAATTTTACTATTGTATAAGACTAACAGCAAATTTCTTAAGAAAAGAATAGGACAAGCAGCCAAAGGAAAAAAGGAAAATAAACAGAATATATCAATATCAAAATGAACACATATATAAACAAAAATGCACAATCATTTCAAACAATCATGAAATGTTTTGGATAAACGATGTGTCAAAAAAAATCACAATTCACTTTTAAAATAAAAATTCACAGGAAATATTTTCTTCTTATAATACCATGTAACTTGTAAATAAGCAGGTTTATTTAGAGTATTTATATGTATGTTCTTCCCATATTATTGATTTTGTACTGTGAAATGAAATAAATTCCTTTATTTTCTGTAATCCTTTCCTATATCTACATCTATATCCATATCTATATTTATATCTACATTATCTATATCTGCATTTATGCCAGGTGGTGTATTTGCGCATACACACACAGACACACACATATACACACACACATATATATTTCTTTACATGTCTATTTGTGTGTGTATATATATATATATACACACACACAAATACACAATAAATGCCTATGGATATAATAAAAACTCATTGAAAAAATTGATGTATAATTCTCTGCATCCGAAAAGCTCATATACATTGTATTGGAAAATAATGTAAAGGTTTCAGTTTTTTTATGTATAACTACAGTAACAGCATATGCTCTGGCTTTGTGTTATATTCTCAGGAATTTGTGGGCATCACTGCTCCATTTTTTGTTTTCTCCAACACATAGTGATGGAAGAAAATAAACATAAATGAAGTCATAGTCATAAACTCACTAAACAACATGCACTTGTGAAAAAGCATTCTTAAATTGAGGTATTTACACACAGGCAAGGAAAATGCTTGGTAGAAACTCAAAATGGTCTGTGGTGTCTTGAGATATATTCTACTAAGTGTTTAGGGGTCTGAAAATGCTTTTATAATAATTCCACTCAGAATCTACATTAAATATATTCTCTATGTCATGAGGTACTAATTCTAAAAGTATTTTTTATAAATTCAAATGTATCAAGGGAAATGTACTTGCAAGATGAAGACTGTGAAGTTATTAATATTTACAGGAGGCATTCTATCACCTTTACCAAGCTGAAGCAATGCCATATTTAGTTGTTGTAATAATAAATGTTCCGTAAAATAGAGCTATATTATTGTGAGCCAGACTGTTCTAGCTGACTTGAACACAGCCATTGACCTCTATGCTCGAAGATTTCTTCCTCCCTAAGCATCACACATTTTCCGTGAAGGTAATCCATAATTAGGCTATCTAAACTGGAAAATGAATGAGTACAACCTGGGAAGGGAGCTTCATGAGATAAAATTTTAAAGGAAAAGTACAAAATAACTATTCTCAAGATAGTCGCAATTAAAACCAAATGCAGATGAAGACAGTGGTCTTGCATCTTTTGTCTTCTTTGAGCCAGTGCATATTATTTGTATTTACTGTGAATATATTTCTATGTCTTTTGCAAATACATACAAGTTGTATTTATCCATTCTGCTACTTCTAATGAAATACCTTATTACAATTCATCTAAGAATTTCTGAAAAGGATTACTCAATGCTTGTAAAGATTATTAAAACCAATTGAGAAATAGCCATTGAGAAGACAAGTACTAATAAAATGGTGCTTTATATTTAAAATTGAAAAATTTGTAGCCCTTCCTAACATGTCTATTTGTAAGGTATTCTTTTCTACAGTCTTCTTTTCTTCCTCCCCAAATCCAAACTTTTACTGCCAGTAACAATGAAGTCGGCATTAGTAGTTTATAAATAAAGTATTTTTGTTTTAAAGTTTAATTATGCAGCTTCTAAAAACAATTTCTGTCTGCAAATTATGATTTGGCACATTAAACAGGAATGTAAGCAGATGGCAGAGTGCAGTAATTTTTATTTTCTTGTCATTATTTTGTTTTTAAATTTTAGATGTTTATGAGTTTAATTGTTTAATATCAGTAGTTCCCAGAGTGATAAAAATATATGACTTTTAAAAACATGACAAGAATTCTCCAAATGGCATGCATTAACCAAATATTTGGCACAAGCTCTTTCAATGCTACACTAACAATTATTTTGAAAACAAACACTCTTTTAATTTGGATACATGATCTATTGTGGTGTAAGCTTTTTATTAATTAGTGGAGAATGTTTATAAATATTTCTGAAGAACTTACTAGGAGTAGCATAACATACATTATCAATTGTATGAAAATGAGTTGCGCATACAAGATAAAGAGCATAAAAGTGGAATAAACCCTTGGATTAATGGAGTAAACCCTGATGCAGGGTCATAGAAAAGAAAGTGAAGTCCAACATCATGAGCTTGTTTGGTCCAGTGTCCTAAATGAGCTAGTGCTACTGCACCTCAGATGATCAGACTACAGGCTAGTGACCTGAAGCACTGCAGACCTTCTGTTAATTGAATATGAGTGTCTACCACATCCCCACCCACACTCCACAAAATTCATATGTTGAAATCCTAACCCTCAAGGTGGCTACATTTTGGAACTGCAGCTAGAGAATATTGTGTACATAATATATTCAGAGAAATGCAATGTGAAACTATATCATAAGAATATTAAATACACTTAAAAATAGATTTATGCTTCCAAAACACAGGTACAATTATTGGTAACATGATGAGGTGACTTAAAATAAGATGATGAGATTTCTGGTTATATTATTAATGGAATAGCGTCCACAACTAAGGAAGATAATAGGAGGTATGCATTCCATATATTTAAATGTTATGCAAGAACTTAGCACCGTTCAGAATTCAGCCTGAGAAAGGTGACCAGAAGGAAGTTACTGGAAACAATGTAATGCACAGCCTAATGGTACTGGGATACTTTAGGTAGAAGTAGGCTTCCCCAGTCACTGAAAATCCTCATCCAGCAGCTGACAGGAAGTGAAGTTGTGACTTGCTCTACTGAAAACTTGATTATAAATATAACTTCACAGGTTTCTTCAGAGTCTAGGTTTTGTAATCTACACCAGGAATCCAGTTTGTACAGGCAACCATTTTCTGTTTCTAAAACATCCATATTTTGCACAATATATAATCCTTGTTTTTCTATGATAGATATATTTTGAGCCTCAAACATATCATTGAAGACATAATTTATTTTATATATTGTGTGAAAAACAAGTATGATAATAAACTCCTGTAGAAAATCTAGGCATAATCTGAAAAACATATTTGTTTTGGCCTCTATTTAAATAATTCTAGATAATTTTCTTATCCTTCAAACACTTCACTGGTAAAGTAGAAACAATAATATACAGCATCTTTCTAGAAATATTTAAATAATTAAGTTTTTGCTTTTTTCCATGGTTTCAATATGTTCTTTTTGTTTTAATAGGTATAAATTGTAATGTTTCCTCTGTATTTGGGTGAGTTATTAACAGATAAAATAGTGCATAAACAAATGAAAATAATAATTCAAATAAAGCAACTTAAAATTAACATGATGAACAGAGCAAGGCTAACCATCAAATCAATATTCCATATACTAATGAACTTATTTATTTGAAGAGTAGAATAGTTCTCAAATTTATTTGTTTATTTTTGGATAGTGAAAAATTAGTGTCATAATGGAAGCAGAAGTCAATTATTTTGAAGCAATCATGTTTAAAGATGTATTAAAATCTACTCTGCTAAATGGCGTGAAGCTACACAAAGTTGCTTGGTGACAAGGCCATCTCTAAATAAATATCAACTGACATGATTAGTAAAAGGAGACAAAATGATATACATTTTAAAAGACGGATTTATATGGGTTGGAAGTAAATGTCATATCTGAATGTTTATATTAATTTTCTTGTAAAATTAATATGAATTTATGAACATTTGAAAGTTCTCTCTTTACAGAAAAATACAATCTAAGTGAATGACTCAATTACTTTGCTGAGAGTTAATTTTATTCTTACATTTTCAACTAACATTCCCGTATCCTAAATTATTCAATGGAAAAGCAAATTGATGGTGAAAAATTAATTTCCACTTAAAAAATCTGCATGGGTATAAATCACTCCAACTTGGGGGAGGTTGAAAAATGATAGTATTAACAAAACTTCATGTTCAACAGACAAATAAACATCCTCACAAATCCAAATCACTGCCACATATTTACCCATCATTAGCCATAATCTACTTCAGATGATGATGATAAATGAACCAAGAAACTGGAGCCCTGAACAATACCTACTTAATGATAACAACCATTGAAAAATGCAGAGTGAGTTACCTGCCCTGAAATTGTTATTTAATCCCCTTCAGGGCTTCATTTAACTGTTTCCTTCTCTAACATCACAGGTTTCCTCTACTAATGGGGATGCCTTTCCTGTAAGCTAACAGCTTCATCCCCATTTTAATACAAATCTTTTCATTTAAGAAATTGATATTGATACACAGTAAGATGCTTTATCAAGGAAAAATTTACAAATTATATAGATAGATAGATAGATAGATAGATAGATAGATAGATAGACAGATAGATAGATAGACAGATAGATAGATATAGATTGGCCATAAGAAAATATTTGAGATACGTTGTTTCTTTTTTCCATATAATACTATACATACTATAGCAGTTCAAAAGTTTTAAAGACATTGTAAAAATTATTAAAAGTCCATTTTGCAGCCTTCTAAGCTGTGGACACCAGATTTTAGCTTTAAAAGTTTTATGTTTCTTACTCTGACCAAAATGGCTTAAGTTGACCTCTCTTGGGATACTAGCTCCCTTGAAAAAAAGTCTCCTTTGCTTTGTGGCTGGGTAAGTTCAGGTTATGATAGCTTATTATTATGAGACTTAAATACAACCAGGTGGCTTAAATTATATTCACAGATTTTTATGGTAAATTTCACTCTTTCCATTTGTGGCCACAGTACTTAACTTTCTGATTACATAAAATTCTCTTTATCATCCTATCTTCTGATGTTTTTGAATATGTTGTTTAACTTGCTTTCCACCTTATTTGTTAATCTTGGTCCAACTCTTTGAAGCAATCTTTTTTCTAGAAGTGCATTATATTGTTATTATTGTCATGAATTGTTTCACCAACCCTACTTCCTCTTATTTTTCTTTTTTCCAGTTGTGTGATCATAGCTCACCGCAGCCTGGACTCAAGTAATCCTCCCACCTAAACCTCCTAATCAGCTGAGACTACAGTCGTGTGTCACCATACTCAGCTGATTTTTAATTTAATTTAATTTTTTTGCATAGATGAGTTCTTGCTTTGATACCCAGGCTGGTCGCAAATTCCTTGCCTCAAGTACTCCTCCCATTTCGGCCTCCCAAAGTGCTGGGATTACAGATGTAAGGGAGATGGCTGTGCTTTAGTCAGGAGTAGGCCAAGGTGGCTTTCTGGCACAGCGTGACTCAGCAGGTTTGGAGCACAGGCACATAACTCCACACATTAGGTAAACACACCACATGAGGCACATTAAGTGATAACCCACTTGAGCTCATTCTTGGCTCAAAGTCACTATTGTCTGTAAAAGGTATAACTACTCTGCTGATGCTGTACATACAACTTGCATCCATGGCTAATGCCCAGACTTGCTGGTGCCTAGAGAGAGAATAGCCATGTGGAAACTGTCTATGATTCCTTGAGTGTTTTCCCAGCTACCTGCCGCTGGTCCACCCACTCCCCTTGGTCCTCAGCTTGGGCTGGAACCTGACACTTGGCATAACTATTGGCGTCATGAACAGGATCCTGAGCTATGCTGCTCAGATGGGCTCCAGTGGAACCTGGGTGGCAGTAGCTGGGTACCCCATGAGCATAGAGAAGGCGCTGAAGCAGATGGAAGCACAGAGCACTGAGAAGCAATGAGCCTTTACTGGCAGAATTGGATGGGCATTTTTGACTGCTCTACAAGCAGTACACACCCAGTTCCTGGTATGCAGCAGAGGTAAGGGCCATCCAAACACAGATGGGGCACCTGGAGGCCCAGCTGCAATGCTCGGTAAAAGAGTTAGAAGCTGCTGTGCATGGGGACCTTCCCTTCAGGCATAGGCAGGGCCCCTGGAGGCCTGGCTACAGAGCTTGGAAAAGGAATTAGAGGCTGCTGTGAATGAAGGCCTGGGTCTGTCATCTCAGCTGGAGAACCCCACTCAGTCTGATACTGAGGAGGGCGTCTGCAGAACATAAGGGTCTGTGCCATAAAGAAGGGGAAGATGCCCTGCCCACATCTTCCTCTCACAGGACAAAAGGGGGCCCCAATGAGTGACATGCTCGGGATGTGGATAGATTTGATTTTGGCCAGGGTCGACTGAGAGAAAATTGATAAGCAGCCCAATGAAGTGCTCTTAACTTTGTGCAGACAGTTGTCTCTGGAGTAACAATTCCAGAAAATATCCAAGGGAAAGAAGGACATTGCTGCTCAACCCAGGCCTGCCCTGGTGCTTCAGCTCAAAGACTGCATGCTGCAGCCAGGAGAGGGTGTAAAGCCTTTTCTGCTTAACGAGGGAACTGGCTGATGTGTCCAGCTTGGGGGGACACCAGATGACAGGAAGCCACATGTGGACTTAGCAATCCACTGGTCCCTGTACCTGGATACGTTCATAGATGTCTACTTCATAGATGGTTGTGAAGACCGGTCAGTGAAAGTGAAACCTGTATCTTTGCATCGTGGCATCGTTGGCCGCTTAGCTCCCCACTTATGCACTGTGTATGTCTCTCCTGTACATGAGTACATTCTGGAGTGGACATTTTACAGTTTGTCAGATGTCCCATCGTTCACAGATTTGATGGACTGCTTGATGACAGCACTGGGACAGTACCACTCTGTGATGGACTTGCATAATGCATTCTTTTCCAGAAAGCCAGGAGCAGTTTGCCTTCGTAGGAGGGCAACGGTGGACTTTCACAGTGTTGCTACAGGGCTGTATTCATAGCCCCACCATATGTCATGCTCTTATTAATGATATTATGCTAACCCCTGATTCTCTTGCAGATTTAGAAGCATACATGTTCCCCTTTCCTAGAATTAAAATGGTGCAGCTGAGACTGCCTCTCTGGGAACCAAACGGGTTATTCAGCAGGTACAAACCCTATAGGGAGTTGACAAGGGGCACCCATTTGAGCTGAATGTGCATGTGACCACGGATGGTTTTGGTTGGGGCCTGTGGCAGCTCACAGAGTGCTTAAGAATGCCAGTAGGATTTTGGTTCCAACTATGGAAGGGAGCTGAGCTCTGATATTGCTTGATAGAGAAACAGCTAGCAGCTGTCTATGCTGCCCTTCAGGCTCATGAGAGGAGGTCAGGACGAGCTACAGTCCTCATGCGGATGACTTACCCAATAGCAGAATGGGTACATTCTTGGATAACAACCCTCCAAACTGAGAAAGCAGTTAGCTATTGCATATGCTGTCCTTCAGGCTCATGGGAGCATGCCAGGATGGACTACAGTCATCATGCAGATGACTTACCCAATAACGGGGTGGATACGTTCATGGGTAATGACTCCCTGGACTGGGACGGCACAGACTTCCACTTTAACCAAGTGTGGTGCCTAGCTAGAGAAGTGGTAATTAACTGCTCTAAATTAACTACTCTAAGTGACCTGAGCTCAGGTCAGAGTGTAACTAAAAATACAAAGATTATGCAAGAAAGTAAATTCAAAAGACAAGGGGCCAACAGAAAATTGCACTTATATGACAGACAAAATTCTGAGGTTCTTCAACATATAAAACAACTACAGAAGAAAAAATGACAAATTTGTTAACATGATACAGCCAGTTGAATAACACAAATAATTCGTGCTATGTGAGCTTAAACAGAGACACTTTATAGTGTATTTGGTTAACAAAGAATATAAGTGGAACTTGAGCTTAATATTGAGATCAAAAATAATATAATTATTTTTAGTGTGAATGAGAGAAAAAATGGGTAGAGAGAGAGACAGAGACAAACAGAAACAAAGACAGACATTAGAGATATTAATATTTGTAATACAGGTGATTTTTCCAGGTAAGTATTAATAATGAGATATGGTTAAATTTTGTTGGAAGGTTTTCTTTTTTTTTTGAGACGGAGTCTCACTCTGTCATCGGCGCTGGAGTGCAGTGGCCGGATCTCAGCTCATTGCAAGCTCCGCCTCCTGGGTTCACGCCATTCTCCTGCCTCAGCCTCCCCAGCCGCTGGGACTACAAGCGCCCGCCACCTCGCCCGGCTAGTTTTTTGTATTTTTTAGTAGAGACGGGGTTTCACAGTGTTAGCCAGGATGGTCTCGATCTCCTGACCTCGTGATCCGCCCGTCTCGGCCTCCCAAAGTGCTGGGATTACAGGCTTGAGCCACCGCGCCCGGCCTGTTGGAAGGTTTTCTAATGCATGAATTACAGAAGGGTTTGGAGAAAATATGGGAATGACAGCTGTATTTGTTTCCTATTGCCGCGTTATTAGATTCCTATTGCCACAAATTACCAAAAATGTAGTGGCTTAAAAAATACAAATGTATCATCTTACAGATCTGGACATCTGAAGTTTAAAATGCAATTTACCGACTAAAATCCAGGAGTCTGAGTGTTGTGTTTCATCTGGAGACCCTGGAAGAAAATCTGTGCCGTTGAATTTTCCAATTGACAGATGCTGTTCATATTCTTTAGCTTTTGCTTCCATTCCACCATCTTTAAAGTAAAAACATTCCAGTGAGTCTTTCTGACATTATCCTCTGTTCAATTCTCTTTTCTGCCTCCTCTTCCCATTTCTAAAAACCTTTGTGATAACACTGGACTCACCGAGAAAACCTAGGCAGCTGATTTGCAACCTCAATTTTTTTTGTAACCTTAATTCTCATTAGCCTGAAAGCTAACATATTCACTGGTCCAATTCTGGAATTAGAACGTGGTTATAATTGTTGGGTGAGTATTAGGCTTTCTAACACAGAAGCCCAAAATAACCGTAAGAAAAGATATCTAGCTTTGTCAGAGAATGTAAGAATGTTAAACAATCTCTTTTCTTCAAAAAGACAACCCCTGTGACATAAAAATGTACCTTAATGATTTAAGGAATGGATACTTCTTGTGCATTGCATACAAATATAAATGGGATTTAAGTATAATTTCCCTATTATAATTTCCACCAAATTGAATACACTATTTTCCAACATTTCACAAGTTTGAATAGAAAAAAATAGCAAATAGGACTGACTATAATACCAACCTCTCCATATCTATAACCAGATGTTTGCAGAGTGAGTGATGAACATAAAATAAAAAGAGGGAAAAGCCCTGGTAGTTAGTATGGTTAGCTGTAACGTTTTCATAGATAGCTCTCAGAAGATGCTCATTTCTATTCCTAGATTTGCAAGAGTATTTAACATGAATGGATGTCAAATTTTGCCAAAAGCTTTTTCTGAATATATTTCCATGATCATATGCTTTTAATTATTTCTGTTGATACAACACATTTTATTTATTGATTTTAGAATATTGAATCAGACTTGCATTCCTGGGATAAAGCCCACTTGGTATAATATATTATTTTTTGTATATAGTGCTGTATTCAATTTTCTAATACTTTGTTGAGAATTTGTATGTCAATCATCATGAAAGACACCCGTGTGCAGAGTTTTTTTTTTTCTTTTTGTGATATCTGTGTTAGGTTTGATATGGGAGTAATATAGGCCCCCTATAATCAGTTGGAAAATATTTTCTCATCTTTTATTTTCTAGAAAAGGTTTGTGGAATTGATATTATTTCTTTAAGTGTTTGATAAAATTCACAAGTAAAACCATCTGGAGTTTTTTTTTTTTTTTTTTTTTTTTTTTTTTCTGGAGGTTTTACCTTACAATTTTTTAATAGATATAGGCAGTTCACGTTACCTATTTCTTCTTAAGTAGATTGTTGTAGTTTGTACCTCTTAAATAACTTTTGCATATTATCTGAAATTTATTTATGGGCATTGGCCTATTGTGATACTTCTCTATTAGACTTTCAATGCCTGAGCAATCAGTAGTGATAACCCATTTTTTTCATTAAAAATTTATGCCAATGTATATACTGCTGTTGTTGGATAAAATATTATATAAGCATCAATTAGGTCAATTTCTTGGATTATGTTGTTTAAGCTTCTTATAACTTTATTGATTGCACTTTAATTGTTTTTCAGAAAACAATTGAGAAAATGTAATTGGAATCTCTGAAAATAATTATGAATGTATTTATTGCTTCTTGCAGTTTTATAGGTTTTACTTTACACACTTTGCAGCTTTTATGTAAGTGCACAGTTGCTTAGGATCCTCTGTCATTTTAATGAGTTGTCCCCTTTAGTATTATGACAGGACCCCTCTTATTCCTGGCAATAAATGTTTTGCTTGGAAATCTGCATAACAACGTTTATGTGGGCACTCCAATTTCTTTTGCTTTGGATTAACATGGTATATTCTTAAAATTCCCTTATTTTAACTCATTTGTGTATTCATATTTAAGCAGAATTGAGATTTTATCCTGCTTAAATAAATGTGATCTGCTCAGGGCAAAAAAATGGGCACTAGAGATAGAGGAGCTGCCTCTGAAATAACTAAACAAGCTCACGAATTATGCTAATACCATCCATGGATTCTAAAAGAAGACACGAGAGTCTCCTGGGTGAGAGAAAAATGACTTTATTACCACAGCAAAAGCAGGAGCAGAAGCATCAGCCGTGTCGTGCTGTTTCCCTGAGCACCAAATCTCACAGGATAACACAGAGGGACAGATAGGCAGAGTTTGCATTCCCAGTCGAGTGTATTAGAGGAGGGAAAAGCTGGGCTTAGGGAATCTTCTAGTATTGTAGCAAGTAGTAAGCAAGTTTGTTCTTTATCTGAAGGAAGATCGGGGGTAGTACAAGGCTTGCAATGTGTGATCTCACTTTTCAGGATTGCCAGTTACATAAACAATCCTGAGAAGTGTCTCAGATTAAGGAAGGCCTAAAGCTTTGGGATTGGGAATACTCAGCTAGATAAGTATAAGTGATAACTGACTTTCAAAAGCAGCATAGATTAGATCTTAGATTTTCATCCAAGCTGATTATCTTGGTCTTTTGAGTTTTTTTATCATTTACATTTAATATGCTTATTGACAAGTTTGAGTTTAACACATAGTCTTGCTATTTGTTCCCTATTTTTCTCATTTGTTCTTTGTTCTACTTTCCCTCTTCATCTATGTATTATATTATGTATTTACCTTTTGGGGTTATTAGATGTAATTGTTATTTTATTAATTGCTTTAGAGCTGTGAAACTCTTTAGCTCATCACATTCTACCTTCAAGTAATATACTGATACAGCTTTGATGACTGGAGGAACAGCAGGGTCCTTAGTCTCCCACCAATTTAGATAAAATGACATGGACACACATGGAGTGGTTTTAAGGAATGGAGAGTTTGGTAGGCAAGAAAGAAGGAAGAAGCTCCCCTATACAGAGACAGAGGGAGGGGGGCTCCAAGCTGAGAAACGAAACCCCAAGTGCAGCAGAAAACAGCCAGTTACATGAGGAGGCTGAGAGTCACTGCCTGATTTGCCTAGGGCTCAGGGGATTTGTTTGAGCAGGCATGTCATTCATATAGCCCTGGAAAAAACTGGCCCTCCCACCCTAACCTTTTAATATGCAAATGCATAAGTGGGAACGGCCATATTGCCAGGCACATATGGAGTCAAAGGGAAGACAGAGGAAATCTCCATGTTTGGGTGGACCCAGTTTCTAATGGCTTGCATTTGCATATCAAAGCTTGCCAGCCCAGCTCTGAGAGCCAGGGCTTTCCTGCTAGACAAGAAACATCTCTGGGGCTGCATTAAAAGAAACAAAAATTTCCCAAGGACCCCTTTTCCTCTCTACCTGCCTAAAATAATTTCTTAATAACTGCTATAACAATAATACTTTATGTTCCATCCAGGTGTATTAAAGAACCTTGTTTCCTTCCAGGCCTTCATGCTATTTTTGTTATAAATCTCACTTCTATACTATAGGTGTTATGGATACCACATTACAATATTATTTTTACTTAGAATGGTTGATTATTTTCTGAAGAAATTTAATAAGAGTCTTTTAATTACCTATGTAGTTGACATTTCAAGTACTTCATGAATTTAGATAGATCCACAGTTGCATCTAGTATAATTATCTTCCTGCTTGGAGAATTTTCTTTAACATTTCCTGTAGTGTAATGATACTTTTTTTTAGGTTTTGTTTTTCTATAAAAGCCTTTATTTCATCTCCATGTAGAAAACCAATTTTGCTCGGTACAAAAAAATTCTAGGCTGATAATTTATTTATTTCATTACTTTAAAGAAATTGCTCACCTGTCTTCTAGTGTTATGCCCAGACCCTTTATTCCCCGAAGAAGTCCACCAGAATCCAGAGTCAAAGCCAAGCGGCAAGGATCTTTAATGAAAGTTCGAACTTGGTCCCTCTGTTTTACAACATACAAGAGGGCCCCGAATGATGCATGTGGCCGCGCTTTATAGCCCGATGCATATAGGATATGCAAGGTTACAGAGGTACAAAGGAATTCTTTTGGTTGCGGCATTACAACTGGTAATTGGTTAATACAATTAACAGTTTTCCATTTGTTCCCGCGCTTTTAGTAAAACTACAAACGGTTGTGATCTTATCAGGGGCTCTCTAGGTGGTGTTTCTGAGATGTGTGGGGGGGGTGATGTGTTGGGCTCAGGAAGTTGGGACAAAATAGAGGATTGTGTTTGTACTGGGCCCAGGACTAAGATATGTGGCAGACACTGGTAATTAGAGCAGGACAGAGACTTTCACAACCTTTGTCCTTACAATGTCCGGAGTCTATAGATAACCTAATTAACCTAATCGGTTGGGTCCGGGGTCGATCTTTAACTAGGCTGAGGGCGCCGCCCGGGCTGTCAGGGCGCCGCCCGGGCTGCTTGCCTGTGGACTTCATTTCTATCTTTTAGTTTTTTTCATTTGATCTCTTTCACTAGTCCGAATTGTTTCTGACAAAAATCTGTTAGCATGTTTATACCTTTTTCCTAGTGTGTATTTTGGCTTTTTTTTTTTTTTTTTTTTTCAGTCTGGCTGCATGTATGCTTTTTTATGGTTGGTTTTAAGTAATTTGATTAAGATGTTACTTAGTATAATTTTCTTAATGATTTTTATTCATGAGATTTGTTAAAGATTTTATATTAATGAGTTTCTGTTATGAGTGTCTGTTATTAGATATGAATAAGAGTGTGGACATTCTTTCTTCAATTATTTTTTGCATTTCTCCATTTCTTCTCATTTGGGGCTGTAAGTTGCACTAATGTAATATTTTGCCATTTGACATTTTTTCCATAGCTCCCTGGGGCTCTGTAATTTTTTTAAACTTTTTTTTTTTGTCCCTATATATATTTTATTTTGAATAATTTCTATGACTATGTTTTCAGGTTCACAAATCTTTGCTTCGACCTTTTCTATTTGGACATTAACCTCATCCAGTTTATTTTTTTATCCCAGACGTTGAAAGTTTTATCTCCAGAAATTTGTTTTGCATATTTTTAATAGCTTCTATGTCTCCTCTTAAACTTTTCAGTGTTTCCTTTAACTTCTTGAACACATGGAATACAGGGGTTGTAAGTGCTAGTTTCATCCTTGATGTCATTTCTGCATCCATTTTGATTGTTGACGTTCCCCTCACTGTAGTCTACATTCTGCTTCTTTTCAAGACTGCTATTTTTTAAGTAGATACCATATATTTTAAATTCTTTTTTCTTCACCCTAGTTATTGTTAGGGATAAACTGCCCTAGAAAGCTTCTTGGTACTGCCAACACTCCCCCTCAAACTTCTCTGTGCTGCCCACCCTTTCCCCAAACCTTTTTACATTTCTAAGCCTTTATCTAGGTGCCACGGTGAAGCCAGCAGACGTTACCTATCAGGCCTTGCTGCTATAGAGCAAACCCCAAATACAAACCACCTGGACCATACAGGGGTAGAAGGTTGAGGGAAGCATAAAGGAACTTTACCTATACTCTCCGGTACCATAAACGTCACAAGGTGAGATGTGGCAGAGTTAATCAACAAACGACCCCAGGGTCTCTCTCCCCAGTATAAACCCCTCATTTTGTGAGCTCAGGGCTGCCTCCTCTGTCTGTAATGGAGCAGCTGGCAGGTTGAATAAAGGCTTGCCTGAATTTGGGTCTCTCTCTCTTCCTTTCTCTTGGCTGACCTTACAGTTATTTTTGTAAATAATTTTGGGTTTAGTTCCTGGACACAATAAAGCAACTTGAAAACTGTTCCATCTTTTTGCTTTTAAGCTTTTTAAAGCAAGGCTCTAGCCACATTTGGTCCACGATTGTCTTCCCCCACTAAATAAAACAAGATTCTTCTTGTACTCTACTCAATGCCTCATGAAAGAGAAAGTTTACCACCCTGATTTTTCAGAACAGGCACTGTTCAGAACTGATCCTATATAGGCTCTGTTCATTGTTTCTTTTAATCCTTTGTATCGTGAAAGGAAAATAAATCTTGGGGCCTCCAAATTACTCAGCTAAAGGAAAAAGTCAAGCTGGGAACTACTTAGGGCCAATCTGCCTTCCATTCTATTCAAAGTTACCCCTTTTCGCACTGAGATAAATGCATATCTGATTGCCTTCTTTGGAAAAGCTAATCAGAAACTCAAAGAATGCACCTGTTCACCTCTCACCTATCTGTGACCTGGAAGCCCCCTCCCCTCTTCTGAGTCTTCCTGCCTTTGCTTCAAGTTCTCCGCCTTTCTAGACCAAACCAATGTACTTTGAGATGGAGTCTCGCTCTGTTGCCCAGGCTGGAGTGCAGTGGCACGATCTTGGCTCACTGCAAGCTCCACCTCCCGGGTTCACGCCATTCTCCTGCCGCAGCCTCCCGAGTAGCTGGGACTACAGACGCCCACCACCACGACCAGCTAATTTTTTCCATTTTTTAGTAGAGACAGGGTTTCACCATGTTAGCCAGGATGGTCTCGATTTCCTGACCTCATGATATGCCCTCCTCAGCCTCCCAAAGTGCTGGGATTACAGGCGCGAGCCATCGCACCCGACCCAATGCACTTCTTACATATATTGATTTATGTCTCATATCTCCCTAAAATGTACACAAGTAAAATATGCCCCGACCACCTCGTACACATGTCTGTCTTCAGGACTTCCTGAGGCTGTGTTACAGGTGCGTGTCCTCAACCTTGGCAAAATAAACTTTCTAAATTAACTGAGACCTGTATCCAATTTTCAGAGTTCACAGTGTCATTGTTTACCTGGATTTTGGTAGTCTTATTATGAGCATGTGCTGATCAGTACTGCACTGAGAAATTGAGGGTGACCCAGAGATGACTGTCTTTGCTGGTCTATCTTCTGTACCCTGTCATAGGATCTCTAGCAGATTTGCTATTCCTGTACTGCCAGCTTGGTCTGTTCAAGTTAAGGAAACTGCCAGGCTTTGCCTGAATTTCCCTTTGCTGCACTGTGACCTGTAAACTTCCTCCAAGCTGTAAGTTCAGGTAATAACAAGGTTTATCTTTTTCTTTCTCATTTCTTAGTATCACTATCTTTCATTGCTGGATGTCCATTTATTAAAAACTATTGTTTCATGTATTTTTTCTGTTAATAATTTAATTAGCTGTTTCAGGTGGAACTGTAAATCCAATTTGTGTTAACGAAGTGAAAATCCCTATGATTTTTTCTTCAAATATGATGTTAATATAAAAGTAAAGCTTTGAGAATAGCATAAAAACTGGGATTCTGCAAATTTGTATACACATATATCATTTGTTTTTCTTCCTCTTAATTTCTTCCTAAATAAATTGTTCTTCCAATATTAGTATCTGTAACTATTCTTGTCTTCATGTACGTGTATTAATTTACTTGATAAATATTTTAATAAACCTTGAATCTATGCCATTCTATTCTTTAATGAACATTTTTGTATGATCAGCTATGTCCTGGTCATGAAAATAATTGCACATATATGGTGAAATGCACTTAAATAAGACCAGAATTATTAAAGTATGAGTCATAAATTTCATAAGTTATTATATGTAGGTTGTGTCTAACATGTTAATATAATATGTAAAGCAAATATTAAAAAGAAGAAAATTTGACATCTTAGCTCTGCAATAGTGTGGAATTTTTATGGGAAATATGTAAATGTAAAGTTTGTGTGAAATAGTGTTTTTGTGTTGCATTCTTATAGGAAAAAATAATTAATTAAAAGTTGACTATTTTTTAAATGATTCAGAAATTATTAAATAGAATTTTAAAAATATTTTAAATTAGTTTTAAAAGATAAAACTAATTTTTAAAAGATAAAACTATCATATATCTTATATTTTTATCTTTTTATTGTAATATAAATTGATTTTTATTATTATTATAGCTGCATTTCTAAATTCTGAGTAATTTTTTTTCAGGCTGGCTATTTATTTCTTAATAAGGCAGGACATTTTCAGTGAAGTTTTTCTCACTTAGAGTAAGCCATTTGAGTTCCAACTTTGGCTAGTATGTCTAATACTCTGGAGAAAAAAAAAAAGTTATAAAATCAATAACAGATCTAGAGAGATTCTTTTGGCTGAGGAAAACCTAAAGCTTTTTAGAAAGAATATTGATAAGAACCTTAACTCAAAATGACATTAAGCAAAATACCCTCTTTTCCAAAAACTAAAACTTACAAAGTTTTAAATTTGATAATTAACATTTTTTTGGTTCTATGGCAAGAAAAAATAATATTATATTTATTGTAATTTCAAAATGTTTATGATGCTGGAATCATTTATGAATGCAATACAAATGAGCATCTCTAAGGAGAGAATAATTTCCTATTGTGATTTTTCTTATGTGTACAGAGTGTTATTTTCATGCTTTAAAATGTAATATACAATATATAAATAATTTTCATATAATGTCATGTTAAGTTATACTTAATGTAGAACTTCACAGTTTTAAAATTTTCTATCAAGCCATTTTAATAAATGATTTAAGAGAGAAATCGAGAAAAATAATAAAAAAGAAAATAATGGAGGGAAGGGAGGAGTGAGAAAAAGTATGAAGGAAGGATGGGAAAAAACAAAAGAAAAAATGAACGATGAATGGAGACAAAGAAGGAAGGAGGAAGGGAAGGAGAAAAGAAGCTCTAGTCACCCAAAATTGGGAATCGGCTGACTAAAAAATAATTCTTGTATCATGAAATATATTTTGAAAAAGTGCAGTTATAATCAAACACTGCTATATTAATTTAATTATAGAAAATTAAGCCCTAATTATCAAATAGAGAAAAATACATACAGCACTTCAAGTTTAAAACATGTGTCACTCTTGTCTTTTATTTTTCTTGTCTTTCATTGTAATTCATTTCATTATCGTAGATAATTCTTATTTTATTAAAATTTAAATATTTAATGATTGCTTCCATATTATCAGTTGTTGACTAGGACAAAGATTTCTACATACAAACAAAATGATTTTCTTTACTTGTTTTGTTTGTGGATTATTCCTTTAGTATTCTATATTTATTTGAGTGTAGTGTTTTATATGGCAATGCTCTTTAGAAAGCTTACTGTTGTCAATTTCCAGTTCTCCAAAGAGTAAATGTCAGTGAATATATCAGTGTCTAGACAACAGTTAGTCTTAACATGATAAAAAGGAAATGTGTGAGGCAGCCTAAAAATGATTGATTCATCTTTGGTGATTAAGAAGCTATCTTTGAAGACACCACAATTGAGAAAAGCGTAGACTTGTCAATGAAAGAAGAACTGCTCATTTGCTCCAGAGACACTTCACAGTTTTTGCACCCACCAGCGTAACAGTGCATGAGTTCATTTATATTAGTTCATTTAAATTAGGAAGTGAGTCTTACATGAAAAACTGTGGAACCAAATAGAGACACTAAACCAATGTCGCTAAGCAGTTAATCAAATGAGCATTCAAGCTATTAATTTTCTTATAAAATTGAAAATAAATGAACATAGATTAAAAGGGAAATAGAATTCAAAGAGCAATATTAAATAAACTCCTTGTGTAAATACTTTTTTCAAGAAATTGTTTGTGTTTTTTTCCCAAATTATCAAAGTATCTTCATGTACTTTTGTTAGAACTTAATCTTGTTTCAAGTGTCGATTAAAATATTACAAATTACTGAATCCAAAACAAGGGTGAAGGATTCATGTAAGCAATTTAATATTTTATCTTTATGATGTTTTAGAGTAGCACTACTACATATTTTTACATAATAATATTTATTGTTAAATCAGTCAATTTAAGTTCAGGAGAAAGTATTAGAACAGCAAAAACCAAAAACAAACAACACACACACACACACACAGAGAGAGAGAAGAAACAGCCTCTTAAATAAAACTGACTGTGTTCAAATGTCAGTGCTACCTATAGTCATGTTATTTCAATTTTGTTACTTATTTTTTTTACTTGATCCATTTTTCTAATTGGTAATATGAAAGTAGTAAGATAATTTATGTAATTAGTATATGGAAATCACTTTAGTGGCATGCAAGTCACAGAGTGAGTTTTTAATGTTAGTTGTTTTGTCATCATTATCATTATTCTTTTTATTCTGTAAATCAGAGAAGTATTTTCTAAGGTAATCTTTCTTTAAATGAGGATGAAAGTATTAATGATTTTTCTTCCAGTGAAATAGCCCTGGTTTTCAGACAAGTTATCGGGTCAATTTGAAATTATAGCTAAATGCAACACAGTAAAAAAAAAAAAAAGGAAGGCAAAACTGTTATTCATACTATTTAATATTTAATATACATCTAAAACTGTACATAGAAATGTTAATTTTCTGAAAAGTCAAGATGTATTACTTAAGTTCTTTACATTCATTGCATAGATTTGATATTGAAGTTTGCTTCAAATTCATTCAAGTAATGGAAATATTAGTTGGTTGGATATTTTACATCATGGATCTTTCAACTACAATGCCTCCAGGACACTTCTCAAATATGAGTTAGTGAATCCAAAATACAACTTGTCATCAATCATGGATCGACACCTTTCTTGGCAGTTGGCAGATTTGTCAGTAAGCTGCATATTTGAGTTACTGATGTACATTCTGTCTTCTTGGCTCTGAACTTTTATTTCCCCAGGTAAAACACACCTCTTTGATTTTGTGTTTGTGTGTGTGCACACTTACTTTGTTTTGTTTTGTTCTGTGACATTAAGTGACATACTGCTCTTAATTCCCTGGAGCAAAGGTGTGGAAAAAATAAAAATCATTTCTTCCATAACTTAACAGCAATAGAAATTTGGCATTTGAAATGTCGTTTTTGAAATACATGTTGAGAACTTTACCCATTTTAATAAAATGATCTGTCTTCTTATTGATTCGGAGAATTCTACTACAAGAATTCTAAATATTAATTTTTTAATATAAATTTCACTTATTTTACCCTGGTATACAACTTCATTCTTAACCTTTGTTCATTTTGCATTTTATTTTGTGAAAGTTTACATTTAAGTTCAAATTATTTTTTCATACCCATTTTATCTTTAATTTTCCTGTCTAGCTTAAAAATATAATTTTTATTCCATTTCAAAAGCATTTTCTAAATTCTCTTTTAACACATTTTTTATTTTATCTTGATTGAATATCTTTTCCTTCTTGATGTGTGAGGGTCATGAAAATGTGCCTCACAGAGCTAGGAATCCAAAGCCATGTTTGAATGAAGGCCATATCTTTCCCCGACTGCTCCAGGCCAGAATTATAAGGGGCTTATAAAGGGAGTCCCAAGTTTGGAACCTTCTAGGACTTTTAAGGGCCTTGCTAGGAAATATATATATATAGTTGGGAAGCAACCCCTTCTTTGTTTATTATTATACATAGCACTTCAGTTATTTTTGCATATGTCCTTTTGATAAGAATATTAGTCAATACGTTTCAAATTTCATGAAAATCCTGTAAGCATTTTAGTTATGCCAATATTGAAATAATGGATTTATCCCATTTATCCAAAATTTATCATAATTATCCTTTTCCATGTCCTGTAATAAAGTGGTACATTTTTCTCAGTATTGATCATACACATTTCTTTTTACTTGTATAGTATATGTATAGTAAAGATTGTTTTTATGTTAATGTTAGTCAATGCATATTACTAATTATAGTTGCTGTTCACCAAGGTACTTTTCCTAATGAAGAAAGGAATATAACTTTAGAAATATAAGCTGGAAATGAAGCAAATGTTCACATAAATTGAATATGGTTTAAAGATAGATAAGTAAATGTTTAAAATTATCTTTAAAAGTGATATCATAGTTACCAGATCAATACAAAATTAATAGCATTTTTAAAGGTTAAAGACAAAAATCCTTTCTGGCTCCTAAAAGAAAAGATTTTCTGTAGGTACTCTCAAATGCTATATTACTTGAATGAATTTATAGCAAACCTTAATATCAAACCCATGCAATTAATATAAAGAACTTAGGAAGATAAGTAAGACACACTGACTTTTGAGAAACTTACATTTTTACATCCATTGTTCATTATCCAATCTGCCAGGATGGAGGTGAGGTCTTTTGTTTTGTTTTGTTTTGTTTTGGTTTGTTTGTTTTTGATATGATGTCTCACTTGTTGCCCAGGGTGGAGTACGGTTATCTCCACTCACTCCAACCTCCACCTCCTGGGCTCAAGCAATTCTCCTGACAGCCTCCCAAGTAGCTAGGACTACAGGTGCACACCGCCATGCCTGGCTAATTTTTGTATTTTTAATAGAGACGAGGTTTTGCCATGTTGTCCAGGCTGGTCTGGAATCCCTGACCTCAAGTGATCCAACAGCTTTTGCCTCCCAAAGTGCTAGGATTAGAGGTGTGAGCCACCACACCCGGCTGGGGGTGAGGTCTTGAATTGCTTCATCTCTGTGGTACATTTCAGAAGAATAACCAGGCATGTGGAGCTTACCCTTACCTACATTTTTGTGGGCAGCAAATCTATCCACAGGGAGAATAAGTTTGTATTGTCTCCATCATGGCTTCTGTCTTACCTGGCTAGACCTTCCTTCTGAGGCAGAATAGGTAGTCAAGGAAGCAATCATGTCCTCAGGACGTGGCAACCAAGGGGACTGCACTGTCAATGCAATAAGCCCCAGCATTCACATGGTACTCAAACTCATTTAGGCAAAGGTATCTCCAGTAGGGAATTTCCCCTGGAAACAGGATGTGCATTTTAAATTTACCTGTCCTCAGGCTGACCCTTTGCTCATTGTAATATTGAAAAACACACTCCTGGGTGGAGATTTCAGATGCAAATGAGACATGTGATGTATAAACAAGCATGTACAGCTACTGCTCATGTGCACCCAGAGGACCACTCAGAATACTAGTAAGACTTCTTCCAACCCCCTTATGAATAATCATGTAGGACTCCTATAAAGGAAGTTTCCCCAGTAACAGTTAACACTGCCTCATCCTTACGAGCAGCCTACTCTGAACCCTCTCTGAGGGAGTAATCTTTTCTGTACCTAATGTTCACAGTGTGTTTTCTCCTTTGCAATAAATTGCTCTATGCTGCAGCTCCTTTGCTATGTGTCTCTTGTTTAAATTCTTTTAAACTAAGGAGGCAAGATCCGAGGTTTCACAACAGCTGTCAACACTTTCATATGAAGCTTGTACATAACTAGTAAAATATGTAATTGAGTAGTCAAGCTTTATCCTGTGATTCAGAGAGAAATCCATTTGAACTTCATACTGAGCTATGTCCTCCAACTTCAATTCTGTCTTAATAAAATTAGTATTTTGCCTTCAATCATTGTGTGTATTTGAGTAGTAGGTACAATCAACCAGGTAGGAAAACATTCAATCTCTTAAGAAATGGTAAAGATTTTTTACATTTCTGTGTTTGTCATTCAATTGCAGAATGTGAATGAATCTCTTGCATAATTTTAAAAAAACACAAAAATTAAATTTGCAATATAAAATATACCTTGTAGTAGCTAGAAAAAAAAATCCATCTCAAAATCTTTTTTTAAGGGAAGGCTTTCAATCTGTATTCTAAGCAGGTAGAAGAGGCAGAAACAAGAGGCGGATAAAAGTGAAGGGTAAATGGTAAAAATCTTGGGTCTTTAATACTCTCAGATGACCCAAACAAAAGCTACTTCATACTTACTATGGTTACGGATTAATGCTATTGCACAGGACACTCCTTGTAGTCTAGGAAGTTGTGCTTTAGAGTTCCTATCTTTATAGCAAAGGAATGAGTAACAAGTGAATGTTCAGTAACCAATCTACAGGGCCTGCCACAAAGTTCTTAGGAAATCTGTAAATTTAGGGAAAGGGAGAGTTGATGTAGACTTTCTATAGAGAGATTTTCACAAAGTCCTTGTATCTTTGCCTCCTCTAATCTAATTTTAACCTAAAATCTGATATTGTAAGGATGAAAAAAAGATAAATACATTCCCTTATATTTAGGGTAATCTGATAATTAACAGGGTAGATAACTTGATTTTAAGAAATTGTAATACACAATTTTGTTCGTCAATATGTTACAAAATACATTGTGGTAGTATTTGAGAAGGGGTAAGAGTTTAAAATCTACATTTAAATTTTAACACATGCAAATTTAGACCTATGCAAATGAGATTATTAGATCAGTGTTAGAAAATGTAGAACATTCTATTTAACTATGCTAATCCTATTAAATTACAGATTTTGAGCAATACTTGTGATTAATATTAGCTCTGAGAACAACCTGTTTAAAGTACAAGTTTGGCATTTGGGCATATTGAACTAAAAATCGTGCATTACAGAAAATTTTGAAGAAGGTAGCTTGATTTTCCATTCCTGTAACCATATATTATTTTATATTTTGTTACCATATATACCATTTATATTCTGTCACTTCATTTTCTCAGCTCCCTCACTGCCAATGCTGCCCTACTTGCTAGAAAAGAAATGATAAAACTAATTTACAGTGGAGTAATAATTAACAGTTAGGATAATCTTGGCAGCAAATTAAAGAAAGTTGAACTGAAACTTCTTTATAAAACAAGGATCAACATGATTTTATGTAATAGGAAGTCCAGATACTGAGCAGCCTTCAAATATTCCCTGGTTCAAACTTTTACTTGTTGTTTCTGTTGCCTTATATATTTTTGCTTCAACCTTGTGCAAAATATATTACTTAAAGTGTTTTCAGGTTTCACATGTAGACCAATAACATTCACAGAAAGAGGGATTCTGTATTCCTGGTTTTTATTTCTTTTTTTTTTTTTTCCCATAGGAGAAAGGACATATTTCTTACAACCATAGAAAACTTTTCCTTATTTTCATCAGTTACTATCATTCGTAAGTTCTTCCAAATTAAACCAATGACTGTAATATGAGATTGCTATGCTGGTCTCAGATCAATCAGAATATGCCCCTGAAAACTGCTAAGGGACCACCTTTTGTGAGACATGTAGAGGGGTGGACAAAAAAATCAGCATCCTATTGGAAAGGAATGAGTCAGTAAATGATCATTGGGTAGGCAACCAATTGGAACAGTGATATAACTTAGCAGAATAATTTAATTTTCTAAAAGAACGGTAATATAGTTACATATATTAATAAAGGGGAGAATGTTGTTGTTAACAGACATTGGAGACAGATTGATTTTCTAGGGTCTTTCACATTACTCCATGAGGGAAACCCTGTATGATATCCTCAAGTACAATAAATATCTTCCATGTTATTTAATGACTGCAGCTTCATTTAAACATGCAAAGGAGAACAACTGTATTTAAGTGGATAAAACTGATATTTTAAATAATATTTTAAAATATTGTTATGCTTAAAATCAGAAAATTGTGTTAGAGATTAACATCACTTACATGGATTATCTATATTCTATATGCTGGAATCATTACTTTTTAAAATTCCATAGTTACATTTTGTTCTCATTATGGCATATTATGAACTTCTGTTTAACAAACCTATTGTGTCAAACATTGTAAAATGGCTAAAAGATGGAAGTGTTTATTTGTTAAATATTAACTACTTAGAATGTACCAGTGTATTGTCTACAGCAAGAACTGTAAACATTTATTTCTTGAATAAGTGAATGAACATACCATTTACCGAGAGCTTCCTATATGCCAAAAACTTGCTGTTATCTATTTAATACTAACAATAGTATTGCAAGACTGACAACTTTTCCCCCATTTTACAGATAGATTATTTATGTTAAGTAATTTTCTCTGAAAACAAACACTAACTGAAAGCCCATTTTCTTCATGGAGTGTTTTCATTTAGGTTGACAATTGGTATTAAAAGAAACAAATGATGTACCTACCTGTTTATAAGTGACACCATCAGCAAAAATTGTTGAAAAATAATGGTTGAAAGAACAGTTGTTTGCCATTAAACAGAAGTCTCTCTCAACAGACACAATTGAGTTTCTCAATTAGTTCACATGTAGTTGGTACAACCAATAACCTGTTTAAGAAAAAGACAACATAACTCTCTTTTTATCTTTACATGCAAGAAGTCTTAATACGACTAATAATATATGAATCCAATAACTACAGCTGAGTCTATGACTTCACTTCTTCAACCACGTGAGTGTTTAAACTGATTTAAATTGTCATGGATATGCAATGTAAGTTATTTACACTAAATTTGAAGAGACCCCAGTCTCTATAATAGAAACAAGGCATCTCATATATCTTTGTATGAAAGCTATACCACTGTGTGCTATGTAATATTTTACTGTTCAAATCTGAAGCCAATTGCACTTGAAACATCTTTTTTCTTTCTTTTTTTAAAGTTAAAGTAGCCTATGATCTATAAAAGGCAAGAAATCTCATTTGAATAGAGCAAAAGGATTAGTCATTACTCATGCATAGAAAATTTTAAGGATTCAGCTGTGCCGTTGATAGATGGATAGACTGCTAAGAAACCATTTGAGATTTCTGTGATTAGACAGGTCCCAACTCCTATTAGGGAGTGTTGCCTTGTTCTGTTGCAGAGAGGAGGCAGCTGTCTTCCTCACTTTTCCCGGCGGTGCTGCTTGCTTTAACTAAGCCTGTAACATTTTAGACAAGCAAATCAGGAAGGACTTTGTGGACAGATGGCAATGCTGCCTATGCATTCTTATTTACATGCAACCTTGGTTTGTAACTGTACTTGAGCCATATGTGGGGGGTTTTACATTCCCTCTGGATTGGTTTTAAGTGCTAGGCATACAAGGCAAATCTAGCTCGGTCCATGTTTTCCTAATGTTATTTAATTCAGTGGAGCTATGCAGAGTGTTTATGAATAGAAGTTTTGAAACTAAAATCTTGGCTGAGTGAAAATGCGGATACTAACCATGGTTAGTGAGGAGAGTACCCTAGGAGACTTCCTCATATAGGACATGAATACTTGTTCACACTAATTTATAAGATAAAATTAAATTAAAATATAAACATGCACAATCTCCTCGAGAATTTGAATTGCTCAAGACTAATATTGACCTTTACAGTGCCTAAAAATGTTATGTAGTCACACATTCACCAGTCAAATTGTATATTTTTCATTATTTAATGACACAGTGATCTAAAGACAATGAACATTAAAAATGTATAACTCTTGCTTTAACCTTATATATTTTATAATAATAAGTTAATTAATGACAAATCAATTTTTCATGAATTTTTTGGTCATAACTACAAATTTATTTGTGCTCCATCAGAACATATACTATCTGATAAGAACATGTAACACATCTAAATTATATTTAATTTAAAAGGAACATTTAAATTTTAGAGGTGACCCTGAATAGAAGAAATACTTTTAAATACATCCCTTTTTACCTTTTAATCTTAAATTACAGCAGTGCTTAATTGTAGGTCAAAATCAAGTTTCTAGGTTTTTTTTTTTTTTTGTCTTACTACTTGACTCATAGTTAAGGTTATTACAGGGAGAGTTTGTGTATTACTTTTCTTTAATGACAGTAGAGTTTTCTCATTTTAAAAAATGAGACTATACAATATTGAAAAGATTTGAAAAATATATCCATCACATGTTCTGCACATTAATATGATTTAGATAAATCTGCATAAACAAATTGTTCTACATTTCTTACTAACCTGTAATCCTAAATATATCCCTGAGCTAATTCATAACTTCAAAAACACTTTTTAAAAAGCTGGAAAATGTTAAGATTGTGGATCTTTGTATTCAGCAACAGGCTATTGTAGATGATTATCTTTTTATAAATTTGCACTTTTATAAATAATTCTGTTGTGGACATTTTGGTATAAATACTCATTTTTCATTGAAACAATTTCCTTAGGAAATATTTTTAGATTAAAAAATTGAAAAGTGTGATTTTTAGGCTTTTTTTATATAATGGCAAATTGCCCTCAGAAAAGTTCATAGTGACTTAATCTATCACCATTAGTGTGTTTACAAAACACTGGCAGCTCTATCAGTGTATATTTGGTTGCAAACATTTCTAATATGAAAGTGTTAGTATGAATTTTTTCATACAAGCAGTTTAATAGTGGGGCTGGCATTATGGCTGACTGATTCTGTGGCATAGCAATAGAATTTTCTTGGAGTTAGACTATTTTACCCCCTATTCTATAAACTATTGTGTTCAATTCATTTGTATGTTAACTGAATTCTGAGAATTCACAGAAACCTCAATTTCCTGGCTTCATCTAAAAAAAAAAATATGATAAACAATCATTTCGTACAATTCTCTTTAGAGACAATAAACTTACAAGAAAAAAAAATTCACAGAAGACATTCCCTTATGACTTATGGCCCAGAAATTGGTTACAATTATCAACTCAAAATTGAGATGTAAATTTCTTCTACCTCTGTCAATGTCAGTGTCAATGAACTTTGTCAATTCATCCTATTGGAACTTTGCCTTAAAGTTCAGATATGATGAATATAGTTCATTCAGGTGATCTAGACACAGTAAGAACAAGAAGTGACTTCTTACTAGTGTAAATATCTTTAAAGAAAGAAAGCCTGATTTTTCTTCTAGAAACTTCTGGGTAGGTACCCCTTGATGTCCCATTTGCCAGAATTAAATTACATGTCTATTTATGAACAAATGACTGGCAAGAATTATGGAATTACTTTGGACCAAAGGTCTTCTCTGGAAAAGAAGGTGAATTTAAGTCATTCCCAGGAAAATGGTTATAGGGAAAAGAATTGAAGAAAATATCAAAACCAGGGTTCAGATCTGTTGGAGTTTGCTGGTGGTCCACTCCAGGTCCTGTTTGCCTGAGTATCACCAGCAGAGGCTGCAGAAAAACAAATATTGCTGCCTGATCCTTCTTCTGGAAGCTTTGTCCCAGAGGGGTACTCACTTGTATGAGGTGTCTGTTGACTCCTACTGGGAGGTGTCTCCCAGTCAGCCTACCTGGGGGTCAGGGACCCACGTAAGGAGGCAGTCAATGTTATCAGAGCTCCAATGCCATGCTGGGAGGACCACTGCTCTCTTCAGAGCTGTCAGGCAGGGACATTTAACTCTGGAGAAGCTCTCTGCTGCCTTGGGTTCAGATATGTCCTGCCCCCAGAGGTGGAATCTAGAGAGGCAGTAGGCCTTGATGAGTTGCCGTGGGTTCCAGTCAGTTCAAGCCTTCCTGCCGCTTTTTGTACACTGTGAGCATAGAACTGCCTACTCAAGTCACAGCAATGGCCGATGCCCCTCCCCTCACCAAGCTCCCACGTCCCAGGTTGATCTCAGACTGCTGTGCTAGCAGCAAGCAAGGCTCTGTGGGCGTGGGACTGGAGGAGCCAGGCATGGGGAGGATCTCCTGGTCTGCCAGTTGCGAAGACTGTGGGAAAAGCACAGTATTTTGACAGGAGTGTACTGCTCCTCCAGGTACAGTTACTCATGGCTGCCCTTGGCTAGGAAAGGGAAATCCCCTGCCCCGTTGCGCTTTCCAGGTGAGATGATGCCCCGCCCTGCTTTGACTCGCCCTCCATGGGCTGCACTCACTGTCCAACAAGTCCCAGTGAGATGAGCCAGGTACATCAGTTGGAAATGCAGAAATCACCCGTCTTCTGCATAGATCTCGCTGGGAGCTATAGCCTGGAACTGTTCCTATTCGGCCATTTGGGAGCACCTTCTCTTTTTCTAATTTCTTAAGTGCAAACTGAAGTCTTTAATTTAATATATTTCTTCTTTTCTTTTTTGATTTTTAATTTCTAAAATTTTATGAGTAGATAATAGCTGTACATATTTATACGGTATATGTGATATTTTGATATGAACATACAATGTGTAATGATCATATCAGGGTAATTAGGATGTCCATCTCCTCAAGCATTTATCATTTCTTTGTGTTAGGTACATTCCAATTTCACTCTTCTAGTGGTTTTTAAATATACACTAAATTATTGTTAACTGTAGTTGCCCTGTTGTATTACCAAACACTAGTTCTTATTCCTCCTATCTAACTATACTTTTGTACTTATTAACCAAATCCTTTTCATCATTCCCCTCCACACTACCCTTTCCATCCTCTGGTAAAATTTATTCTACTCTATCTTCATGAAATCAGTTTTTTTAACTCCCACGTATGAGTGAGAACATGTGATATTTGTCTTTCTGTGCCTGGATTATTTTGCTTAGCATAATGTCTTCCATGTTCATCCATGTTGTTGCAAATGATATAATTTTATTCTTTTTATGGCTGAATAATATTTTAACTTGTATGTGTATCACATTTTTTTATCCATTCATTCATTGATGGACACTTAGCAAAGTGAAGGGACAACCTACAGAATGGGAGAAAATATTTGCAAACCCTTCAACTGACAAGAGATTAATAACCAGAATATATAAATAACTCAAACAACTCCATAACAAAAAACAATTACTCTTTTTACAAAATTGTCAAAAGATCTGAAGAGACATTTCTCATAAGATGCAAATAGTCAACATACAAACAGAGGCTCAACATCTTTAATCAACAGAGAAATGCAAATCAAAACTACAATGAGATATCATCTCATCCCGGTTAAAATGGCTTTTATCTTAAAGATAAAAAATAGCAGATGCTGGTGAAGAGGCAGAAAAGGGGGAATGCTTTTACACAATTGGTGGGAATGCAAGTTAGTACAGCCATTATGGAAAACAATATGGCGGTTACTCCGAAAACTACAGAGCTACTGTGTGATTCAGCAATCCCGCTACTGGATATACATCCAGTAAAAAGGAAATCAGAATATTGAAGAGATATCTGCACTCCCACATTTATTGCAGCACTATTCATAAAAGTAAAAATATAGAATCAACTTGTCTATTGCTCTTCTTTTCTAATATAAGCATGTAATGCTATAAATTTTATGCAAAGAGCTGTTTTGGCAGCATTCTACAAATTGTTATACACTGTGTTTTCAAATGTAATCAGTTTCACATTTATTCTAATTTCTCTTTTGATTTTTTCTTTGTCCCATTAGTATTCAGAATTGTCCTCTTTTATTTCTAAAATTTGTCTATTTTTTAAGAAATTTTTGTTATTTTTCTCTAATTTACTTTAATGGATATATATTTCTGTATGAATTATATTCTTATAAACATATTGAGATTTATTTTACAGTGCAAAGTACAGAGTATTTTGATAAATATTATAAGCATGTAGGAATATATGTATTTTGCTGTTGGTGGGTGAAATGTTCTATAAATACCAAGTATGTCAAGTTAATTGATAGTGTTTTTCAAGTCTTAAATATTCTTACTGAATTTATTGTTGCACTCTATATAATCATTAAGATGATATTAAAATCTCTGTTGAGTGTCAATTTTGTTGAATGCTTATTTTCCTTGTAGTCTTATCAGTTTTAGCTTCATATATTTTGAAGTTTTGTTAATAGGTGGGTCAACATTTAAGAATGTTGTGGGCTGGGCGCGGTGGCTCACGCCTGTAATCCCAGCACTTAGAGAGGCAGAGGCGGGTGGATCACATGGTCAGGAGATCGAGATCATCCTGGCTAACACGGTGAAACCCCGTCTCTACTGAAAAAAAAAAAAATGCAAAAAAATTAGCCGGGCGTGGCGGCAGGCGCCTGTAGTCCCAGCTACTCGGGAGGCTGAGGCAGGAGAATGGCCTGAACCCGGGAGGGGGAGCTTGCAGTGAGCCGAGATCATGCCACTACACTCCAGCCTGGGCGACACAGCGAGACTCCATCTCAAAAAAAAAAAAAAAGAATGTTGTGACCTCAATTAATTAGCTCCTATGTAATTAATAATTGGACTCATTTAACTCTGGTTATATTATTTTCTTTGAAATCTACACTATCCAAGCTGTTATAGCACTCCTTTTGACTTAGTGTTAACAGAGTCCCTTTTTTTTTTTTTTTTTTTTTTTTTGAGACAGAGTCTCACTCTGTCACCCAGGCTGATGTGCTGTGGTGTGATCTAGGCTCACGGCAACCTCCGCCTCCTGGGTTCAAGTGATTCTCCCGCCTCAGCCTTTTGAGTAGTTTGGATTGCAGCTTTCCACCAACATGCCTGCTAATTTTGTATTTTAGGTAGAGACGGAGTTTCACAATGTTGGCAGGCTGGTCTCAAACTCCTAACCACAAGTGATCCACCGGCCTTGGCCTCCCAAAGTGCTGGGAGCCACTACACCAGGCCAACAGAGTACTCTTTTAATTTTAACATTCACTTCTTGTGGATAGCATACATTTGTGTCTCACTTGTTTATCCAATCTGATAAGCTCTGACTTAGGTTTATGCGATATACATTTAATCAGATTATTTATATTGTTGGTTTTAAATCTAACATCTCACTATTTCTTTTCTATTTTATCATGTTTTTCTGGTGCATATTTTTTCTGCTTCATGTTGATTTTTATGATCCTATTTTTTCTTTAATAGGTTTGAGGTTTAACTATTTTGTTATTTTGGTAGTTACTTCATAGTTCATAATATGCATCTTTAATTTATCGCAGTCTACCTTCAAATGATATTACATCATGTAGACTGATTTGTGAGTACAGAGGGACAGGGTGAGGACATATATGATGGATCAGAAGCACCTGACACATTTAAAAGGCTCACTAATCTTAGTAAAATAAACCCATAAAGAAAATTCTTTTATTTTAAGTTGAGTAAACATTCACACCATGGCCCTTTAAGGTCATTCTGTCAGTCAGCCTTAATCTAACCCAGGAGATATCAGTTTGCGAGTTTATGATCATTGCCATAGCACAGTGTTTTATTTTAAATTCTAAGTTTAAACTGAAGATTCAACGGATGTGGAACTAGTTTTCTTTTTGAGCAAAAAAATGACTCAATTAAATGCACTATGTCTCAAAATATGCAGTATACACTATCATGAAAGCCAGACAAGAGTAAATAAATTATGACATACAGAAAGTTAGGTAAGACACTGTTCAATAATGAGGCAAAATAAGATGTGAACACCACCTAAGCTATCAAATATAGAGAAATTTGGAGTTTCAAACAATAAATGTGAGGTTGAATGTATAAAATGTTATTTCAAATATGTCTTGATTTGTATCTAAATTTATATACTATAAAATCATGCAGAAAATTAGGAGTCATTATATAAATTTAAGTGGGAAAAATGTGAATCAATATTAATACTAAAAACTAATAATGTACTCAGTGCCAGCCACTGTTGCCAGTGTTTTAAGTTTTCAGAATGTAATTATGAGATAATTATGAAGAAAACAATTCTTCACCTTTTAAGAAAGAAAACCAAGACAATGAGGAACTAAAGTAACTGGACCACCCAAGTCATATAGCTAAGAAGTAACAACGTTGGAGACCTTAGCATGTTTGTAAGTCAAACATATGATTTTTCAAGTCTAATATTTGCTCTATCTCTCATATGTACATCAATATATAAATAAAATCATAGAGAAAACTATAATAGCGAACTTTCTCTATATTTCAGAGATATTGATTTGGCATTGCTTTCAGCCAGGTATTTCAATACTTGCCTCAAGAGTGGAGTTGGGTACAGGTTGACTTCAATGTTTCAAAAATATATGAAAACAGAATCCATGTGAGTGGATTTCCTATTCTTGACTTCTAGTGAAACACTATCAAAATTGACAACTAAAAAAATAATGAAATGAGAGAAAATGTTTATAGCACTTAAGAGGATAAATTAGTTTATTTAATGTCTAGATTTTGTATTAAGTAAAGAGTTTGCAGGAAAAGTAAATGACAGTTAATGATTTTAATTATAATCAGTCAGATTTTTTCCATATTTGAGCAAAAATTGTAATTCACTTATCCAATGCTTTCAGTGTAGGTGAGCTGAGTCATCAAACTTACATTGTTTCTTATAAATATTGATTGAGATGAAAAATAAAAAAATGATTTATCTTAAAACAGTTCTATGTTGATAATATAAACAATACTGACAGGTTTATTTAAAATACATTTGGATAAGCTACATTATACATGATTCATATCTTATGCATCACTTTTATATGATATTTGATTTGGTTTATACACAAAGGAACAAATGTTTCTATATAAGAAAATTATTTTGCTTATTATAGAATTCAAAATTAAAGTGTTTCTTCCACAATGGCCATTTAACAATTTAAATTTAGGAAACATATGGCATGTTCGATGAGTATTTACTTTGTATAATTGTGTTCCACATTTTAGTTCATTCCCTTTAGCAGTTTCTTTCAGCAAGCAATTCATGTGAACTTGTTTCTCAGTAAACGTTTTTTATTTTAGCAAAATTTTAGACCTACAGATTTAAAGAAAAATTGCAAAGATGGTACAAAGGTGAACTCTTGAACCGAATCTTTTATTTTTAAGCATGCAAAACGGTGTTTTTTTTGAAACCCTGAAAACATAAATGTACCACTGAGAACCCAATGAAAATTGCACTAACTGTTTTGTTTTGTGATTTGATGTTTGAAAAATAAAATCCTTTAGTTTCCTTTAATTTTTCCTTAGAGAATATAAACTATGTTGTGATGTCAAACTCATTCTAAGTTTAGATGCCCCATGGGCAAATTGTTTGCTCTAATTAAAACAAAATGAAGACAAGTCTCTTACACATAAATCTTTGATGGTGGGAAACGTAGCTTAATGTTTTTAAAGCCTTCCCAGAAGTCAAAATGCCTTTCAATCTTGTAACTCTACTTTTATAGCTACCTAAAATAATTATTAAAGCATATTTGATGTACTGAAATTGATGTGTTTTGTTTAATAATTGGGATCCTTGGGACCATTTGCTGCAAATATCCTGTATTTTAAAAAAACTTTGTCTAATGATATCATGTGGAAAAATATTATACCTAAAAATATAACCTCATTAACAAAAATTGTTCAGGAAAACTCTATTAATTCAATACATTGTATGGTTAATTTTCATAGCTCATTTTTCTGCTTCTTTCTAATGATGTGATGTTCTTCAATGTCTTCTGAAAACTTGAGCATAGGAAGTTGGAAGGGTATAAAGTAAAACAAATTGTAAGGAGAGAATTTAGAATGCTAATTTTTGAAGGGGAAATATAAATTTCACAATTCGTTGATCGCATTTGAAATTTATATGATTACCTGTATTTAAGGATATAAGTTGATTTTCACCAGCATGTTAGTGTGTTTGTGTTGTTGTAAAATAAATAGCTAAGACTGGGTCATTTATAAAGAAAATAGATTTATTTGGCCCTTGACTCTGCAGACTGTACACAATGAATAGTGCCAGCATCTGCTTGTGGTGAGGGCCTCAGGAAGATTACAATCATGGTAGAATTTGTAGAGGAGCCAGCATGTCACAGGGCAAGACAGGGAGCAAGAGAGAGAGGGAAGGTGCCACACTCTTTTAAACAACTAGATCTCCTGTAAACTCTTTACCACTCATTACCCAGGGGAGGGAATCAAGCCATTCATAAGGGATTTGCCCCCATGACCTAATACCTCCCACTAGGCCCCACATCCAACAATATGGGTCACACACATTTTAATATGCGATTTGGAGGGGATAAAACATCCAAACCTTATCAACTGTTCACTGCTAACTACTAAATCAAAGAATTGATTCCAGACATTGTATTATTTTTTTCTTCATTGAAAACAAAAATACTTGATTGAACCTTATGAGGAGAAAACGTTATCTTTTGCAGTTTTTAATTAAATAATTTAATTTTTATAAATTAAGACCATCAAGAAAGACTCTAGACTCTAAAAAGATTGCAGACATTTTCTATAAACATATTTTAGCATATCTATATTGTTGTTATCAAAGTAGATTCACAACACTGCCATCTGAGAGTAATTCCCTTATTCAATATAGAAGCATTTCTCATCCTTCTTCTAAATATTTTCTTCTAGCTCAGAGTGCCCTTGGCCAAAAACAAGAGATTCTTTAAAACAACCAGAACAACAAAAATCCTGCTATTCCCATATGGATTTTCTTTCTTTTCTAGTCTTCTTTTTACTTGAGTTAAAATATTTCCTTTGAATTTAGACTGACAAAGATATTGAACGGCATCTACTGTCATTTAGAGCACTGCTCCTGTGCCTGTGTTCACTAGTTCCTCAACAGTGGAGGTGATTGGAGATATTCGAAGAAAGAAGTAATCTAGGGTAGCTCATCTCACCCATTCCATGTGTTTTTCTCTTTAGGATGTCCCAGCCTGCAGGGAAAATGAATTTTTTTCTGCCTCTGCTTTATTGTAAATTTAGCAATAAAGTTTCTGCTTCATATATGACTGACTAGGTAAGGCTGCCCTGTACTGGAGTGTAGTGTAGGAAAATCTCTGTTGCTATGCACCACGCCAACAACACTATGAGGTACAAAGCTCAAATTTGTATGTCATTATGCTTTACTTCTATGTCTATCTTGAATTGTTCATTATGCAGAGAAAACAGGAAGCTAAGTTGTTAACATTCTTCATTGCAACAAATTTTTAGAACTAATTCTATATTGAGGAATGTCTTATGTTTTAACCAAAACCTTTTGATAAATTACAGAGTTGCTGAATATATCTATATCTATACCTTTTACTATATATATATCACATAGATTTATATGATTTATTAAGAGTTATTATTTGAAATATGTACTTGATTCCTTTTACAATTTTCATAATGTAACCAGAAAATCACCATTGAGATCCTTGAGCGTGATTATAAAAACATGCCTTGGCCGGGCGCGGTGGCTCAAGCCTGTAATCCCAGCACTTTGGGAGGCCGAGACGGGCGGATCACAAGGTCAGGAGATCGAGACCATCCTGGCTAATACGGTGAAAACCCCGTCTCTACTAAAAAATACAAAAAACTAGCCGAGCGAGGTGGCGGGCGCCTGTAGTCCCAGCTGCTCGGAAGGCTGAGGCAGGAGAATGGCGTAAACCCTGGGGGGCGGAGCTTGCAGTGAACTGAGATCCAGCCACTGCACTCCAGCCTGGGCCACAGAGCGAGACTCCGTCTCAAAAAAAAAAAAACAAACAAAAAAACAAAAAAGAAACATGCCTTGATTTGGTGTCTCCAGCATAATTATCACAGTTAAAATTTTGGTATCAAAAATGGAGCAAAGATAACAAAACTTGTAAAGTAGCAGACCTTACAAAATGTTAAAAACAATTGTATTTACACAGTGCATCCTCACATAGCTAATTATATCTATTAAACCTAATGTTTAACATTATTAGCAAGTCAGAGAATTTAGAAAAATCATAGTTTTAGATAAAATTAATGTTAATACTAATCATTAATATTAATCCTTGTTTAATAAAATGCCTCTATACAAAGATAACTGCCCGCAAATTATTTTCAGCTCACAAATTTTTAAAGAAAAAAATGCATATATCTATGTAGATGTATGTAGGTAAAAATCTCTTGTAACTTTTTAATAGATTCAGGCTTTTAAACATTATTATTTTAAATAAGTTTTCTTTTAGCAGTATATACAGAAAGAATGCACTACATTACTACATCAGAGTAATCCCAAATTTAAGTTTACCATGCACCATACATATATTCAAGCATTCAGATGTCTTTTTATTGAATTTTGGTTGTGTGAATTGAAATAAGAAAATTATTTGGTAACTGACATAAGAGTTAGTTGAACTTATGTAAACTCACCTCTACCTTAAAAAATATAAATATTGTGTAAGTAAACAAAAATTTAAATATCCATTATCTAAAAAAACAGAAGAAATAATTAAATATGAATACAATTTTTAAAAGCATCATTTTAATATTAATGATACTAATACTATAAAATGAATAGCACTTTTGACCTAGGCTTAAACATTGACTTTCATACATTGAGTTATTTGGGAAACAAAATTTAATCTATTTAGTTTTCTCTGCTCTCTCAAATGTGAGGTTTGAACTCCTTAAAATTTTCTGTTGATAACATTTCGTTTGAAAATGCACATTTAATTTATAACTCAAACAATATTTGGGGGAAAAAAAGTTGAGTAGGTAAATATATCAAATTTATTTCCTCTTAAAAACCAGTTTGGGGTTTTATACAGTCCCAACTAATTTATGTTTTACAGACTACAGAGCAACTATTTTCCCTGTAGGCCTAGGCCTTTTCTTTGAAATTATATTGAGTAATCTATTTGTATGATCAATGAATCAACTATACTTTTCTACAAAATATCTTGCTCCTCATAGTGTCATTACAATTCATTTAAGATAAATGGATAATAGCATTTTTGAATTAAAGCTTTTTTTTTTAATGAATGAGGAAAATAAAGGCACAGCTAAAATAAAGTATAAGTGAAGACCTTCTGTGCATTCTGAAGATAGAGTTTTATGTACATCATTTCAGCAGTTTCACTTAGGTCCTAGAACTTCAATTCATTTTGTAGACTTTGAACAACAGTGTTCATATGTTAGAAATTTTCATATCTTAAAATTATTTGGAAATACAACTATTTAAATATTCTATCTAGATGTAAATGACTCAAAATCTCATATAATTGTATGTTTAATATATTAATTTTTGGAATAAATGAATTCCCACCAATAAATGAGAGTTAACACACTTCAGACTGAAAGAGAATACTATCTAAATATAAATGACCCAGATCTATGTGTAGTAATTTCGTAGATTACACCCTGAAGTTAAGCGTGACAATTCAATACCATTCTATTATTCCTGGATTGTTGTGGAGACAGGAGAAACAAGTGCTAATGTCGGTCACTGCTTAGGAGCCTCCATAATTCTTTAGTCACAAAATGTGTTCATCTCCAGAGAGCAGAAAGCAGGGCACTAAAGACAGATCATCATACTCACATGAGAAACAAAATTGCCCCTGATGGGACACAGTCAGATGGAGAAATGAAAGCCTCTTATTATAAACAGTTTCATTGTTGAGCCAAAGTGAACAATACATTAAGAGAATACCTCTTCAAGGATAAAAGTACAGTTGTCTTTGTAATTCAGGCTATACCATATTTCTTTTTTACCAAAGTAGATCATGAATAAGCAAAATGAATGTCTATTTACAAAAATTGGGGTTTCTAATAATTTATTTTCTGATACTGATGTAATAATTACAATCCTAACCATTTAAAAGCCACATAAAATTTTAGATAACTTAATCTCCAATAATATATTTTTACATTTTTGGTGTTTGTTGAAGAGAAGATGACTGGACTGTATGTATTTATCATATTATAATATTTTGTTTTTGTTAAGCAAGAGCTCAAAATTTATGATTAACTTTTTTTTTTTTTTTTTTTTTTTTTTTTTTTTTTTTTTTTTTTTTTGAGACGGAGTCTGGCTCTGTAACCCAGTCTCGAGTGCAGTGGCGCGATCTTGGCTCACTGTAAGCTCTGCCTCCTGGGTTCACGCCATTCTCCTGCCTCAGCCTCCCTAGTAACTGGGTACTACAGGCACCCGCCACCACCCCTGGCTAATTTTTTGTATTTTTAGTAGAGACGGGTTTTCACCGTGTTGGCCAGGATGGTCTTGATCTCCTGACCTCGTGATCCTCCCACCTCGGCTTCCCAAAGTGCTGGGATTACAGGCGTGAGCCACCGCGCCTGACCATAATTAACTCTTTAACACTTAGATCTTCTTGACATACATCCACTACAAAGATAGTCTTTGCCATTCCTAAAAACTGAATACAGAGCCACATCATGTTTCCCTGGATGGAATGTCAATACCAGTATATAATGTACTCTGAGCATCTCTTATGTGCAAAGCACTTTACATAGAATAACCCATTTATCTCTTGATTGATGTGCCTTCTATTTATATTCCTATCTTTCACGTTAAAAGATTAAATTTCTAAGTTCCTAATATTTTAAAATCCTAAAACTTAACAATAAAAAACCCCACCATTTGTAAAATGGTCAAAAAACAAACAAACAAACAAACAAAAAAACCCATAAACAAACACTTAAACAAAGAAGAGATATGGTTAGCAGTTAACAGCTAAGCATATAGGGCCAGCTCAGTGGCTCATGCCTGTAATCCCAGCACTTTGGCAGGCTGAGATGCAAGGATAATTTGAACCCAGGAGTTAGAGACCAGCCTAGGCAACATGGCAAAACTCCATCTCTACAAAAAGTAAAAAAATTAGCTGGGCATGGTGGTATGTACCTGCAGTCCCAGCTACTTGGGAGGATGAGGTAGGGGGATCACTTAAGACAGGGAGGTAGAGGCTGCAGTGAGCAGAAATCAGGCCATTGCACTTCAAGGTGGGCAACAGTAAGACCCTGTCTCATAAAATAAAATAAAAACAACTAAGCATATAAAAAGTTGTTCAACATCATTAGTGATCAAGAAAACTGCAAATTAAAACTACAATATCATGCCGCTACACATTTATTCAAATAGCTAAAGAAAAATGACATAGCAAATGATGAGGATCCAGAACTTTTCAACTTTTCATTCGTTGCTGTGGGAATGCAAAACCGGTGCAGCTACTTTGGAAAAGAGTTAGAGTACATTTTGATGTTAAGTGTGTACTTACCATTTGACTCAGTAGCTCTTTTTCTTGGTACTTACTAAAGTCAATGAAAAACTTATGTTTACACTTAGTTTTGTATATGTTTATAGCTATCATTCACTTTAAACTGTGAATTCAAGATCTCTTTTTACAGATGAATGTATACACTGATTCAATAAAAGTTTACTCCAAAATAGAGGGAAAAAATATTTAATCACAAAACAATATGGATGTGTTTTATATGACTTTTCACTGGTAAAGGTCAGATCCTGGGCTCCATGTTGTATGATTGTAAAGAAGTTATGCATTTATATGACATTCTGGACATTCTGCAGAAGATACATCTATAGGGATGGAGAACATATCAATGCTCAATATGTGCTGAGACAGGGGAGTGGTCGGCTACAAAGGAGGCCACCTAATACAATTTCCAGATACTTTTTGGCAGCATTGGGGTTACAAATAAAGGATTAGTTGTGATACACAGACTGTATGGCCCATTAAAACAAAAAATGTATGTACCATCTGGTTGTATTAGTCTGTTTTCATACTGCCATAAAGAACTGCCTGAGACTGGGTAATTTATAAAAGACAGAGGTTTAAATAACTCACAGTTCAGCATGGCTGGGGAGGACTCAGGAAACTTACAATCATGGTGGAAGGTGAATGGGAAGCAAGACACCTGCTTCACAAGGCGGCAGGAAGCACAAGTGCTGAGCTAAGGGGGAAGAGCCCCTTATAAAACCATCAGATCTCCTGAGAACTCACTGGCTATCAAGGGAACACCATGGGGGAAACCACCCCCATAATTCAATTACCTCCATCTGTTTCCCTGCTCACACATGGGGATTAGGTGAATTACGGATATTACAATTCAGAATGAGATGTGGGTGAAGACACAAAGCCTAACCGTATCACTGGTCCATTTAAAAAATGCTTAGAACATGCAAGACCGATACAATAAATTTTATAAAGTATATCTATCTTACTTTTATTTACATTTTTATTTATTTATTTATTTTTCCCTTTGGAGACAGAGTTTTGCTCTGTCGCCCAGGCTGGAGTGCAGTAGCACCATCTCGGATCACTGCAGCCTCCGCCTCCTGGGTTCAAGCAATTCTCATGCCTCAGCCTTCCAGGAAGCTGGGATCATAGGGATGCACCACTGCACCTGGCTAACTTTTGTATTTTTAGTAGTACGGGGTTTTGTCATGTTGGCCAGGCTGGCTTGAACTCCTGACCTCAAGCAATCTACCCACATTGGCCTCCCAAGGTACTGGGATTACAGGTGTGAACTACCACACTTGGCCTATTTCTTTATTTTTTAGCTTTCATTTTAGGTTCAGAGTACATGTGCAGGTTTGTTATATAGGTAAGTAGCATGTTGCAGGGGTTTGGTGTACATATGATTTCATCACACAGGTGGTAAGTATGATTCCTGGTAGGATACAACCCAGCAATCCCTTTATTGAGTATATACCCAAAGGAATATAAATCATTCTATCATAAAGACACATGCATCCGTATGTTCATCACAGCACTATTCACAATAGCAAAGATGTGAAATCAAACCATCCATTTTCTAATCTCTTTCAAGCTACGCCAATCAACTCCTCAAATATTCCCCTCGTAGTAGATAAAACACATATACATAAGCTGTCTTTGGTCTCCCTCTCTCTCTCTTTTTGTTTCTAACCTTACTTTCTCCATCTTCTTACCTATTTATCTATTTTTTTATATCTGTCAATCGTTTGATCTATCATCTGTCATCCTATTTAGATGTAAGACTTTAGCAGATATTTTAAAATATTTTTTCCATGCTTGCTCTGTTATTCTGTTGATTCTCATATAAAAAACTTTGCTATTAAAAATTAGTAGCAAATCAAACTAAGCAACTATTCTCTGTTGGCTTTTGAAAAATGTCTTCTTTGAGAAAAACCCATTTAAAAATATATAAAAAACACTATGCATTTATAAATCTACCTTTGATTTAACACAAGCATTACTTTTACAACTATTTGAAGGGCTAAAAACATTTTTTTACTGATATTTAGTATGCCAAGGGCACAAGTTTTGGAATCACTAAATTCCAGATTGGGATGTCAACTCTGTCACTTCAAAGTTATGACCCTCAAACAATTACTTAACCTGAATTAGTTTTTGTTGTATTTGCTCAAACATAGAAACAATGAAGTGGGCTTATTACACAGATTATGCATACACTGAATAGCATCAAATTATATAGTATAAATAAAACACTGAGTGCAGTCCTTGACTCACTGTCAGCATCATAGTTGGAAGAAAATATAACAAATACTGACTTAACTGCAGCAACTCTGAACGCCTTGCTGTATTCTACAGGTACAGAGGAGTGCTTGATGCTCGGTGATGAAGAGCAAGCGTACACATCTACTGATCCTACATCATAATTTTACCCTGCCACAGTGCCTGCGAAGTTCATTTTTTTAACATATCGTTAATGAATGAATGTCAAATATTGTACTTGAATTCTTGACACTTTATAATAATTTGATGTCCAATTAATTATAGTGAAGACACATATTGTACTACTCAAATTTTAGAAAAATAAATTTATTGAGACTCTTATTTTATAATTTAATGTGAAACTAAGTTATACTTGGGGATTTGTGATGTTTTATTACATTATGAGCTCAGGTCGATGCAATACAGCATTGGGTAAAACTTTTTTAATAGTCCACAGGAAAAAAGCATTTGAAAAGTCAGAATTTATAAGATGGATAGAATAAAGTTTCAGAACTCTTCCATTTTAGGGGGACATTGACTTTTCATAGCACAACTGTGACAGTTCACTGGGAAATGAACTGAAAAATGTTGTTTATATATTGCTTTATTATAACATTTTGTAAAGTACATTATGGACTAGTGACATGACTTTTATGGATTGTATTTTTATAATATTCCAATGTATTGTGCCTACTTTTTCCACCATTCTGTGGACATTTTAAAGGGTGATAAATTAAAACGTTGCTAGGAAATTAATTTCTTAACGATTGATTTAAGAGTAAATAAAGAGAAAGAAGGTAATTAATATGTATCTGAGTACAGAAGGAAAAGTTTCTATGTCTTAGGGTTCTCAGTTACAAACATAAGATGCCACCATTTTAAGGTGTGCACACTGCCAAAAAGGAATGTGTTAAAGAGTTTTGGGATGGTTTATGTAGTCTCCAGGAGAGTCACAGAATCAGTCTTGCAGGAAGCAGACAGTGTAAGGTGCACAAACAACCAGAAATGAAATATAATCTACAGCCCAGAACTACTTCAGTGAAGAATACTTCTCTCTGCTAATGACCAGTGGCAAAAATATGGCTCAGGAAAAACTCAAAAGCAGAAACAAAATCATGAAATAATATTGGATGCTTCTTAAGCAAGAAAGAAAGAAATAGCAAGGTCTTGAATTATGAAAAATTGATGTGAATTTCTGTATCTAAAATTAGGTGTCATTATGAGTCTGGTAATCAAATACATAATTTAAACTATTTAAAATTCTAATGGAGGCCTTTGACCTGTAGCTAACTGACAGTTGCTGCTAGATTTTGGTAGTGTTTTAAAAGTGTAGTTGGTTAGCTACATTTAAACGTTATAAGATTTGAACTAAGAATCCAAATTTTTCTGGCTTCGGCGCCTCTCTAAACACCCAACACAGACAAGGCTGTCACGAATTCCCTCTAGTTCACTTTTTTAATTGAAACTTATTTGTGTAGCTCTTATATAGTTTGAGAAATCTGACTTAATAAAACTGAAATCCTGGAGAAATTAGATCCAAAGCATTACTTTTTCTAAAAACAAGCAATGCAAAAGCAACTTTTCAACTTAATGTGTCTGAATATTTATTAGATATTAGAGAATATTTGGATTTTGAAAGTATAACTAACATATTGTACAGATCAATGACACTGAGTTGTTGATAGCAGAGTCAACGAGTCATAATGGTTTGGCTGTGTCCCCATTCAAATTTCATCTTGAATTGTAACTCCCACAGTTTCCATGTGTCATGGAAGGGACCCAGTTGGGAGATAATTGAAACATGGGGATGGGTCTTTCTTGTGCTGTTCTCGTGATAGTAAATAAATCTCATGGAATCTGATGTTTGTATAAAGAGGAGTTCCCCTGCTCAAACTCTCTCTCTCTTTGCCTGCTGCCATCCATGTTGGATGTGACTAGCTCCTTATTGCCTTCCACCATGATTGTGAGGCCTCCGCAGCCATGTGGAACTGTGTGTCCATTAAATTTTTTTTTCTTCCTAGTCTTGGGTGTGTCTTTATTAGCAGTGTGAAAATGGACTAATATAGCAGATTGGTACCAGTTAAGTAGGGCGCTGCTGAAAAGATGCATGAAAATGTGGAAGTGAGTTGGGAACTGGGTAACAGGCAGAGGTTGCAACAGTTTGGAGGCTTCAGAAAAAGTCAGGAAAATGTGGGAAAGTCTGGAATTTCCTAGAGACTTGCTGAATGGCTTTAACATAAATGTTGACATTGATGTGAACAGTAAGGTCCAGACTGAGGTGGTCTAAGATGGAGATGAGGAACTTGTTGGGAACTGGAGCATAGGTGACCCTTGTTATGTTTTAGCAAAGAGACTGGTGGCATTTTGCCCCTGCCCTAGAGATTTGTGGAACTTAGAACTTGAGAGAGATGATTTGGGGTATCTAGCAGAAGAAATTTCTAAGCAGCGTTGCATTCAAGAGGTAACTTACATGCTGCATTCGGTGCTATAATGGAAGGAGAGCACAAAAGTATGGAAAATCTGCAACTTGACAATGTGATAAAAAAGAATATCCTATTTTCTGAGGAGAAGTTCAAGCCAGCTGCATAAATTTGTATAAGTAACAAGGAGCTGAATGTTAATCCCCAAGACAATGGGGAAAATGTCTCCAGGGCATGTCTGAGGTCTTCATGGAAGCCTCTCACATCACAGGCCTGGAGACATAGGAGGAAAAAGTGGTTTTCTGGGCCAGCCCCAGGATCCCCATGCTGTGTGCAGCCTAGGGACTTGATGCTCTGTGTCTCAGACACTCCAGCCATGGCTAAAAGGGGCCAATGTAGAGCTCAGGCTGTGACTTCTACAGGTGCAAGCCCCAAGCTGTGGCAGCTTTCACATGGTATTGAGCCTGCAAGTGCACAGAAGTCAAGAATTGGGTTTGGAAATCTCTGCCTTGATTTCAGAAGATGTATGGAAGCACCTGGAGGCCCAGGCAGCAGTTCACTGCAGGGGTGGGGTCCTCTTGGAGAACCTCTGCTAGGGCAGTGCAGAAGGGAAATGTGAGGTCAGAGTCCCCACACAGAGTCCTTACTGGGGCACTGCCTAGTGGAGTTGTGAGAAGAGGGCCACCATCTTGGTGACCCCAGAATGGTAGATTCACTGACAGCTTGCAGTGTGTGCCTGGAAAAGCCACACTCAATGCCAACCTGTGAAAGCAGCTAGGAGGGAGGCTACACAGTGCAAAGCCACAGGGGCGAAGCTGCCCAAGACCAAAGGAAACCACTTCTTGCATCAGTGTGTCTGATATGTGAGACATAGAGTCAAAGGAGATTGTTGTGGAGCTTTAAGATTTGACTGCCCTGCTGGCTTTTGAACTTGCATGGGCCCTGTAGCATCTTTGTTTTGGCCAATTTCTCTAATTTGGAATGGATTTACCTAATACTTGTGCTTCCATTATATCTAGGAAGTTACTCACTTGCTTTTGATTTTACAGGCTCATAGGCAGAAGGCATTGGCCTTGTCTCAGATGGGACTTTAACTGTGGAATTTTAGGTTAATGCTGAAGTGAGTTAAGACTTGGAGGACTGTTGGGAAGGCATGATTGGTTTTGAAATGTGAGAGCATGAGATTTGGAAGGGGCCAGGGATGGAATGATACGGTTTGGCTGTGTCCACACTCAAATCTCATCTTTAATTGTAACTCCCACAATTCCTATGTGTTGTGGAGGGGACCCAGTGTGAATTAGTTGAATCATGGGGCTGAGTCTTTCTTGTCCTGTTCTCCTGCTAGTAAATAAATCTCAGGAGATCTGATGATTTTATAAAGAGGAGTTCCCCTGCACATGTTCTCTCTCTCGCTCTTTGCCTGCTGCCATCCATGTAAGACATAATTTGCTCCTCTTTGCCTTCTGCCGTGATTGTGAGGCTTTCTCAGCCATGTGCAACCGTAAGTCCATTAAATCTCTTTGTCTTCCCAGTCTCAGTTATGTCTTTATCAGAAGCATGAAAATGGACTAATACAATGAATTACTTTCTATTTTCTCCTGAAGCGTGCTCTACAATCGTCAACATTTGCCATTTTATCCATGAATTTTTAGTTGTATGTATATTGCTTGAAAGTATAACTTTTATAACAATGCCTTTGTTCTTGTCTAAATAAAGGCATATGTCTGAGTATATTACTTAGAGACTGTTTTTGTTGAATGTGAACATATAACAGTTTGTCTATCTGACTTATATTCAGCAACATGCAACATGCTTTGTTACCACCTGCCATATATATATATCTATATATGGATATATATGGATATATATCTATATATCTGTATATGGATATATATGGATATATATCTATATATCTGTATATGGATATATATGGATATATATCTATATATCTATATATGGATATATATGGATATATATCTATATATCTATATATGGATATATATGGATATATATCTATATATCTATATATGGATATATATGGATATATATCTATATATCTATATATGGATATATATGGATATATATCTATATATCTATATATGGATATATATGGATATATATCTATATATCTATATATGGATATATATGGATATATATCTATATATCTATATATGGATATATATAGAAATATGTATCTGTATATGGATTATATGGATATATCTCTATATATGTATATATATCTATATATGGATATATCTCTATATATGTATATATATCTATATATGGATATATCCATATATTTCCATTTAACTATCTTTTAACACCAAAGTTTGTAAACGAGCACATGCTACTTACTTTTCCATAAGGTTTGGCTTTACTGTAGACAATTTGAGACAAATTTATATTTATCCTAAATAACACTGTTGTGTATTTTAATCAAAAGTTTTATGTGAATGGATCATTTAAAAATTACCATTTTGGCTGCAGGCTACTAAGGTTTTTGGCTTTTTATCCATGGGATTAGGAATGGCAATAAAGAAATTGCAACCAAACTGGATGACTGATGTGTACACTATGAAAAATAATATAAAAAGAAGGACCTGAGCCTTCTGAAACTTAATCCTGAACTTGAGTGTTGAGCGATGTATGTGTGGGTTACAGTATCTATGAACTGTGGATTGCTAAAAGTATATGATAATTTAGTAAGTTCTCTGGATACCATTAGCATATATGTATACAATGATGGTTAGATAATTATAAATTATGTAGTTGTTCAATAAAATTATAAAACGAGTTATAAACTATACCATATAATGGAAATATATGTGCATACCTGTTTAACTCATAGTTCTGAGACACTAGGCCTCCTGTATTTTCTCTCTGCAATTTAAAATAAGGCAAGAGTAACAGAACCATTCTAAATATGTCTCAAATAATAGTAAATCTAATTACACAGGCGAATTGATCATATTTGATTTTTCATAGTTTTCAACATCCTGTCTTGACAGACATTGTGATAATGCTTAAAAAATTATCTAATATAATTTTAATTATATAAAAATATGTGACCATCTATAGAAAATGTCTATAAAAATGTGTACCACTAGATTAATGACAGTTTAATGCAGGTCATGGTTTATTATCATATTGTGTGTCCTTAATTTTTCTTTTGTTTTATTGATTTGAGACTCCTAGTTTATGTGGATTAAAATTATATTAACTTTAAAGTAACAAAAATTGATAAATTGTAATAATTTTAGTATTTTCTAAATAGTGTTCTAAATTTCTAATTTCTAATTTAATATGGACAATACCTACACTCCAGCCATTTCTGGAAATAAAACTGCCACATAATTAAATTGTGGCAAAGCTTAATTATAAATACTAAAAAATTATTTGTTTTGTCTCATTTTCTAGACTAATCTAAATTTCAAAGCAGCACCCAGTAGAATTAGAATTATTTCCAATATGTCAGCCATGCACTGGGGAAGCACTAACACTTGGCAGCTCCAGATTATTTTAATAATTTAACTGAGCAGATGGAGGTCATGCAGGTTAGACAGTCATGATATGCTGTATATAATTGATATCTCCAAACAAGTAGACATTAACATATAATTTACTAGCCCGCAGAAAACCAATCTCTTAGCTAATAAAATCCCATTGTTTATCTTCTGCTTTCATTGTCACTTGAAGACATTATATGAGATGTGAAGACATTATATGAAGTACAATGATATAGAGCACTAGTGTGTTTTCCTTCAGAAATATCTAATTTATAAAGAAGCTCAATTATTCACTATAGGAAAATATCTTTATAAAATGAATTTGGCACCCCAAGAATATTATATATCACAAAACAGAACTACTTTTTAGACAAATGAGTGTTGAATACTATCTGATGTCTTCTGCAAATATGTCTTTCTATAAGGTATTCTTTTATAAAAACACCAGGAAATATATGACTTGCTATGTGTTTCTAGAGTTTGTATTTAATTTTCTAAAGTGAATTGGCATCCAATAAATATTATTGGATTTAAAGTCAGATTCTAAGATTTCATTCTCACTCTTCAATTTAAACACTTAGGACTGAATTTTTTTTATCTGAAAGAAGGTTTGAGTTGTGAAAATAAACTCTTTCTCAGAAATATACCAAATAATTTATCTATTACAAGTAGGAGAAGGTGAAATTTTTATTACTTATTATTTACAGAAAAATAAATCAGAGAAGTGTACACAATTTTTGACACAGATACACACACGTGTGGTTTTCTTAAGGTGTATAAGCCCGTTTTATCTGTCCTTTAGAATCTACATGGCGCATGTGAGTGTGGTTTCATATTATGCAAGCAATATATTTTTATGTAAAGAATATATTACAAATATAAATTTTATGAAATATATGTGTGTATGAACATATTATTATAAATATATAATATTTCACATGTTTTGAAATGTAATGAAAATTAATTTGTGATGTTATTTTGATCAATAATAAAGATAATGGCAAACTCAGGGTGAAAAATTCATTAAAATATTTGTTTTCAATTTTTCTTATGATAATGCTCTCTACATTTTTAAGTGACTGACAATCTTATTTAAATATTGTTACTCTTAATATTTTCTTATGGAGAATTTTGCATGGGGTACTCTAGACTCTGTTCCATTTGTTCTTGCTCCCAACTGTTATTCGTGATAACATCGCAAAGGTTGACACAAGTCTTTGTATTAACTTGAAGATAACAAAGACAATATTGAAAATTTGACAATCTAAAAACTGGGTGACAGAATCTCCTAGAACTTTTAATTGGCCATGATTGGTGGAAGAAATGCAAGAAATTTCTGCAACAATAGCTATAACTCTCTTTATTTTCAAGAGTATTCTATCAGTAATTTGAGATACTGGCTTGCATCTCAAATACAAGATAGTTGTATTTTAATTGGAGAGTCTGAATTAGAATTCTAGGAATATTTGAATGTCTGGAATGGTTTGATTATTTATTATTTCAGTAATTCATTATTCATCTGTGATATTTTTAAAAAGCCATAACATGGAGAGTAAATGATAAACATGAACAAGAGTATGTTTATATCACACCAGTGTGGAATGTTTAAAATAAATGCAAAACTGAACTTTACACTTTCCTTTGCAAAATCGCATGTTGTTCAACAATCAGGCACTCATGTACACAGACACACAAAAATACATGCACTGAATTTAGCATTGGCTTCAATGTAATGTCACACTGTAGAAATCTAAAAATTACAGATTAGTAACACTCTAAAATCTACTCCTAGGAATGTGTGTTTTCTTTTTCAGTATTTTCTTTGTTTCTTTATCAAACTGCAATGATACTTGTTTTTTCCAAAAATGCTTCTAATTTAAGAATTTCAAAGCCATGCCTGGCTTCATGGGTGTGTGAATGGTATACTCACAACAGTGTTTCCTCAAATGCCTTGAATCAGGCCTTTTTAGAGGTGCCCTGTGCATTTGTTTGGTCATGCCTTAAGTGTAACAGATATGGATGGGATTTTATGATGAATTCTATGTCAGGGAGGAGGGAGATGGTTAGCCACAACAGATTCAAGTGACTGAAAATTATGAGAAGGTATTCAAAAGACAACGGTGAATACAATAGACTAAAATAAAAGATATCCACTATATTCTATCCTTAGTCAACCCACACACATATATACCCATACATGTGCTCTTAAGTTTTTTATCTTTTTGTAATTGAAATATGACAATTGTACACGTTTATGAGATTCATAGTGATGTTTCAATATGTACAATGAAAGTTGATCAGCTCAAGGTAATTAACATACATGTGATCTCAAACATTTATTATTTATTTGTGCTGGGAACATTCAATTTATTTTAGCTGTTTGAAAATAATAGGTATTGTTACCTATAGTCATTCTACAGTGCTATAGAACACTGGAAATTATCCTGTGTAGCTGTAATTTTGCATCTTCTTAACAAATCTCTCCCTGTTTCCCAGTTTTTCCCAACCTTTCCTCCTATTCTTTCCAGCCTCTAGTAACCTCTGTTCTCCTCTACATTTTTTTTTTTTTTTTTTTTTTTTGAGACAAAGTCTTGCTCTGTTGCCTAGGCAGGAGTGCAGTGGTGTAATCTCAGCTCACTGCAGCCTCCACCTCTGGAGTTCAAGCAATTCTGCCTCAGCCTCCTGAGTAGCTGGGATTACAGGCACCAGCGACTGCACTAGGCTAATTTGTGTGTTTTTAGTAGAATAAGGGTTTCACTATGTTGGTCAGGCTGATCTCGAACTCCTGACCTCAGGTGATCCATCCACCTCACCCTCCCAAAATGCTGGGATTATGGGCATGAGCCACTGCGCCTGGCCTACTCTACTTTTGTGAGTTCAATTTTTGTGGCTTCTGAGCATGAATGTGAACAGGTGGTGCTTAATTGTTTCTGGCTTATTTCACTTAACATAAGGTCCTCCATGCTCATCCATGTTTCTATGAATGATAGGATTTTATTATTTTTTATGGCTGAATAGGATTCCATTATATATAAACATTTTCTTTATCCATCCATCTATTGGAATCTGGAGTTGATTCCATATCTTGACTATTGCCAATAGTGCTGCAATAAACATAGGAGTGCAGATATCTCTACAATATACTTTTTCTTTGGATAAATGTCTACTAGTGGAATTGCTGGATCATTTGATAGTTTTATTTGTAGTGTTTTTGAGGAAACGCCATATCATTCTCCATATTGGTTGTACTGCTTTCCTTTTCTAAAACCATGTATGTGTGTTTCCCTTTCTTTGCGCCCTCATCAGCGTTTGTTACTTTTTGTCTTTTTGATAATAGACATTCTAACTGGGGTGAGATAATATCTAATTGTTTTGATTTGTATTTTCCTGATTGTTAGTGAGGCTGAGCATTTTTTTTCATATATTTGTTAGCTATTTGTCTTCTTTTGAGAAATATCTGCTCAGATCATTTGTCCATTTTTAATTGGATTGTTTGTGTTTTAGCTGTTAAGATGTTTCAGTACCTTTTATATTCTGTATATTAATCCTCTGTCAAAGAGTTTGCAAACATTTTCTCCCACTCTGCACGTACATGTGTGTTTTCAACTTTTACAAACTTGTTGTGATTTGAATTGTATCGACCCCCACTAAAAATATGTTAAACTCCTAAGAGCAGATACCTATGAATGTGAGCTTATTTGGAATTAATATCTTTGCAAGATGTAATTAATTTAAGATGAGATCACACTAGATTAGGGTGAGGCTTAATATAGTGACACAGAAATATATAGGCACAAAGAGAAAACATCATGTGTAGAATTAGGCAAAGTTGGAGCAATGTATCTACAAGCCAAGGAATACCAAGGAGGGCTAAGAACTACCAGAAGCCATCAAGAGCCAAAGAAAGATCCTACCCTAGAGCCTTTGAAGAGAGCACCTTGGTTTTTTTGTTTTTAATTTCTAGCCTCTAGAATTATAAGAAAATTTTTCCTGTTTTAAATCTTAAAAGATTTTGGTAAATTTTATATCAGCCTTAGGAAACTGTCTCAAGATCTATAATCGCTACACTCAAAATAAAGCAACTTTTATTATACATTACCCAAAGGGAAAAAAGTATATATGTTTTTGACATTCAGCTTTAAGTCAGCTGGTTTATTTCCTCAATTACATGAAGATGGTACAATGAAAACAAACAAGCAGAAAATGAAAGGTGTAGCACCGTTTGGCCCTGAATTAAAATTTAACCTCCCTCAAATATATGTAGCATGCAATGAAGGGAAAAAAGAAAGAATGTAATTTTTTAAAAAAATGTAGAAATTTAAAAATTGGTTAAGCAATATAATGCAACACAAATACAGAAGATAAATCACACTTTACATTTCCTTAGAAAAGCTATCTGATGATCTCTATTTCTGTTCTTTGATTATAAGACAGAATTACATGAATTGAAAATTTGGTCTCATATTGTCTTCTGTAGAAATAGTTTACAGAGATATTCAAAGTGGTTTTTATTTGACATTATTCACACTTATACAACCAGTTGATCACATGGCTGCCTGTGATTGACTGAAGCTTGATTCAAATATTAATCAGTTACAAGGACTATCTCTAACTTAAATTTCGGTTTGCTTGTATAAGAGATTCTAGTATGGTAGTAATCCCAGGCTAATGGTCTCCTATTTATTTTGCTTTAACACTAGGCAAGCAAATATATTCAAGTTTGTTTCCGATCATTTATAATAGTCTTTGTTTTTATTTACTAACATATTTTGTTAAAAATGCCCTCCACTTTCTCCTCCTCCTCTTCTTCCTCATGCTCTTACTACTCTTCTTCTTCTCCTTCATTCCCTCCTTCCCTTCCCCTCTTCTTCCCTTTCTCCCCCACCCTTCCCTACCCCTCACCTCCCTTTGCCTTTCTCTCTCTTTTTCTTTCTCTTTCTTTATTTTTTCCTTCTTTCTTTCTTTTTCTTTTTCTTTCTTTCTTTCTTTCTCTTTCTTTCTTTCTTTCTTTCTTTCTTTCTTCTTTCTTTCTTTCTTTCTTTCTTTCTTTTTCTTTTTTTCTTTCTTTTTTCTTTCTCTTTCCTTCTCTCTTTCATTCTCTCTTTCCTTCTCTCTCTTTCTTTCTTTCTTCTTCCTTCTTTCTTATTTTTGATGTTTTAGCAAATGAGTCTTCATGCTTCCATTAGCATTAATCTTTAGTTATATAGCTTCATCTTGACTAAGAGCAAAGAGAAAACACTAGGCAGAGATAGTGAGGCAGAACTAATTTATTACCAGCTTCTAGATTCCACCTAGAGTTATTTAATACTTGTACAAGTTTAGTAAAGTAAAACAAAGTTTGTTTGAATAAGGTCTAGACATACGTAATTTTCTATTTTCTTGACTTCCCCAGACTACTATATTATTATTATTATTACTATTTTTAGACAGAGTTTTGCTTTTGTTGCCCAGGCTGGAGTGCAATGGCGCAATCTCGACTCACTGAAACTTCCGCCTCCCAGGTTCAAGTGATTCTCCTGCCTCAGCCTCCCAAGTAGCTGGGATTATAGGCATGCGCCACTATGCCCAACTAATTTTGTATTTTTAGTAGAGATGGGTTTTCTCCATGTTGGTCAGGCTGGTCTCGAACTCCCAACCTCAGGTTATCCGCCCACCTCAGCCTCCCAAAGTGCTGGGATTACCGGCATGAGCCACCACACTCAGCCTATTTTATTTCCTTCTTTTTTTCAGACCTCATGTTTTTGCATTTGTGGAGTAGAAAATGCTGTTTAAAGATAAATATATAGAATATATAGAACAGCGGGGAAAAATAAGTTTAAGAATTAAAGTAAAACTAAATCTGTAAATTTAGGTGAAATTCTCCAAGAAAGAAAGAAAGAAAAAAAGGCTATGAAAAGAAAAAGAAAAAGCACTTGGAGGAGGAAAGCATAATTTCCCTATCATCATTATCTCTTCTCAAAATATAGCAACATCAATAATGTTATCAAAATTATAATGGGAATCAGATGAAATAGGACTAAGTACTCTATCAGGTCAAACCTTCACTGCAAATGTTCCATTTCTCATTGCTCTGAAAATAGGATGTCATTCTTATGGTAAAGATATTTTAAGAAAATCCATATGCAGAAAAGTAAATGTTAAGAAGGGATCAAATGTGGTATTTTTATCACTACAAGAGCGATATTATAGAGATAAAAGGATTTTAGTTCTTAAGAATAGTATAAAAACAGGATTTTTCTATGCATTTATCTATGTATCTATCTCTAGCTATCATCTATATATACATGTTAAATCATGCCTGTATGTTCACAGGAAAAGAAAGATCTTTCCGTTACTGTTATCTTCTTGCATATCTTGCCAGCTCTACTTTAGTTCAATGTAATTAATTTATTTAGGAGTATGCGTGTGTGTACATTTTTTCTGTTTGCTTGGTACACACATTTGTCTTATGCTTGGAAGGACACCTTAGAAATTAGGCCAGCAAAACGTGGCTGTTCATTTTCTAGATATTTAGCTTTCTCCCTACACTCATCAGAGCTCAAGAGCATCATTTGTGAAGTCCCTAGATAATAAAAACCATTGAGGACCTTGTTAACTAGGAACTTCTAGTCACTGAGGACATTGTTAACAGGGACCTTCCACTTACCCCAAGATGGATTCTTCAGGAGTGGGTACTGCAATTGACACATATAAATAACTACAAGTACTCTAGGTGATATTTATCTTCACGGAATTGTGGAAAGCATGGTTATATCTCACATAATACATATTTGTCCAACACCTTTTTCCAAATTTGTGAAGAAAAACTATATTTTTAAAATACTAAAAATACTAAAATACTAAAAAACTAAAATTTTAAAATACACTTATTTTACCTATATTTCTCCATATGTAATTGGGAAGAAGTGAAGAGTGTATCATTAAAAAAAATGATTACTGCTAGTATGTACTCAGGAAAAGTTTTGGGGAATTAAGCTGTGATATATGTATTTTCATACTTCTTAGTCTCTGTCTATTTCTATGAATAAAACAGATATCTGAATTCAATATATTTATAGGCTTCTTTAATATCTAATAATGCAAAATATAATAGTTGATTTTAAAATGAAGGACATAAATAATATATAGAATAAACATAGTTAGCTATTTAAAATAAGTTAACTTTAATTTTGGATAGCAATTTTTTTTTAAACTTTCCTTTATAGTTAGCAAAAAATATGTAACAGATCTGGAAAAAGGATATAGCTTAATAGAATATTTGAAACCTCTTTTCAGTCAGATACTCATAGCAGTCAAGGCAAGTCACATTAACTCTATGTGTCTCACTTTTTACTTTAATTTTTTTCCTGTAAATTGTAACAATAACATCTGCTCTTTTTACCTCAAGAGATTTTAGTAAGGATAAGTGAGAAAATGTTTTAAATACACTCCATAACTGATGAAACCTCATATAGTTCACATAATTTTTATGCTCTGATAAAGCACATGATTAATCTGAAAACATTTACACTGATATTGAATTCATTGAAACATCATTGAAATTGTAAGTTTCCTATATGGTCATTAGATAACATACTCAATATCATGTATAAGTTCAGTTCTTAAATTGACACTGATACGCTGCTAAAATTAATGACTCTTATATCAACTCCAAAATGGCTGAGGGAATGAGGTTATTTGTGCAGATGCTTTTTCTTCTGATCTTCTAATACAGAGATTTAATACTTAGGGATGTTAAAAATTGGACAGCTGATCTGTTCTGTAGACATTCATTCTCAACTATTAGGATCATTGAGCCTCTGGAAGCTGCTCAATTACAGTCAATAATTGGGCTTATCTGGCCCTCAAACATCATCACACATTCTTGCAAGGTCTGCCTCTGTGATTGTATTTGCTGGTGATCTGCTGGCAGCAACAGTTAACATGTCAGATTCATCTTCACATATGTTTACTGTCAGAACATAGGTATTCAGAAAACATTTCAATATTACTTTGAGGATGTCTTATCTAGCCTTTTCACTTTCATGTCTTTGAAAATATTTTTAAGAAAGCAGTAATTGGCTCCATAATTAATAGCCTGAGACAAAAGGTGATTCTGATTGCTGTAGCAAGCTGGTATATAACACCATCCACCACCCTCTCACAGGGAACAATTTGAGGTAATGAATTATGACAGAAACATTGTTGTTTGCAAAATAATTAGGTGATAAAATAGCTGAATTATTAGGGTTTTATACTATAAACTGGTTGTTCTGTGATATGAAAGGCTGCAGGTTTTTTCTCTCCTCATTTGAAATCCACCTTGTGTATACAATCATAAATTATGCCTTCCTAGTCTGATTGCCTAAAATTATTGTATGACAACAATAGCAACACTTACAATTAGCTCAAGAGTGAAAGTATAGCTGGCTAATTTCACATGGAATACTTCTGTTGCTTTAATTAACTTATCCCAGTAAAACAATTTGTTCTTTTTTAGTATTGTACATTTTACAATGACATATAAAAATTAAGTCAGGTTAAAAGTATGACCTATAAGAAAAAGTGTTTTGAATTATAAATTATGGTTGTTGAATTAAATGTCTTTAATTTGCTAAAAGGAGGTAATAATATAAATTTAATGAACTAAGAAACTAATGAAGAACATAATTATACTTTGAAGTCCTTTGTTTTTCTCAAGTTTCCTTTGAATGCCTGGTACCAACTCTGATTCTTCAATCTGAATATTCGAGCATATAAAATTGCCTCTCATTCTCTGTGCCAGCTTCATGGATTCTTGAATGAGGTTATTGTTCCTAGGATTTTATATCATCTTTTCTTATATTTACCCTTTCATTCCATGGCGATTATATAAAACAAAAAGACAACAAAATTTAAGTTAGCCCTCTTGATTGTCTTATATAAGAAGCTCCCACACTATATTTATACAAATAGAAGTTACTGCTTTATAATACAGCAAACTTGAAAACTCTTGCCCCTTGTAAACATGACCTGTATGAATCATTAATGACATGAGAGAAATCTCCTGCTAAGAAAATAAATGATCTGCTTTCTGCTGAGTGGGAAGTCCTGACTTTTGATCACAGGCAAGGTGATAGGATCAGGCATCAAATAAGGTCATGAAAATAGGAGACTGTTTAGAATTTCCAGGAGGAAGATTTATTTTTCTTTATTTTTCAATAATTTCAAAAGGTCAATACCAGGAGGGCTACTAGCATCTTCAAACATTCATAAAAATTGCTGCAGTACAACACATTTTTTGAGGAAATGTGAGATGAAGGTCAAAAAAATCAAATCTTTATTTGGTATTTGTTTCTGCTTAACTAGTAAAACAACAGCTTGAAATTTATCCAAAAATGATTTGGAATACTAAATGTGATTTAAGATGTCAGGATATGTAGAAAACTGGAAAATCTTTTTAACAAATGGTGGTCTTAACACAACTGGTCTCTGTCCAAGATTTTACTAGTATCTCCAAATATTTTACTGGTACCTCCAAACATTTCCTGGTACCTTCAAAGATTTTACAGGCACTATAAACCATCTATTAATACTTTAATCTTATCTAGAATCTGTACCTCTGAAAGCACTGTTTCAATATTATTAAATAAAATGTTATAATGTAAACTGTTCTACTTTATTAGAGGATTTTAACACTTAAATTTCTTTTCTGTTACTTTTATTGCTCTGTGAAGAAAATTCGTTAAAGCTCTTTATCCTTTTATGAAGTCTTCTGCCATTTCCCACAATTCTTTTAACATAGTACTTTCTGATGCTTCTCAAATTACTTTCTTATGTATTCAAGTTATTTATTATTTTATTTTATTTTTTATTTATTTTTTAAAGCATATATTTGATAATTAATACTTATATGTCTGTTTATTTTAAATATGTTACATAGCTTCTAATTTCTGACTTTTAAATTAATAAACATTATTTTTTTTCTATTCCCATTTATTTTCCTTAGTTTTGATATTTTTATTTTAGGGATGCATTTAGTCCTTAACTTAATTGGTTGCAATTGGTTTAGAGTTCTTAACTTTATATTTAAAAATTAGGTAAATTCTTCTTAAACATAATAACATTTTAAAACTCTAAATATGTATTATTTTGAGGAAAAAAAGAGTCATTTTTGTCTTATATGAGACGAGATACCCAATGTCTCCAGCATAGTTGGAAAACCAAGACCCTAGACCAGGGGAGATGGACAAATGCACCATAAAATACTATTTTTTTAAGAACAAATAATTGAGGAGAAGAAAAGTTTAGAAGAAGAAAAAGCTAAGACAGTAGTCTCACTTTATCAGTAATTTCACTTTCTGCCATTTCAGTTTTCCATGGTCAGCCATTGTTAGAAAATATTGAATAAAAAATTTTAGAAATAAACAATTCATATATTTTACATTGCATGTAGTTCTGAGTAGCATGATAACATGTTGGATCATCCTGCTCTGCACATGGGTCATGCCTTCCTCCAGCATATCCATGCTGTGTATGCTACCCACCTGACAGTCTCTCAATAGCCTTCTTGGTGATTAGTTCAACAGACCACAACAGTAATAAAATAACAAGCGTGAGTCAATTATAATATGATATTTTGAGAGGGAAAAAGAGCACATCCACATAACTTTTATTACATTGTATTGTTAAAATTCTTCTATTTTATTAACATTGTTTATCTTATTGTATGTCATTTGTAAATTAAACTGTATCATGAGTATCTGTGTACAGAAAAAACATAGTATATATAAGATGAGATACTATCCACAGTTTCAGGTATCATTTGGGAGTGTTGGAACGAATCACCTACTGAGAAGAGAGGACTCCTGAAAAGCTGTTTAAAGAAATATTAGATAACATCTCAGGCAATGCTAAAATATCTCATACGGTAAAAATGAGATTCAAGCAAAAATTATTATTCAATGTTGAACCATGTAGTCAATGTGAAGCCAAGTCTACATGCCAGTGGTTTCTGATTATAATGTAACCCTTCCTTGAAATACAAGTTTTTGCCTGCCTATTAGGCTGCTCTAAGTAGAAATAAAAGAACCAAGAGTGAACTAGACCTGTGAGCATTAGCAAGTTAAATAAGTAAATAAGCAAACAATAAAAATGCATCAATCCATAAGTCATATAAATATCCAGTACAAGAAATTGATCACGTCAAGAAGTTGATCAAAATGAGTCGATAGCAAAGGAAAACCAGCAGGAATGGAAGAACTATAAAATATCACATGTTTTTGAAACTAAGTGTTTGCATTTTCCCTGTCCATCCTAAGCTGCATGATATGACATGATTTACTAGGCATTTCTGATATAAGACATAACAGATATAAAGGATCAATGGTATGGGCTACAGGCATATGTGAATGATACTCAGAGTGTGATATAAAGGATCTCAGACTAGGAGATTTAATGCTAGTGTAGAGGAGCCAGCAGATTACATGACTATCTCTTCCTTCAATTTATGGTTAAAATACATTATTTAAGAAAACAAATAACAGAGCACATTCCAAAAGAAAGAAAAGTAAAGCCTTCAGGATTCAGACATAATGAACTAAAAAAAAAATACAACCTGAATTAGTACAAATGGTTCGAGAACTAAAAATAAGTCAATAAATAAAATCTATGTATGCAAGGTTGATATTGTAAATATAATGCAGGAAAAATAAGCTTTATAAAAAAGAAATAAGTTGGCAAATTATAAATAAAAATAACATTGAAAGATAATAGAGAAAATATAAATTAAAAATAACACATTGAAAAATGTAGGTACACTAGAACTTTGTAAATTTTTTAACAAATGCAAATAAGTTGTTCAAACTGATAGAAGAAGCAGACTTTGATAAATCAAGGAAGATTCTAGAGTAACAAGAATAAATCAGCACTAAGAGAATAGGAAACAGTAATATCAGAAATATACTTTAACAAATGATAAGTTGTAAACATTTGGGGAGCCCTCCCACCACCTGGCAAAAAGGAAATAACAGAATATACAAATCAGATGACACAAACCTGCATAACAAGGTTCACACCAGACATTGTGGAAAATCCTCTATCCTCAATGCACATCCTTACACATGTATACATGATCGAGATGAAGGAAGGTCATAATCACATAATATCTCACTATGTGCCACTCTAGCTCAAGTGAATAAACTCCCACTTTTGGAATTCTGTCCATTTAATGAAAGTAATAAGAATGCTGCTCTTTTTTAAAACTATAATTTTCTTTAAGTACTCAGAACGTAGTAATTATTCTCAAGCATGATGATTGGGTGTTTATGTGCACATGTGAGATGTACCTTCTTCAAATCCTGTTTTGGTGGCAGCATGTTACCCATCTGACCTGAAAGAAAATAAGATAAAAAATAATAATTACCTGCTAAGGTTAAGTGATAGATATGTGTGTGTGTGTCTATGTGTGTGTATGTATATATGTGTGTGTATGTATATGTGTGTGTATATATATATTTACTTAAACAAAGTAGTATTAATCCATGAAATGTGTACTTAATATAGTATATGTGGATATACACACACACACACACACACACACGGATTTAAGCACTAGTATTAACTGGAAAAGTGTTGGAGTTATGTAGCTGTCTAGGCTCACTTGCATAGATTCAATAAGAAGACAATGAGATGCACTCAAATGGTTCTAGACAGTTTACTGTTCGCCACATGGCAGGCAACATAGGTTCACAGTTCTCTTTACCTTCCAAATCCCATGGGGGTGGCATGGGTAAATATTTTGTGTTACAGATTGATATTTTATATGTTGAAATCTTAACTTTTAATGTGATAACATTTGAAGGTGTCTTTGGAAGGTAATTAGGTCACAAGGATGAAGCCTTCATGAATGGAATTAGTACACTTGTAGAAAGAACCCCAAATAACTCTTTCTTCCTGTTTCTGCCAGGTGAGGCTACAAAGAGAAGTGGCAATCTGCCGCCCAGAAAATGGTCCTTACCAGAACCAACCATGCTGGCACCCTGATCTTGAACTTCCAGCCTCCAGAACTGTGAGAAATAAGTTTCTATTGTTTATAAGCCACACAGTCTATGATACTTTGTTATAGCAGCTTAAAGTGACCAGGACTCTGCACACACAAACTATATCACAGGGGTTTATATCACAGCTGAGAAACACTGCACTTTAAAAACCCTCAATTGTATAAGGGATCTGCCAGACAACCTGCCCATCTTTATCTCCAGAGTAACTCTGACTGGAATGTAAGGCTATCCCTTTGGGAAGGAGAAGGAAGACTTTACTCTCCTAGAATGTCTCTGAGGAGAAAAACATTCTCTATATTTATTACACTGATCAGACAAGAAGTGTCTCTCCTAAGGAGTGATGCACTGTCTCTAACTTCCAAGGCTCTTTGTTATGCAAGATTCTTGAAAAGAGCCTCTGAGGAGATAAAAACACCAGAGAATTGCTTCCAAACAAATAAAAATGATCAGGTTTCTGTGTTGAAAATTGTCAGTTCTGTGTTAGCTTGATGCTGCATTATTTTTTGCAGTGTTCAAGGTTTTTTCATGAATGAAAAAAAGCATGTATTCAGACCATGTAGCGATTATGAACTTAATAAATCATTGATAATCTTCCATTTTGATGTAGGAGGTTCATCTTGATTCCCACATGGAATAAATATGCTGTATAATCTCCCCTTTAACCCAGGCTGATAGCTGAGGATCAACTACTTGAGGTAAACTGAGACTCAAGGATTAGTAAAGAAATCCAGATAATCAGATAACCTGCACTTGATTTAGGTCTGTATGTATTATTGAACATACGCTGCTGAATCATTTCACCTTTTAAAGTAGTATATCACTCAAGGGCTTCACACAGGGCAGACTTTATAGAGAGCACAATAGTTTTACAAGAACTGTTGAACTAAAACAGCCAAAAGGGAGCACTAAGCTACCCCAAAGATTATAATTGATAAAAACAAAGATGGGGAAAGAACTGGGAAGAGCAAGGCCTGAGAGTTCTTTGTGAAGCCCTGTAGGGTTGGCACTCAATCTCCAAAGAGGAAGTGCCTCTTGGTTGTTGGTTCCTGTAAGAAGGGTGATGAGGCTGAAATCAGGACTGGCAAAAGAAGCTGGAGACTGCAGATCACTCTCTCTTTTGAGTTATGCTGATGTGGACAGCAGAAAAAAAGAAGAAAACATAAATGGGGGAGAGTTCCTTCTCACTTCATTCATCCTCTTCAATGCCTCCATTGGACATAATCATGGAAATCAGGAATACAGTTTGCAAAATTTTAGTCCCAGCATCTCAGAGTAGAGTATAAGGAATGGATTTGATGCTGAAAGACAATGAGTACATGACTATCAAAATTACTAACTATAAGGTAATTTTCAAGGAACTTTAATCCACTATTTTAATGTGAATATTTACTGAGGTTTCTAGTTTTCTTTGCGAAAACCAATTAACTTCAAGGTCACATTACTAACTCTTTCTTCTACTGGGAAACGAAACTTAATGGTAATAGAAATTGATGTTTTGTCAGGAAAACATATTTTTTTCTGAATTTATTATTAGTGTAGAATGCAACTTTTGCATGGAGTAAATGATTTCTTTCCATTTCTTTAAATTAGACACAGAATCTAATATGAGTGTTGCAATCTGCTGTGGAATATGTCCTTTGAGATGTCTGTTTCCCTTTTTCCCATATTCTCATTATAATATATAGCTTTTCTTATTTTACCTTCTACTTCCCAAGGACTGGAGAATATAGAATAAATAAATAAGATAGTCTTAAATCAAAAATTTCCTCTTATGTACACTGCTCTTAGAATTTGTTTCAGCTTATGTGTGATTCATCTTGTTGCTATTTCGAAATCTAATATAAAGAACATACTTATAAATACCAATCATTTGTGAAAAAAAATCTAAAAGGAATAGCAATCTCTTCATTGCCCTGTGAATTAATCCATTTTCATGCTGCTGATAAAGACACCACTGAGACTGGGCAATTTACAAAAGGAAGAGGTTTAATGGACTTACAGTTCCACATGGTTAGGGTGGCCTCACAATCATAGCAGTAGGCACTTCTTACATGGCAGTGGCAAGAAAGAGAAGGAGGAAGAAGCAAAAGCAGAAGCACCTTATAAAGCCATCAGATCTCATGAGACTTACTATCATGAGAACAGTATGGGGAAAACTGCCCCCATGATTCAATTATCTCCCACCAGGTCCCTACCCCAACACATGGGAATTATGGGAGTACAATTCAAGATGAGATTTGGGTGAAGATACAGAGCCAAACTATATAATTCCATGCGTGACCCCTCCCAAATCTCATGTCCTCACATTTCAAAACCAATTATGCCTTCCCAACAGTCCCCCAAAGACTTATTTCTGCATTAACTCAAAAGTCCACAGTCCAACATCTCATCTGAGACAAGGCAAGTCCTTTCCACCTATGAGCCTGTAAAATCAAAAGCAAGTTATTTACTTCCTAAATACAATGGGGTACAGGCATTGGGTGAATAAGCCATTCCAAAGGGAGAAATTGGCCAAAACAAATGGCTACAGGCACCATGCAAGTCTCAAATTCAGTGGAGCAGTCAAATCTTAAAGCTCCAAAATGTTTTCTTTGATTCTGTGTCTTACATTGGGGTCATGCTGATGCAAGAGGTGGGTTCTCATTGTCTTGGGCAGCTCCCTTTTGTGGCTTTGCAGGGTATAGCACCCCTCCTGGCTGTTCTAATGGGCTGGCATTGAGTGTCTGTGACTTTTTTAGGTGCACGGTGCAAGCTGTTGGTGGATCTACCATTCTGGGGTCTCTAGGACAGTTGCGCTCTTCTCACAGCTCCACTAGGTGGTGTCCCAGTAGGGACTCTGTGTGGAGGCTCAGACCCCACATTTCCTTTCTTCACTGCCCTAGTAGAGGTTCTCCATGAGGACCCTGCCCCTGCAGCAAAATTCAGCCTGGGCGTGCAGCCTTTTCCATACATCTTCTGAAATCTAGGTGGAGGTTCCCAAACCTCAATTATTGTCTTCTGTGCACCTGCAGGCTCAAGACCACCCACGTCTAAGCTCCCAAGGCTTGGGGCTTCCACCTGCTGATGCAATAGCCTGAGCTGTACCTTGGCCCCTTTCAGTTACAGCTGTAGTGAATGGGGCACAGGACACCAAGTCCCTAGACTGCACACAGCAGAGGGACCCTGGGCCAGGCCCACGAAACCATTTTTTCTTTATAAACCTCTGAGCCTGTGATGGGAGGAGCTGATGCAAAGGTCTCTGACATGCCCTGGAGACATTTTCCCCATTGTCTTGGCCATTAACATTTGGCTTCTCATTACATGTGCAAATTTCTGCAGGCTGCCTGAATTTATCTTCAGAAAATGGAATTTTCTTTGGTATTGTGTTGTCAGGCTGCAAATTTTCCAAACTTTTAAGCTCTGTTTCCCTTTTGAAACTGAATGCCTTTAACAGCACTCAAGTCACTCTTGAATGCTTTGCTGCTTAGAAATTTCTTCTGCTAAATACCCTAAACCATCTCCTTCAAGTTCAAAGTTCCACAGATCTCTAGGGAAGGAGCAAAATGCTGACAGTCAAATATAGCAAGAGTCACCTTTACTCCAGTTCCCAAGAAGTTCCTCATATCCATGTGAGACCTCCTCAGCCTGGATTTCATTGTCCATATCACTATCAACATTTTTGTCAAAGCCATTCAACAAATCTCTAGGGCGTTCCAAACTTTCCCACATTTTTCTGTCTTCTTCTGAGCCCTCCAAACTGTTCTAACCACTGCCTGTTACCCAATTCCAAAGTCACTTCCACATTTTCAGGTATCTTTTCAGCAGTGCCCCACTCTACCGGTACCAATTTACTGTATTAGTACATTGTTTTCATGCTGCTCATAAAGACATACCTGAGACTGGGCAATTTACAAAAGAAAGAGGTTTAAGGAACTTGCAGTACCACATGGCTAGGGAGACCTCACAATCATGGCAGAAGGTGAAAGACACTTTTTACCTAGTGGTGGAAAGAGAGAGAATGAGGAAGAAGTAAAAGCGGAAACCTTTATAAAACCATCAGATCTCATGAGACATATTCACCACCATGAGAACAGCATGCAGGGAACTGCCCCCATGATTCAGTTTTTCTCACCAGGTCCCTCCTGCAACATGTGAGAATTATGGGAGTAAAATTCAAGAGAAGATTTGGGTGGGAACACAGAGCCAAACCATATCATCTTGCCCTGACTCCAATGCCATTATTGAATGTTCACTTGTGTGAAGCAAGGTATGCTCAAACTTACAGAAACCTTTGCAAATCTCAGCTCATCTTCTTGAGTAGTGGCTATGATATTGTACCATGTGTTTACATTTGACTAAGATTTTTATTTGTAAAAATATATTTTTGAAAGTAGTTGAGAGTTCACAAAACTAGAATGTAAAATACTTTATTTTGCATTGATTTAAATTTTAAATCACTGAAATGACTATCATTCAATGAACTTCAAGCTTCAAAATTTGATATAATAGCCATTAAAAAGGAGCAAAGTATATTTATATATACTCTTCTAGAAAGGTCATAAAACCCACTTAAGTAAAAAGAATAAAACCAGTATGTATAATATCATTATTGCCCAACTATATATGTGTATATGAAAAAATGCATGCATTCAAAAGACATGAAAAATGCTTTTTGTTTTAAAATGAAGATTTAGAATGGGATTTATTCATTGAATTAGTATTTATGAGAATAATGAGCTAACTAATCTAGAAAATAAATAAATAAAGTAGATTTAGCATTAATATATAACAAACAAGGAGAATGTCACAGTCACATATTTTAAACTTAAAAATTGAAGATTAATGTCAGAAACAGAATTAAGGGAAGACTAATCTTGTGCTTCTCTAACCCAAAAGGAGATAATGCAGAGTTATCTTTTAGAATCTGCACGAGTGACATCAAATTATCTAGAAGCTACCTCAGAGGAGATCTTCATCTTTTCTGTCTCTAGCAAGCAGGGGTCACAGGGAGGTATGATTTCACAGAGAGAACGTCGTAAGGCTAAACCTTCCTGGTCAAAGCGTAAACTCCAGGAATCACCAATGAATAGTAAAAATACATCAAATGGGGAGGAAGTCTCAGCAATGTGATTTGCTTTTCCCTTTGTTTAGTGCAGTGAATTGTTTTTGATTGTTGGCACTCAAAATATGATTATCAGACCAGTAACACTGGCATCACCTGGCAGCCTGCAATAAAAGTAGATGCAACGGCAGCCATTGGCATTTTGATAAAATCTCCATGTAATTTCTATAGAAATGGTTATTGTTTAAAAATACTATTGCAGTGGACTTTAACAACAACTAAAACAGAATATTATGTAACACTGAAGTAGGGAATCAGCAGGAGAACTTGTTTTCTCAGCATTAGTTACAAGACCCTGCTGATCAAAATAGAATTTGATGAAAACAGATGCAGCAAAGAAACAGGCCCCAAACAGCTAAAACCAGGATGGGGATGAGAGTGACTTTTAACTCATTTTCCTCATTGTTCATTATATAGTACTTATAATGCAATAGCATGCTAAAAGAAACTCCCATTCATGATGCCACAGTTTACAAATGCCATGGCAACTACTGAAAGTAAACTTATATGGTTTAGAAGAGGAGAAACCCTCAGTTCTGGGAACTCCACACCCTTTTTTCAGATAACCATCTCCTTATTTAGCATCTAATCAAGGAACGGCCATAAATATGCTTAGCCAGCAATCCACGTGAAACATTGCTACCGCTCTGTCTATGGAGCAGCCATTTTTCTGTGTTCTGTTGCTGTAATAAACTCACTTTTGCTTTGTTTTGTTGGATAGCTCTTGAATTATTTTTTGTGTGAAGCCAAGAACCTCTCTGCCCCGGCTGAGCACCAATTTGGGGATTTGCCTGCATCAGTACTGTAGGACCCAGTTTTATTAGAAAAGCACACGCAAAGCTGAGACCTCCTCTTTTACCTCACACTCAGTCTACAAAACCAATGGCCACAAAGCCATATTTTCAGATGGGAAAAAAAAGCTAAATTTAGGTAAAGGAGTAGAGAGAAAAAGAAGATTCTATAAATTTCTATAAAAAGTTATGTTAGCAAGGTACAAAGAAGAGGTTTAGCAAGTATGTAAAAGTATTTAAAAATTGGCAAAAGATGAGTGACTATCTTAGACAAGAGCAAATCATTGTCGAATGGATAGTACTAAATCCTCCACAAGTGACTTACTCTGTAAGTATTTGATAGAAGCATTAATTTATCAAGCGAGAGTGTAAAAACTAGATGGCGATACAACCCAGGCACATGAAAATGGTGACTGAAGAGCTGTGGGAACAAATTGAGGAACAAAATCACCACAGTACAAAAATCATAAATGCGCTCTAAACAGAACAAAACAGAACAGATGTGGCTGAAAATGGAATCACTGACACAGTGGAGAAAATGCCTATTAAAGTTACGTGAATTCAGAGGAAAAAGGCCCACATCAAAGCAGTTCGATGAATCACAATAGATGAAGAGAACAGAGATGTTCCAATGTGAGAAAAACTGTCAGTCTGTGATGTAAAAACTTCAATAGAATTAACAAAAATCATTCATGAGAAATGGATGAAGATTTCCCAGAAATTTTAAAATGTATTTGCACAATGACAGAATACAGTGTTCCAGAAATTACAATTTGCAGAACAATTTGGCCCAATAAATAACCTGGTGATGTTATTGAAATTGGAGAATTAGGTTTTATCTGGCATACAGGAAAGAAGAGAAAGTTATGTACAAGAAGGAAGTGTCAGAGTAGCCTCAGATTTATCCACAGACATGTTCAATGATGGAAGATAATAGTGTAAGAGCTATGAGGTTCTGAAGAAAATAAGAGGTAAGATGTTATTCAAGACCTATATATTCAGGTATTAAATGTTACTGAAGCATTAAAATGTGCCTTGACTTTTGATATCAAAATTAAAAATACGAGAAGAAATAAACAACCAATAGGTCTTTCTGGAAAAAAAAAACAAAAAAGAGAGAGATTAATAAAGAGACAAACAAAACACGTTTTTGACAATTAAAACAATCAAATAATGGAAAAATAAAGCAATCATTAGAATCTAAACTAAATAAACAGAAATAAAACTAAGCAACCATGGTAATGAAAATTAAGCAAAAATACAAATCTTAAGTACATCAATAATGTCAATAAACTTGGAGGAATAAAATAAAGTACAAGATTGTGCAGGTGTTAAGTAAATTAAAATGGAAACTAGGTCTGGAGAATTTCTGAGCAGAGGAAGCCAGTTAGGCCTTGAAAATAACCTTAAAATTGCTTAACTTGCAAGCACAGCAACACTTAAACATGGGCCATTTCTTGTAAACACTTGTATTAAGGAAAAACAAAACTTAGACTCTCTCAATCAGAAGCTGCCAACTAACTTACATAACAAGAACCTCTTCAGCAGCATAGACAAAGACAATTGCATAACCGTAACCAGTGAAATCTTTTCTTGGCTTTACTTCCATGTCTGTCATTTAAAAGCATCTATTGGAGCTCCCAAATCACTTCTGGTTAGGAGCTGGAGCTGCTCAATTCATGAGTCAATGTTTATTCAAATAAACTCTTTAACATTTTATTGTGCCTTAATTTATCTTTTAGCCCAGGTTATGCTAGGTCTACTTGAAATATTAAAACTTTCCAGGATGGGTGTGGTGGCTTATGTTTGTATTCAGCACTTTGAGAGGTCAAGGCAGGCAGATCACTTGAGCTGAAGAGTTCTATACCAGCCTGGGAAACATGGCAAAATCCCCTCTCTACCAAAAGAAAAAAAAAAAAACGGCGGGGAGTGGTGGGACACACCTCTATTCCCAGCTACTCAGTAGGCTGAGTTGGAAAAATCATCTGTGTTTGACAGGCAGGAGATTGCAGTGACCCATAGTCACACCACCACACTTGAGCCTGGATGACACAGTAAAACCCTGTTTCAAAATAATAGCAAAAACAACAGCAAAATTCTAAACTCTCAATATTAAAAAAAAATTAGTAAAAATTCTTCTTAAATTTTGAGATATCTTTTATGGAAGAAGTATGTCTTAAGAAGAACAGATATTTGTACAGCTATTTTCTTTTTAAATAGAATTTACTAATTTTTTTCCTTTTAAATTCAAGTATACTAAACAAAGTTTATATTAAAATCATCCCTCATAGCACAGTTTTAAATAAAATACCTTCTTTTTGTTGATTTTTCTTTCTTGCTTTCATCCTTTTTTAGTTCCTTTCTGTTTGTCTATTTTATAAAAGCATGATAAACCATCTGGAATGCTCTTTCATCATGGTTGAAATGTCATCTCAGGCTCTTTTTGCTGGTTTAAAGTTGTTCTTGGCCAGGTATGGTGGTTCACACCTGTAATCCCACCACTTTGGGAGGCTGAGGTAGGGAGATCAAGAGGTCAGGAGATTGAGACCATCCTGGCTAACACAGTGAAACCCCGTCTCTACTAAAAATACGAAAAAATTGGCCGGGCTTGGTGGCAGGCGCCTGTAGTCCCAGCTACTCGGGAGACTGAGGCAAGAGAATGGCGTGAATCCGGGAGGTGGAGCTTGCAGTGAGCCGAGATCGCGCCACTGCACTCCAGCCTGGGTGACAGAGCAAGACTCCATCTCAAAAAAAAAAAAAAAAAAAAAAAGATAATAATAAAATAAATAAATAAATAAAGTTGTTCTTGATATGATTTTTATATATTTTTTTGGAGGGGGTGGAAGACAATCATTGTTTAAAACAAAAAGGCAAAAATAAGGTCTAGGGAGACAAATTTCAAAATGTAAATATTAATTTTCTGGTTGGGGAATTGGACAGAATGTATGTAGAACTCACAAGTAGATGTGTTAAAATTATTGTTTCACAGTATTTATGATATTTTAACAAATTTGTTACTAGCATAAACTATTCATTACTAGAAAAATATCATTTGTTGTTAATTATATGAAACATGTTTTTCAATCTTTGTATTTTACATATTAATGGAAAAGCTTAGTTTTTTTTTTTTTTTTAACATATGTGGAGCTATTTTTTAGTTGGAGAAAGTTAGGGAAAAATACACACATATGGTTTGGTTAGGAAGGAATTAGTCCTATTACTCATAGCTTTGTACATCAGGCAAGTTGCTAGAATAGTCGGCAATCCTTAAAATGTGTATGTATGAAAATAATTTCTGTTAAAAACAGATTTTTTTTTGGTGCATGGTCTCATTTTGGGTCTATATAAGATGCTGCTAAAACAATTTGAGATGACATAACTGTTACTGTAGTTCAACATTTGAAAGAGCTAATCTGTCTTGAGAGTCATAATTGTTTGTTTTGTAAATTATGATTTCTGTACATTTCCAATTCTACTACTATATTTAATTTTGTATAAAATTATATATATTACACTACATAATACCTTAATTTCAGGTTTAATTAAGGGTTAATGCCTTAATTATTAAAAGAGTTCAAATGACTTCTGTCTTTTCCACTTTTAAACTACTTAGCTTTATCTTTAAACCAAAGTAACTCCTTACAAGCTTTTTGTTTAGTGGAATTGCTTGAAACCTGGAGGCAGAAGTTGCAGTGAGCCGAGATCACGCCACTGTACTCCAGCCTGGGCAACAGAGTAAGACACCGTTTCCAAAAAAAAAAGGAAAAGAAAAGCTGCTTGTTTAGTGTGATAGCGGAGCAAAGAAAGTCATGAAGAAAAGTCTTCTTCCAAAATATTCTTAACTTACATTTGGGTAATTTTATTACAGTGAATTGAAATAAGAATTCACTGAGTAATAAGGCTAATATATCACTTTGTTATTCTTTTCCAACTGAATGACTGAATGAGACATATGCTCAGTTCCCTCTCCCTGTGCTTTCAGACATGTATTGACACTTTACTTTGTCATATAATCCTCAACAGATAGTTGCTTTAAGATCAATATATTTACAGAACAGCAAAAATAATTTGCATGCAATTATTTGTTAAGTCATAATGTTCTGAGAGCTTGCCTTACTCAGAAAAAAAATAGAAAAAACAGACAAATGCCTTTTTGTAATAAAATTAAATAAACTATTCAGTTGAGAATAAAATTCAATTTTACTTATTTATTTGAGTTCCTGTAACAAGAATTCAATTTGATTACATACATCTCCAAGTTTTGAGCCATGTGCAATCAACATATGTTAGACACAGTTTAATTGAGCAAGAACTTTACTGTGAGTTCTAAAATAAGAAATATGTTCTTCTCTCCCTCTCTCCTTCCTCTCTCTCTCTTCTTTTCTTTCTTGCTTGTTTGCTTGCTGGTAGAGAGAAGTTCTCAAGGTGATACATACAAAAATAGAGGGCTGACAGTCTGGAATGACAAACTGGACTGGTCATTGGGATACTAGTGTTGTCATTCTATTGTGAACAACCTTCTATTATTTCTAAGTCTTGCATGTGATACTACTGAGATTGTTTTCCATGCCTCTCAGCAACACAGGTAATAAGAAGTAAACTCCATCAGTAGATATAATTATAATCTAATTATATAAAATATAATCTATATAATTATATAATAATTATTTAATTTAAGTATTATTTTAGATACATATTAATTTAAATATGTATTTGACTTATATATCAACATAATATGTCATTATATGATAAGATAATATATATTAGTCAAATAATATATTTCAATTAACTAAATTATTAGTTATCATGATAGTAAATAAAACAGTTTTTACTTGTGGAATAAGTAATTTTCACTGTATTTGACAAGTCTGAAAAACAGATATGCTTTCTGATATCATTGATTCATTTATTCAGTATTTATTAAAAGCCTAATATGTCCTAGTGATGTGGTTTGACTGAGTTCCCACTCAAATTTCATCTTGAATTGGGGCTCCCATAATTCCCATGTGTTGTGGAAGGGGCCCGGTAAGAAATAATTGAATCATAGGGGCAGTTTTCCCCATACAGTACTCATAGTAGTGAGTAAGTCTCACGAGATCTGATGGTTTTATAAGCGGTTTCCATTTTTGCTTTGTTTCTCATTCTCTCTTGTCCACTGCCATGCAAGATATGCCTTTCACCTTCTGTCAAGATTGTGAGGCATCCCTAGCCATGTGGAACTGTGAGTTCATTAAACCTTTTTCTTTATAAATTACCCAGTTTGGGGTATTTCTTTATCAGCAGTGTGGAAACTGACTAATGCAGTAAATTGGTACTGGGAGTGGGGTGATGCTGTAAAGATACTCAAAAATATGGAAGCAATTTTGGAACTGGGTAAATGGCAGAAGGTGGAACAGATTGGAAGACTCAGAAGGAGACAGGAAAGTGTGGAAAAGTTTGGAACTTCCTAGAGACGTGGAGGGCTTATAAAGTAGGAGGATGTTGGAAAGTTCGGAACTTCCTAGAGACTTGTTTAATGGCTTTGACCAAAATGCTGATAATGATATGAACAATGAAATCTAGGCTGAAGTGGTCTCAGATGAAGATGAGAAATTTGTTGAGAACTGGAGTAAAGGTGACTCTTACTATGTTTTAGCAAAGAAACTGGCTGCATTTTACTCCTGCCCTAGAGATTTGTGGAACTTTAAACTTGAGGGAGATGATTCAGGGTATCCAGCGTAAGAAATTTCTAAACAGCAAAACATTCAAGAGGTGACTTGGGTGCTGTTAAAAGCATTCAGTTTTAAAAGGGAAACTGAGCATAAAAACTCTGAAAATTTGCGGCCTGATTAGATTATAGAAAAGAAAAATCAATTTTCTGAAGAGAAATTCAAGCAGAGTGCAGACATTTGCGTAAGTAACAAGAAGCCAAAAGCTAATTGATAAGACAGTAGGTAAAATGTCTCCAAGGCATGTCAGTGAACTATGTGGCAGCCCCTCCCATCACAGACCCAGAGGCCTAGGAGGAAAAAATAGTTTCACGGGCCAACCCTGTTGTGTGCAGCCTAGGGATTTGGTGCCCTGTGTCCTAGCCACTCTAAGTCACTGCTAAAAGAGGCAAGGTGAAGCTTGGGCTGTGGCCTCAGAGGGTGCAAGCCCCAAGCCTTGACAATTTCCACATGGTGTTGAATCCCCACTGGGGCATGGCTTAGTGGAGCTGTGAGAAGACAGCTTCTCACTGCATTCCTGCAGACCCCAGAATGGTAGATCTACCAACAGCTTACACCGTGCACTTGAAAAAGCCAAAGACACTCAACACCACCCCATTAAAGAAGCTGGGAGGGATGCCGTACTCTGCAAAGCCTCAGGGGCAGAGCAGCTGATAACCCTGGGAGCTACCCCTTGCATCAGCATGACCTGGATGTGAAACATGGAATGGAAGGATATCATTTTGGCCCTTGAAGATTCGACTGCCCCACTGGCTTTTGGACTTGCATGGGGTCTGTAGCCATTTGTTTTGGCCAATTTCACCCATTTGGAACACCTGTATTTACCCAATACCTGCACCCCCATTTTATCTAGGAAGTAATTAACTGCTTTTGATTTTACAGGCTCATAGGTGGAACGGACTTGCCTTGTTTCAGATGAGATCCTGGACTGTGGACTTTTGAGTTGATGCTGAAATTGGTTAAGACTTCAGGGGTCTATTGGGAAGGCATAATTGGTTTTGAAATGTAAGGATCTGAGATTCAGCAGGGGCCAGGGACAGAATGATATGGTTTGACTGTGTTTCCACTCAAATCTCATCTTGAATTGTAGCTGCATAATTCCCACATTTTGTGGGAGGGTCCTGGTGAGAGATAATTGAATCAAGAGGGCAGTTTCCCCCATACTGTTCTCGTGGCAGTGAATAAGTCTCATGAGACTGACGGTTTTATATATTTTGTTGTTTGTTTGTTTGTTTTGTTTTGTTTTGTTTTGTTTGAGGCGGAGTCTCGCTCTGTCGCCCAGGCTGCAGTGCAGTGGTGCGATCTCAGCTCACTGCAAGCTCCGCCTCCCGGATTTACGTCATTCTCCTGCCTCAGCCTCCCGAGTAGCTGGGGCTACAGGCGCCCGCCACCTCGCCCGGCTAGTTTTTTTTTTTTTTTGTATTTTTTAGTAGAGACGGGGTTTCACCGTGTTAGCCAGGAGGGTCTCGATCTCCTGACCTCGTGATCCGCCGTCTCGGCCTCCCAAAGTGCTGGGATTACAGGCTTGAGCCACCGCGCCCGGCCCTGACGGTTTTATAAAGTGTTTCCCTTTTTGCTTGGTTTTCATTCGCTCGTCTGCCTCCATGTAAGCTATGACTTTTCTTTCTGCCATGATTGTGAGGTCTCCCCAGCCATGCAAACTGTAAGTCCATTACACCTCTTTTTCTTCATAAATTATCCATTCTCAGGTTTGTCTTTATTAGCAGCATGAAAATGGACTAATTTACCTAGGGGCCAACCTAGGTATCTTTAAGCAAGTCAAAAAAACTCTTTATGGTGATTATATTTTAGCGTTGAAGATACGCAATAAGAAATTCTCTATGCAGTGATGTAAAGAAAATATAACAGTATGCATTTTTGAAACCATTTTGTTTTGATTCTTTCTGATAGGATCATTACCTGCTTTATTTTATTTTTTTTTAGAAGAAAAAAATATTACCAACATTTCCAAAGCTCAGCAAAAAGTGTAAGACCTAAAATTTCTTTTGCTTTAGAACTAAATTATCAGGTGAAATTTAGTACTATATATATATAGTCTTTCCTTGTAGGAGTTTGTTAGTTTCTATTTCTGAGGACTTCCAGAATAATTGACGACTATGTTATTTTTTCACAGTTAAATTGTAAGTTTTAAGTTCTATAATGATATAAGCATATAAAAATATTTAACTCCTGTATTATTGGTACCTGCTACGATACTTCATGACTTAATTTCACTCAGTATCTATTTGTGGACTAAGTTGCATAAGAAGCATTTTTTATAGGTAAAATATGTGTCTAATTAAAAAATATATACCAGGTGTTCGGGACCAGGCTGGCCAACATAGTGAAGCCTTGTCTCTACTAAAAATACAAAAATTAGCCGGGCATGGTAGCAGGTGCCTATAATCTCAACTAGTCAGAAGACTGAGGCAGGAGAATCACTTGAACCAAGGAGACATAGGTTGCAGTGAGCCAAAATTGTGTCACTGCACTCTAGCCTGGTCAACAGAGCAAGACTCCGTCTCAAGAAAAAGAAAAAAAAAGTCCTCCTACAATAGTACATACATATATTTCGTTATTCAGTATTTTTATGACTCTATAGCATTTCCATTTAATATTTTTAATGTTCTTATTAAATATTAAACTAAGTAATATTAACATTTTGGTGTAAGAAGTTTTCTTTGTATTATCCTACAGACTAAACCCAATGAATGCTAAAGGAGGCTATCAATTTGATGCTTCAATTCTATTTATATACTTTTGTTATTATCAGAAGATACAACAGTATGATATTTATATAATATTTAAATAAAAAGAAATAATTTTTGGATGTATTTTATCTTTCCTTAAAAATTTTGTGTATTTTAAAATATATTTTGTTTTTTAATATAAGGAGGTTGGTTGTGATTTTTGAAAACTAAAGTTTTACAATTTTGCTAAATTAAGGAAATGAACTATTATGCTAGTAAATGAAGCCAATAGCTATGAAAAAAACAGATGCCAATTTTGTAAAATTAGATGAATATCCTGTTGAGAATAAAATTTATTTTTACACATTTGTTTGAGTTCCTGTGACAAGAATCTATGGTTTAGTAAACAGATATAATTTTATTCAAATGTGAAGCAAACTACTTGCTTTCATGTAGATAAGTGTTGACAGTTCTTTTTACCAACTATATTAGTCCATTCTTACATTGCTATAAAGAGCTACCTGTGACTGGGTAATTTATTAAAAAAAAAGAGAGAGAGAGTTTTAATTTCTTAACAATTTCACACGATGTAAAGGAAGGATGACTGCAGAGGCCTCAGGAAACTTACAATCATGGTGGAAAGTGACAGAGAAGCAAGCACATATTTACATGGCCTGCAGGAGAGAGAGACAGCCAAGGGAGAAGAGATACACACTTTCAAACAAACAGATCTTGTGAGTACTCACTAAATGTCATAAGAATAGTAAGGAGAAATCCACCCCCAAGACCCAATCACCTCCCTCCAGGTCCTTCCCTCAACACTGGGAATTATAATTGAACCTGAGAATTAATGTGGATGCAGAGCCAAACCATATCATTCTGTCCCTGTCTTCTCCCAAAACTCATGTCTTTCTTATATTTTAAAACCAAGCATGCCTTCCCAACAGTCCCCCAAAGTCTTAACTCATTCCAACATTAACTCAAAAGTCTGAGTCTAAAGTCTCATCTGAGACAATGAAAATTCCTTCCATCTACAAGCCTGTAAAATAAAAAACAAATTAGTGACTTCTAAAGTCCAAAGGGGAAATAGATATTGAGTAAACGCTCCCATTCCAAAAGGGAGAAATGGACCAAAACAAAGGCACTACAAGCCCCAATGCAAATCCAAAACCCAATGCAAATAATTCAATCTTAAACCTCAAAAATAATCTCCTTTGACTCCATGTCTCACATCCAGGCCACACTGATGCAAGGGGTAGGCTCCCAAGGCCTTGGGCAGCTCCTATGGTATAGCCTCCCTGGTTGCTTTCACTTCCTGATACTGAGTGCCAATGACTTTTCTAGGTGCACAGTGCAAGCTATTGGTGAATCTACCATTCTGTGGTCTGGAGGACTGTGGACTTCTTCTCACAGCTCTACTAGGCAGTGCCCTAGTGGGGACATTGTGAGGGCTCTGACCCCACGTTTTCCCTCTGCCCTGCCCTAGTAGAGGTTTTCCATGAGGGCTCTATCACTGCAGCAGACTTCTTCCTGGATATCCACACATTTCCATACATCCTCTGAAATCTATGTGGAGGATCTCAAGCCTCAACAGTTGCCTCTGTGCACCCACAGGCACAACACCAAGTAGAAGCCAGCAAGGCTTAAGGCTTGCACCCTTTGAAGCAATGGCCTGAGCTGTACCTTGGTCCCTTTTAGCCATGGCTGGAGCTGGAGTGGCTGGGATTTAGGGTGCCATGTCCCAAGGCTACACAGAACAGTGGGTCCCTGGGCCTGACCCACAAAATCATTTTTCCCTCTGTGGTGGTTAAAACTGACTGTCAACTTGATTGAAGGATGCAAAGTATTGTTCTTGAGTGTGTCTGTAAGGAGATTAACATTTGAGTCGGTGGACTAGGAAATGCAGGCCCAACCTCAATCTCAGTAGGCAAAGAAGGCAGAAGAAGGTGTGAGAAGCTGACTTGCTGAATATTCCAGCTTTCATCTTTTTCCTCTGCTGGATGCTTCTTGCCCTCAAGCGTCAGACTCCAAGTTCTTCAGCTCTTGGACTTATACCACAGACTAAAGGCAGCACTCTCAGCTTCCTTACTTTTGAGGTTTTGGGACTCAGACCGGCTTCCTTGCACCTCAGCTTGCAGATGACCTATTGTGGGACTTCACCTTATGATCATGTGAGTGAATGATCCTTAATAAACTCCCTTTCATGTGTACATCTATCCTATTAATCTTATCCCTCTAGAGAACCCTGACTAATACATGACCCTAGACCTCCATCCATATGATAGGAGGGGCTGCTGCAAAAGTCTCTATAATGCCCTGGAGGCATTTTTATCACTTTCTTAACTATGAACACTAGGTTCTTTCTAACTCATACAAATTTCTGAAGCCTTGAATTCCTCCCCAGAAAATGAATTTTTCGTTTCTATCACATGCGAATTTTCCAAACTTTTACACTCTGCTTCTCTTTTAAATATAACTTCCAATTTTGGACCATCTCTTTGGGAGCTCAAATGAACATATCCTCTTAGAAGCAGCCAGGTCATATCGTGAACGCTTTGCTGCTTAGAAATTTCTTCTGTCAGATATCCTAAATCATCTCTCTCAAAATAAAAATTCCATAGCTCCCTAGAGCATGGGCACAATGCCATCAGTCTCTTTGCTAACACATAACAAGAATGAACTTCACTCCATTTCCCAATAAGTCCCTGATCTTTATCTAAGCCCACCTCAGCTTGGACTTCACTGTCCACATCACTATCAGCATTTTGATCAAAACCATTCAACCAGTTTTTAGAAAGTTCCAAACCTTCCCACATCTTCCTGTCTTCTTCTGAGCCCTCCAAACTGTTCCAACCTCTACCTGTTACCCAGTTCCAAAGCCAGTTCCACATTTTCAGGTGTCTTTATTGTGTTACTCCACTTCTGGTACCAATTTTATGTATTAAATTGTTCTCATTTTGCTGTAAAGAACTACACGAGATTGGATGATTTATAAAGAAAAGAGGTTTAATTGACTCTCAGTTTTGCAGGCTAGACAGTAGCATGGCTGGGGTGGCCGCAGGAGACTGACAATCATGGAGGAAAGTGAAGGAATATCAAGCACATCATCTCACTGGCAGCAGGAGAGACAGAGTGAAGGGGAAAATGCTACACACTTTTAAACAACTACATCTTGTGAGGACTCACTCTCAGGAGAAAGTAAGGGGGAAATCCACCCCCAAGATCCAATTACCTTTCACTAGAAGCCCTCTCAACATTGGGGATTATAATTCAATATGAGATTTGGGTGGGAAAACAGAGCCAAACAATATCACCAACAAAGCTTTCTTAAGCAAGAAATGGCTTCTTTTTCTTGGCTACAAATAAAGACAATTTGGGGCAATGCCAAGTATTTTACAGAATTGATGCCACACTATAACACAGAAGATATATCCATGGTTCTCTCATGTAGGGTAATTTTGTGCAAGTCACTGAGGGGTTTACAAGATGAAGAAGATAGTCACTAACTTCACCACCTCACTATCATCTACATTTATTTTTCTATTGTCTCACACTTCTTTGCCCTTCTTTCTTCATCTGCTTTTACTGTATATTTTTTCTTATTTATCTGTTTGTCCTCCTTATTATGCATAATATATAAAGTTGCTTATCTTTGAGAGAAGTATCTCCTATGTTTATTGTGGCATCATAAACCTAAAGACAGAAAGCTAATTAATGATAAAATATTTAAGGGGAGGAGCTTACCTTCAGAATGGTCCTAAAAATGAACACTACAGACACATAGCTTGTTTCAGCTCTATTCTTTGTTTTTTCTTGGATGTTCACACTATACTTACTTTTTCATCATTGCAGTAAACGTCCTTAAGAGATTTAGAAGTGATTCAAAAATCTAAATATATTCAGGAATCAAAGCATTAATCTCTTGAGAACATCAAATTAATTGTAAAAATGCTGTATCAGTATTGCCATATACTTCTTTAACGGATATGGTGGAAGTGAGGGGTAGAAGTTTATTCAAACTCACTCTGATTAAGTTTGAATAACAGAATTATATGACATTAAAAATGTTTTATGCATTCATTCATTTACTCATTTGTTTAATGGTTCATTATTCATTTAACTACTGACTAGGGACCTTTTCTACAGACTAGGCACACTTTTTTTTTTTTTTTTAAATAAAAGTCACAGGAAGAAAACAGACATTTATTTTTCTTTCTAAAAGAAATTTGGACTTGTTCCAGAACCGTGTGTGTGTGTTTTAGGTAACATTCTTTAGAAATAATTGTTATCTTTGACATAGTTATTTGCAGTGCTAATATATGAAAATAGAAAAGAGAAATGAAAAGATATATCTAAAATCCAAGGATACTTACATTTTCCTTACAAGAAAATAACAAGCTTAATTTTTATTTTGTTGATGTATTCTAATAATGAAAGATGAGGGAAGTGAAAACCAAGAGCAATGTTGACACTTCACAAATTCCAAGTTATTGCCTGAAGGGCTTTTGTGTCTTGCCTTCTTATAAAAGTGTTGTGAAAGTAAGTTCTGTGGTGTCATGCAGGCGAAGTCCCCGGATGACCTCGGAAACTCAAACTCCTCCTCTCTTTCCTGCGTATAATTCTCAAGAACAATTATAGAATATGCTGGGATGGAACACTCTGAGATGAAGAGAAACTGGCTGGAACAGTTGAGGCTCTGTTTCCATCTCTCCTAGAACAGCAGAACTTGCAATGCTTTAGCCCATTGTGTCAAGTCACCCCTAGAAATAAAACACAGAGCAGAACATACTTTCAGAGTTTCTCAGTGGCTGTGTGACATGGTGTGTGTGCAGTATAGACTCTACTGTCCTAGGCAACTTTCCCGAGCCCTCGTGGACTGGCTCGTCGTAAATCCTAGACTTCTGTTATCCGTTGCTGCCTATCTGTAAGTAATAACTTACTGTGTGGGTGTTCTCTGTCGCTGGACTTATGTAGGTGAATTGATATATGTGCACAGTATTAGGAAGGAGTTTAGAGTCCTCTCCTGGGATTGATACCAGTCCACATGGAAACTGCTTTAAATATTATATATTCTGAGGTTAGAAAATCATACTGACATGGTTTATTGAATTGCATAACATGAAAACTTGGCATAAACTCCTTGTGTTTGAGGATTTAAAGTAATATGGTATTTTATTTATTTACTTTTTCATCACTTGAGCCCTTAGTTGTTCTATTACCAAAAGACACAATTTCTCAGTCCTGTACAATGGACTGCTTCTAAATGCAGAGAAGGCTTGGTGTCGTGGCTCACGCCTGAATCCCAGCACTCTGTGAGGCCGAGACAGGTGGATCACGTGAGGTCAAGAGTTTGAGACCAGCCTGGCCAGCATGGTAAAACCTGGTCTCTACTGAAAATACAAAAATTAGCTGGAGGTGGTGACGCACCTGTAGTCCCAGCTATTCAGGAGGCTGAGGCTGGAGAATTGCTTGAACTCGGGAAGCAGAGGTTGCAGTGAGCTGAGATTGTGACACTGCACTTCAGCCTGGGCGACAGAGTGAGACTCTGTCTCGAAACAAAACAAAAAACCAAAACCATAAAGAAATACATAAATAAAGAAAAATAAATAAATAGATGAAGAGGAGTATTAAAATCAAATCTGAATTTAATACTTGACCCTATTCCAAATAAGGGGAGATGTGGCATCTGAGCCAACTATTAGTGTGGTGTTTCATTCATGCTTGGTTCTTAGGTTTCACAACAACAAGTTCACTTTTGCCTGATATCATGTTGTGCTGAACGAGCCCTCCCTTTGAAAAGCCCTGGCCTTTTGTTAGACATAGATAATCAAATTCCACCCCCTTCCCTATCAATTTGCCTTGATTTAGGTGACACAGTTCTCTTTAACAAGTCTTCAGTTTCCAGAAGCATCAGATTTCTGAGATCTATATGCATTTTGATAACCTATATCCCAAACTGTAAGATCTGTATTGCCTATGTCTTTGAAATAGCCGTTTTCAATAAGTCACTAAACACTAAAGATTCTGCCTGTTTTTATTTGATGTTATTTGTTTGTGTGACATTACCTTTGCCTAACTAAAGAGGTGTTTCAGTTTATTCTTATGGGCACAGAAAGCACAGACTGCTTCAAGTGATAGGATGACTCCACATTTGAATATAAAAAGGCTGGCATGCTAACTGGCCCCTCAGCAGACATATCTTTGACAATCTTGTTGTTACTCTGTGAAACATGTTCCTAAAGATCACATGTAACTGAAAAGAGTAATAACCTCTCAAAAGAATAAAATAATAGTTCAAATTGTTTTCATATTTCTGTTTGTATATAATATATATTTATTATTAAAAAATAACAATGGCACTTTACAGTTAACAAAATTACCATGTCCTATTTTTTAAGCAAACTTCTTCACAGCAGATCTACCAAATGTAGTTTAAATTAACATAATTTTTAAAAGTAAAATAATCTTCCAAAATTTATGTGACTTTATCAAGATGCTACAGTCACAAAGTAGTAGTGTGAACTAGAATAGGAGTTTTCTGTAATTTAAAGTTGATATGAAAGAAGTGTCATTAAAAATACAAGACAATACAGTCAGGTCTACATGTATCATAGATAGCAACTGGCCATTTATTCAGCGTCTTTGAGGGCATCATGCCTTTTAGTGCTAAATGGGATCACAAGAAAAGATTGATTGATGCTGAAGAGTTCCTACCCATAACTAGGATGCACCCAAATCATCAGGACAAACAGTTATCATTAGGCATAGGCCAAGTATTCAGGGTTTTGTCAGATTTGTGGTTATAAGAGGCTGAACTATTAAAAACATCTATCGTTTTACACAAAATGTTACAACCTTTGAAAAATTAAATGATAGGTATTAAGTATATTCTACACTCTAAGATGTTTTCTAAATTTATGCAAAATAAAACAAACAGATACCGATAAAGTGGTTGTGGGACTATGCTTTGTTATTGTAAAACGGGTCTCAATTAAGATAGTTCTTCTCTGTCTTTGTTGATGAGTAAACATGAGAAATACTTATTACAGGTGAAGCAGTGACAAATAAAACCTCTCACAAAAATTTAACTAATTTTTCAAAAAGAATTGAAAGATGACTGTGCATCAGGCCCAATTTATATATTCTAAGAGTTTACATATTGTTCTCTATCTATAGCTATATGATAGTTCATATATTCTAAGAGTTCACATAAGCCTTTAAATCTGAAATGCAATAATATGACATGAAAGTGATTCTTTTTTAGAAGTCCGTTCATTTGGTATGATCTAGCATTATTTACACAGTCATATAGTTCACAGGTCAAGTTAAAGCAATTAGCTAAGATTAGTTAGGCATTCACATTTGTACATTTTTAATGAAGACAAGCATTTTGGAAAATGCAAATTTATGCAAATAACATTCAAACTGGAGAATTGTGAAATATTTTTTATTGGCTTTTATGTCTTATTCTTGTGGCCCTATTCTAAGAAATTAAGAAAGAAGACTACTCTGTGGTTTCCTTTACTTAGCAGAGGTTTTAAAGAATTATTTGTTGTTTTTTAAAAAGACGTTTTCTTACCTGTGTTTATTCTATTAACTTCTCAGTTATAATCTTGATTTTCCATTTTTCTCTCTCTTCTCATTTTGTCAAAAGTACATCTTTTGGGATAGGCCCTACTTGACTTTATGAAAACCCTAAATATATTTATAAATTTCCAATACGTATATTGCTTTTATGCTACAGTTTGTACATTTGGTCACTCAGTTCTAAGCTCCCCTTTCAAGTGTTTGTTAGATTAAGTAAAATTATGATTATGTTTTATCAAAGGAAAAGAACAAGAACGGACTAGTAAGAAGTATGATGTGAAGAAGCAACTAAAATATGACTTTTTATAGAAATACAAATTTTGTAAATTTTAATCACCATAGGAGCTAAAATAAAGCTGTATAGTACAATACAGTTTTTTCATATAGAAAAAATATATTACTACTCCATAAATGTCTATTGAAAGAAGAATCAATGGAGAGGAAGACCTCTGGAATGGCAGAGCAAGAAATTCCAAAAATATTCTTTTCCACAAAACTTGAAAGAAAGGCAAAAACCATAGAAAACAAATTGTTAGAACTCAAAAGTTAAGTTTAAGAATTGCAGGAGTGTTTATTCAAAGAAAAAAAAATGTCTGAATCTTAGGAAGAATGGTGAGTTCTCTGGTGTTCTAACTTGCACTTTTAGCTCCCTTTCTTCCAGCAAAGCAGTAGCCTTAAAAAACAAGTATAACAAATTTGATAGCTGTAAAGAAGTAGCTTAACAGCTGTTGAAAATGACAGAATTTCAACCACTGATAAACCTCAACCCCAGAATTGTCACTATTTGACCTGGAAACTCACTGAAAGTCTTCATTTTGAGTTTCTCTTTATTTGACCTGAGTCAGAAAACAGTCTATGTGGACAGTGCTATCCAGAAGGTGTTTGTCAAAAAAAAAAAAAAAAAGACAAAACAAAAAATAGCATAATTATTAAACACTGTAGCTTCCTAAGGTGCCATTTCCACATGAAGCTCATAACAGACTTACCTGAAAATGTAAAAGGGAAAACTGGGAAATGAGAGGACAAGAGAGAGCTTCAGAAATCTCTAATATATTCTGACACTCTAGAAGTCATGTACATGTACCGTGCTGAAAAATTCCTAAGAATGACCTGAGAAGGCCTTTTCACCACTGGTTGAATTTAAGCCTTTTTATCTCAATAGATTTGTTATCTAAAGGTTTTAAAATGCCTATTGAAATGGTGAAAGTATGCTCTGACACATGCAGAGAATTCTTCCTCAAATACTAACTGCTATTTGACCTGCTGGTTTAAAGCATTTAAGACACTCTCTGTGTAATCATTAAATTAATATCAAGCTAATTAAGCAAAGACTTCAGTGGCTGCACACAACAAAAAGTATTGATTGTATAGAGTCCAGAAAAGTCATTAAATAATCAGAAACCACCATCATGAGCACAGCAACAAAAACCGGCAATGACAAACTGTGAGGAAGAGTTGCTTCCAGGGGTTTCCACATTTTATTACTTTAGTAGATGGAAAAGTGATTGCAGTTTTCTGCCATTAAAAGTAGTGACAAAAATTGCAATTACTTTAGTAACAACCAAATACTTAAAATGTCTAGTTTTCAACAAAAGACTGTAGGATACACAAAGAATCTGGAAAGTATGGCTTGTACACAGGAAAACCAGTCAATAGGAACAACTCCTAATTATGTGCTGACATTGGACTTATGAGACAAAGACCTAAACCGTTATTAAAGATGTGTTTAAAAACCAGAAGATATTATATCTAAAAAATTAAAGGAAGTAATAAGAACAATGTTTCACCAATAAAGTATATAAATAAATGGATAGAAATTATTTTGTATAAAGTACTAAATGGGAAAGTCTAATGTTTAAATTTTGAAGTTTAAAGATGAAGTAACTGAAATGCAAAATTCACTATAGTGGCTCAACAGAAGATTTAAACTAACAGCAGAAATAATCCTCAATTAAGAAGAGAGATCAATTGAATATTATCCAGTCTGAGAAACAGAAAGAAGCAACAATGAAATGAAAACTCTCAGTGACTTGTGTGACACCATGAAGCTTACTAAAATCTACTGAAAAGAGAAAAAGGGCAGGAAAATATTTGATAAACTATAGCTGAAATTTTTTCAATTTTGATAAGAAACTTTCATCTACATCTAAAAAGCTTAATGAACCAAAGAGAATAAACTTGAAGAGATGTAGGCCCAGACACAACAAAAATGAGACTCTCAAAAATATGATTCTTGAAAGTAGTAAGACAGAAAAATAACTTGTATGAATTTTCTCTCAATAAATCTGTTATTTAAAAAAGAACCAATGAATATGTACAAGAGATGAATGAATGATGAACCAATAAATGTGAATATGTGCAAGAGGTCATAAAAACAGAAAACTTAAAGAAAAAGGGAAAGAAAATTACTTAAGAAAATTTTACACATTAATGATTTTTTTTTTAGTATCCAAGAATATTATATTCAGTGACTAGATCAAAGATATCAGGGGAAACCAGCCCCCAGTATTTTACGTAGGATTTTTTCTATTTCCCTAAGTGTTGACTGGTGTGAGAAATAAAGGGAAAGAGTACAAAAGAGAGAAATTTTAAAGCTGGGTTTCCGGGGAAGACATCACATGTCGGCAGGTTCCATTATGTCCCCCAAGCCGCAAAACCAGCAAATTTTTATTAGTGATTCTCAAAAGGGAGGGAGTGTATGAATAGGGTGTGGGTCACAGAGATCATATGCTTCACAAGGCAATAAAATATCACAAGGCAAATGGAGGCAGGACGAAATCATAGGACCAGGGAGACATTAAAATTGCTAATGAAGTTTTGGGCACGCCTTGTCATTGATAACATCTTACCAGGAGACAGGGTTTGAAAGCAGACAACCGGTCTGACCAAAATTTATTAGGTGAGAATTTCCTCATCCTAATAGGCCTGGGAGCGCTACGGCTGACCGGGGCTTATTTCATCCCTTATCTGCAATCGTAAAAGACAGACGTTCCCGAAGCGGCCATTTCAGAGGCCTCCCCTTAGGAATGCATTCTCTTTCTCAGGGATGTTCCTTGCTGAGAAAAAGAGTCAGCGATATTTCTCCTATTTGCTTTTGAAAGAAGAGAAATATGGCTCTGTTTCGTCTAGCCCACAGGCAGCCAGACTTTAAGGTTATCTCCCTTGTTCCCTGAAAATCGCTGTTATCCTGTTCTTAAGGTGTCCAGATTTCATATTGTTCAAATGCACATGTTCTACAAACAATTTGTGCAGTTAATGCAAGCAACACAGGGTCCTGAGGCGACATTCATCCTCAGCTTAGGAAGATGATGGGATTAAGAGATTGAGGTAAAGACAGGCATAGGAAATCATAAGAGTACTGATTGGGGAAGTGATAAGTGTGCATGAAATCTTCACAATTTATGTTCAGAGATTGCAGTAAAGACAGGTGTAAGAAATTATAAAAATATTAATAAATGTCCATGAAATCTTCACAATTTATGTTCTTCTGCCATGGCTTCAGCCGGTCCCTCCGTTCAGGGTTCCTGACTTCCCACAACACAAAGAATTACTAAAGCATTAATCAGTTCAACTGATATTCACCAATTTCTGAATTTACTCTAGTTTACTTTGGCTTTCTGGAGGCATTTATTTAATTTACTCTTAAATAATATCTTACTCAGTTGGATACTTCCATGGGTTCTTTGAAGATTGCTCAGAAAGAGGCAAAAGGAATGAAAAGCAAGTAACATGTTTAGAAATAAATGGACAGAAAATGTATTTCTTTTAGAAAAGTGGACTAAAAACTGAAAAATGCATTGAGCTTCAGTAATTTTTTCTATTACCTTATGGTATGCTATTTTTCATGGTAAAAAGGTTTTGAATTAGGCTCCAATATCATAAACAGCAAGCAATCCTCTTTCAGAAGTACCTGGGAGCTTTACAATGTGGAAATGGACTCTAAACATACTATTTAGAAAATACTTGCTTTCTTCCAAGTGGGACAAAAATACATCTATCTTTTAAAGACACACTGCATTAGAAGTTCTCACATTTTAGTCTGAGAAAATCTCCTTTTACAACTATATATTCTAGTGTCCTTGAGGCACAAAAATGAGAGGCTATTCTACATATTGAATAAATGGCCACTTCTTAAGACATCTTTGACAATTCAGTGGACATGCACAATGAAAACTGTATTTTAAATATTTTTTTGGACAATTTCAGGTCCATGAGAAATAGAATGAAGCTATACCTTTGTTCAGTGTTATTGTGAACACTAAAATCCTGGGCATGGAGACTGCCATAACATTACAGAAATAGACAGTGACTCAAGAACGTACAATTTTAACATCAGACCCCAGTGAGTCTAAAAACTCATGAATGAAAATGAAATGATAACTATATGTATTTCTTAAATGTATGTATTTTCAGTAGCAAAGTCTTTCCAGAATATTAAATTGACTTGACATCTAAATATTCATTTTTAAAAGGACCGAAAAGCTTATTACTTTCTACCCACCAGAAAAATGTATATGCTTTTAAAAACAATCCATATATTTTCTGAGGTTGATTTTTTCTCCATTAGAGGATGACTTTGAGGCCTTTCCTCAAGAAGATTTTTTTTTTTTTTTTTTTTATTATACTTTAAGTTCTAGGGTACATGTGCATAACGTGCAAGTTTGTTACATATGTATCCTTATGCCATGTTGGTGTGCTGCACCCATCAACTCGTCAGCACCCATCAATTCATCATTTATATCATGTATAACTCCCCAATGCAATCCCTCCCTCCTCCCCCCTCCCCCCTCCCCATGATAGGCCCCAGTGCGTGATGTTCCCCTTCCCGAGTCCAAGTGATCTCATTGTTCAGTTCCCACCTATGAGTGAGAACATGCGGTGTTTGGTTTTCTGTTCTTGTGATAGTTTGCTGAGAATGATGGTTTCCAGCTGCATCCATGTCCCTACAAAGGACGCAAACTCATCCTTTTTTATGGCTGCATAGTATTCCATGGTGTATATGTGCCACATTTTCTTAATCCAGTCTGTCACAGATGGACATTTGGGTTGATTCCAAGTCTTTGCTATTGTGAATAGTGCCGCCATAAACATACGTGTGCATGTGTCTTTGTAGTAGAATAATTTATAATCCTTTGGGTATATACCCAGTAGTGGGATGGCTGGGTCATATGGTACATCTAGTTCTAGATCCTTGAGGAATTGCCATACTGTTTTCCATAATGGTTGAACTAGTTTACAATCCCACCAACAGTGTAAAAGTGTTCCTATTTCTCCACATCCTCTCCAACACCTGTTGTTTCCTGACTTCTTAATGATTGCCATTCTAACTGGTGTGAGATGGTATCTCATTGTGGTTTTGATTTGCATTTCTCTGATGGCGAGTGATGATGAGCATTTTTTCATGTGTCTGTTGGCTGTATGAATATCTTCTTTTGAGAAATGTCTGTTCATATCCTTTCCCCACTTTTTGATGGGGTTGTTTGTTTTTTTCTCGTATATTTGTTTGAGTTCTTTGTAGATTCTGGATATTAGCCCTTTGTCAGATGAGTAGGTTGCAAAAATTTTCTCCCATTCTGTAGGTTGCCTGTTCACTCTGATGGTAGTTTCTTTTGCTGTGCAAAAGCTCTTTAGTTTGATTAGATCCCATTTGTCAATTTTTGCTTTTGCTGTCATTGCTTTTGGTGTTTTAGACATGAAGTCCTTGCCCATGCCTATGTCCTGAATGGTACTACCTAGATTTTCTTCTAGGGTTTTTATGGTGTTAGGTCTAACATTTAAGTCTCTAATCCATCTTGAATTAATCTTCGTATAAGGGGTAAGGAAAGGATCCAGTTTCAGCTTTCTACTTATGGCTAGCCAATTTTCCCAGCACCATTTATTAAATAGGGAATCCTTTCCCCATTTCTTGTTTCTCTCAGGTTTGTCAAAGATCAGATGGCTGTAGATGTGTGGTATTATTTCTGAGGACTCTGTTCTGTTCCATTGGTCTATATCTCTGTTTTGGTACCAGTACCATGCTGTTTTGGTTACTGTAGCCTTTTAGTATAGTTTGAAGTCAGGTAGCGTGACGCCTCCAGCTTTGTCCTTTTGACTTAGGAGTGTCTTGGCAATGCGGGCTCTTTTTTGGTTCCATATGAACTTTAAAGCAGTTTTTTCCAATTCTGTGAAGAAACTCATTGGTAGCTTGATGGGGATGGCATTGAATCTATAAATAACCTTGGGGAGTATGGCCATTTTCACGATATTGATTCTTCCTATCCATGAGCATGGTATGTTCTTCCATTTGTTTGTGTCCTCTTTTATTTCACTGAGCAGTGGTTTGTAGTTCTCCTTGAAGAGGTCCTTTACATCCCTTGTAAGCTGGATTCCTAGGTATTTTATTCTCTTTGAAGCAATTGTGAATGGAAGTTCATTCCTGATTTGGCTCTCTGCTTGTCTGTTACTGGTGTATAAGAATGCTTGTGATTTTTGCACATTAATTTTGTATCCTGAGACTTTGCTGAAGTTGCTTATCAGCTTAAGGAGATTTTGGGCTGAGACGATGGGGTTTTCTAAATATACAATCATGTCATCTGCAAACAGGGACAATTTGACTTCTTCTTTTCGTAACTGGATACCCTTTATTTCTTTCTCTTGCCTGATTGCCCTAGCCAGAACTTCCAACACTATGTTGAATAGGAGTGGTGAGAGAGGGCATCCCTGTCTTGTGCCAGTTTTCAAAGGGAATTTTTCCAGTTTTTGCCCATTCAGTATGATATTAGCTGTGGGTTTGTCATAAATAGCTCTTATTATTTTGAGGTACGTTCCATCAATACCGAATTTCTTGAGCGTTTTTAGCATGAAGGGCTGTTGAATTTTGTCAAAAGCCTTTTCTGCATCTATTGAGACAATCATGTGGTTCTTGTCTTTGGTTCTGTTTATATGCTGGATTACGTTTATTGATTTGCGAATGTTGAAGCAGCCTTGCATCCCAGGGATGAAGCCCACTTGATCATGGTGGATAAGCTTTTTGATGTGCTGCTGAATCCGGTTTGCCAGTATTTTATTGAGAATGTTTGCATCAATGTTCATCAGGGCTATTGGTCTAAAATTCTCTTTTTTTGTTGTGTCTCTGCCAGGCTTTGGTATCAGGATGATGTTGGCCTCATAAAATGAGTTAGGGAGGATTCCCTCTTTTTCTATTGATTGGAATAGTTTCAGAAGGAATGGTACCAGCTCCTCCTTGTACCTCTGGTAGAATTCAGCTGTGAATCCATCTGGTCCTGGACTTTTTTTGGTGGGTAGGCTATTAATTGTTGCCTCAATTTCAGAGCCTGCTATTGGTCTATTCAGGGATTCAACTTCTTCCTGGTTTAGCCTTGGGAGAGTGTAAGTGTCCAGGAAATTATCCATTTCTTCTAGATTTTCTAGTTGATTTGCGTAGAGGCATTTATAGTATTCTCTGATGGTAGTTTGTATTTCTGTGGGGTCAGTGGTGATATCCCCTTTATCATTTTTTATTGCATCTATTTGATTCCTCTCTCTTTTCTTCTTTATTAGCCTTGCTAGCGGTCTGTCAATTTTGTTGATCTTTTCAAAAAACCAACTCCTGGATTCATTGATTTTTTGGAGGGTTTTTTGTGTCTCTATCTCCTTCAGTTCAGGCTCTGATCTTAGTTATTTCTTGCCTTCTGCTAGCTTTTGAATGTGTTTGCTCTTGCCTCTCTAGTTCTTTTAATTGTGATGTTAGAGTGTCAATTTTAGATCTTTCCTGCTTTCTCTTGTGGGCATTTAGTGCTATAAATTTCTCTCTACACACTGCTTTAAATGTGTCCCAGAGATTCTGGTATGTTGTATCTTTGTTCTCATTGGTTTCAAAGAACATCTTTATTTCCGCTTTCATTTCGTTATGTACCCAGTAGTCATTCAGGAGCAGGTTGTTCAGTTTCCATGTAGTTGAGTGGTTTTGATTGAGTTTCTTAGTCCTGAGTTCTAGTTTGATTGCACTGTGGTCTGAGAGACAGTTTCTTATAATTTCTGTTCTTTTACATTTGCTGAGGAGTGCTTTACTTCCAATTATGTGGTCAATTTTGGAATAAGTGCGATGTGGTGCTGAGAAGAATGTATATTCTGTTGATTTGGGGTGGAGAGTTCTATAGATGTCTATTAGGTCCGCTTGGTGCAGAGATGAGTTCAATTCCTGGATATCCTTGTTAACTTTCTGTCTCGTTGATCTGTCTAATGTTGACAGTGGAGTGTTGAAGTCTCCCATTATTATTGTATGGGAGTCTAAGTCTCTTTGTAAGTCTCTAAGGACTTGCTTTATGAATCTGGGTGCTCCTGTATTGGGTGCATATATATTTAGGAGAGTTAGCTCTTCCTGTTGAATTGATCCCTTTACCATTATGTAATGGCCTTCTTTGTCTCTTTTGATCTTTGATGGTTTAAAGTCTGTTTTATCAGAGACAAGGATTGCAACCCCTGCTTTTTTTTGTTCTCCATTTGCTTGGTAGATCTTCCTCCATCCCTTTATTTTGAGCCTATGTATGTCTCTGCATGTGAGATGGGTCTCCTGAATACAGCAGACTGATGGGTCTTGACTCTTTATCCAGTTTGCCAGTCTGTGTCTTTTAGTTGGAGCATTTAGTCCATTAACATTTAAGGTTAATATTGTTATGTGTGAACTTGATCCTGCCATTATGATATTAACTGGTTATTTTGCTCGTTAGTTGATGCAGTTTCTTCCTAGCCTCGATGGTCTTTACATTTTGGCATGTTTTTGCGATGGCTGGTACCGGTTGTTCCTTTCCATGTTTAGGGCTTCCTTCAGGGTCTCTTGTAAGGCAGGCCTGGTGGTGACAAAATCTCTAAGCATTTGCTTATCTGTAAAGGATTTTATTTCTCCTTCACTTATGAAACTTAATTTGGCTGGATATGAAATTCTGGGTTTAAAATTCTTTTCTTTAAGAACGTTGAATATTGGCCCCCACTCTCTTCTGGCTTGTAGAGTTTCTGCCGAGAGATCTGCTGTTAGTCTGATGGGCTTCCCTTTGTGGGTAACTCGACCTTTCTCTCTGGCTGCCCTTAAGATTTTTTCCTTCATTTCAACTTTGGTGAATCTGGCAATTATGTGTCTTGGAGTTGCTCTTCTGGAGGAGTATCTTTGTGGCGTTCTCTGTATTTCCTGAATTTGAATGTTGTCCTGCCCTACTAGGTTGGGGAAGTTCTCCTGGATGATATCCTGAAGAGTGTTTTCCAACTTGGTTCCATTTTCCCCCTCACTTTCAGGCACCCCAATCAGACGTAGATTTGGTCTTTTTACGTAATCCCATACTTCTTGCAGGCTTTGCTCATTTCTTTTTCTTTTTTTTTCTTTTGGTTTCTCTTCTCGCTTCATTTCATTCATTTGATCTTCAATCGCTGATACTCTTTCTTCCAGTTGATCGAGTCGGTTACTGAAGCTTGTGCATTTGTCACGTATTTCTCGTGTCATGGTTTTCATCTCTGTCATTTCGTTTATGATCTTCTCTGCATTAATGAGTCTAGCTGTCAATTCTTCCACTCTTTTTTCAAGATTTTTAGTTTCTTTGCGCTGGGTACGTAATTCCTCCTTTAGCTCTGATAAGTTTGATGGACTGAAGCCTTTTTCTCTCCTCTCGTCCAAGTCATTCTCTGACCAGCTTTGATCCGTTGCTGGCGATGGGCTGCGCTCCTTTGCAGGGGGAGATGCGCTCTTATTTTTTGAATTTCCAGCTTTTCTGCCCTGCTTCTTCCCCATCTTTGTGGTTTTATCTGTCTCTGGTCTTTGATGGTGGTGACGTACTGATGGGGTTTTGGTATAGGTGTCCTTCCTGTTTGATAGTTTTCCTTCTGACAGTCAGAAGGACTGTCTGTTGGTCTGTTGGAGATTGCTTGAGGTCCACTCCAGACCCTGTTTGCCTGGGTATCAGCAGCAGAGGTTGCCGAAGATAGAATATTGCTGAACAGCGAGTGTACCTGTCTGATTCTTCCTTTGGAAGTTTCCTCTCAGGGGTGTACTCCACCCTGTGAGGTGTGGGGTGTCAGACTGCCCCTAGTGGGGGATTTCTCCCAGCTAGGCTACTCAGGGGTCAGGGACACACCTGAGCAGGCAGTCTGTCCGTTCTCAGATCTCAACCTCCGCGTTGGGAGATCCACGGCTCTCCCCAAAGCTGTCAGACAGAGTCGTTCGCGTCTGCACCGGCTCCCGCTACTTCCCCTGTTGGTCTTCAGCTGTGCGCTGTCCCCAGAGGTGGAGACTACAGAGACAGACAGGCTTCCTTGAGCTGCTGTGAGCTCCACCCAGTTCGAGCTTCCCAGCGGCTTTGTTTACCTACTTAAGCCTCAGCAATGGCGGGCGCCCCTCCCCCAGCCTCGCTGCTGCCTTGCGGATAGATCGCGGCAGACTGCTGTGTTAGCAGTGAGGGAGGCTCCGTGGGCGTGGGACCCTCCCGGCCAGGCGTGGGATATATTCTCCTGGTGTGCCTGTATGCTTACAGCGCAGTATTGGGGTGGGAGTTAGCCGATTTTCCAGGTGTTGTGTGTCTCAGTTCCCCTGGCTAGGAAAATGGATCCCCTTCCCCCTTGCGCTTCCAGGTGAGGGGATGCCTCGCCCTGCTTCAGCTCTCGCTGGTCAGGCTGCAGCAGCTGACCAGCACCGATTGTCCGGCACTCCCTAGTGAGATGACCCCAGTACCTCAGTTGAAAATGCAGAAATCACCGGTCTTCTGTGTCGCTCGCGCTGGGAGTTGGAGACTGGAGCTGTTCCTATTCAAGAAGATGTTTTTAATTAACTATTTGGGCTACATTAGCTAAAGTAGAATTCGCACCCACCAGTCCAGAGCTTTATCAGTTAGATCTTGATGTATAGCAAGGCACCTGAGTGTAACTTCTCTGTTATTGGAGGTATTTTGTAACATGCCTAACACACCAAGATTAAAATTATTAGCAAATCCAGGACCTGCTATGGTGCCTTTTCAGGAAAAAGATAACATAAATAAAAGTAATCACTGAAAATGTTATTAACAATGTGTATGAATGGATATATATTTTAACATTTATATGTTGAGTACTTAAAATTAATATGAATAATTCTGATTTGTTCATTACAAGATCTTACTCTTGCTTCCAAAAAATTATCTCTGCTTTCAGTTTTTTCATATGTAAAAGAAGAATATTAATATAAGTATTTCATAATGTTATCTTATGAATTGCACTGAAAGTTCCTTAAGGGTCTGTATTCTTATCTGGAAAATAGAACATAAACATACCTTTTCATGCACAATTTGAAAAGAATCGCAGGTATCAGTGTAAGAATTTGAGAACTCTATGGCCTTTACAGCCTCTTTATTATAAATTAATGTCATTCTAAGCACTCTGCCATTGTATTCAGAACACATGCATATCAACACACTTGTGGGTTTCCAAATCTGTAAAGGTATATTATGATTTTGTTTGCATTGTGGCAGTCTTCCTGTAGGTTTTTTTTGCTAACAATTGGAGAAAAAAGAATAACTTCAGCAGTAAAGTCATTCAGTTATATAACTGAAACACCATTCCACTAGGTTCTAATATAGGAATGCCTGTGCTTTTCTTTATCAAGTATTTCCTAGTTGTGTGATCTTAGATAAATTCATATTATATATGTTATGAAAGAGTTGTTTTTTTTCTGATTAGTAAGCTGATGTGTATGAAGCCCTTAAAGTAATTTCTGTCAAATAGTAAGCACACTATAAATTTAACTTTTATTTTATTATCTATTCTTTACAAATCAGTAGTGTGTATTGTACATGTATTAGTTTGTAGTCTTATAGTACAGTTTTCAGTGGCTAATAGGAGACTTCATGAGAGGTTCTATAATTTTTATTTTTGTTTAGTTTTACTTGGTTTAGTAGTTGAATCAATGCCTGATTTGGGGCTGCCATACTTTTTAGACACATAGAATTTCTAAGACTTTTAAATTATGTGGTTGTTTTGTATTTGTTCATACATGTTCAATATATATACATTGAAAGTGGATTTCTATAAATTGACTCCAAAAAACAATGAAAAATTTTAAACACAATCTGTCACAAGAAATGCACATGGCCAGTAATTTGTGAAATATGAAAAGGAAAGAGAATGGGAAACGGTTGTTTCCTTCCATGTAGTTCTCCCACTTATATATACACATGGTCTGAGTGACCACTAGCTACTCACCAGTCCTTCCCTAGCTCTTTGCTCTGACAATCACCATTAATTATGTATAAGATGATCATTAAATTTTTCCTTAAGATTTGACTTTCTCTTACTCCAGCTTCATAAGTTAAGACTACTGTACTTTGAATGCAAGAAGCAGCAGCAGCAGCATGCTAGTGTGCTCATATATTCTTTTTTTCTTCTTTTTTTTGATAAAGTCTTGTTCTGTTGCCCAGCCTAAAGTATGGTGGTACAGTCACAGCTCACTGCATCTTCAAACTCCTGGACTCAAGCAATCTTATCACCTCAGCCTCACCAGTAGCAAGGACTACAGGCACGCACCAACACGCCCAGCTAATTTTTAATTTTTGTAAAGACAAGTTCTCACTATGTTGCCGAGGTTTATTTAGTCTCATACTAACATTTAATAAGTTACTTGGAAGTCATTTAAATTAAATAGGTACTATTTTAGTCATTCTAGTTTTGGTATAGTTCTAATTGTTACAATGATGACCATCATATGAGATTGGTAGGTTACTAATCATTTTACTTGTCACGAACTATGATAACGAAAGTCAAGAAGACAGTGATAATCACAAACTTGGAATGCCTGGCATTGTAACTTGGTCTAAAATTTAAATCACATGGAAAGTAAATTAGTATCCTGGAATGTACTAATTTTTGGTTTTGAAAAATGAAAGAGAATATAAGATATAAAATAGCATGAAATTTGTCTCCCTAGTTTAAAAAAAGCATTGACCTACAAAAATAGCTGCTTTATGTTAAAACATTATATGATACAACTGGTGCTGTGAAAATACTGACACATTTTTGTACAAAGTGAAGAGAAGATATTATTTTGGAGTTGTACTTCTATACGCTGAGGATTTTTATGATATGATTTAAACAGTAATTGCTTAAATTAAATAAAACTTGGCTCACTGCGAAAGTTCAACATACATAATTTGACACTTTACACTTCTTTGCAGGATCTCAAATCCATGCAAATTTCATAGGTAAATGAGCAGTCTTAATCAAGAGTTGTTTAATTTGCCAGCGAAAAACGACTAATCATTTTTTTTAGTGCTTTTTAGAGAGTAATTTTTTCCGGTAATGTGGCTCCTACATAAAATATTATTTATAGGATCTATTGAATGTCATATGCCACTTCCTCATCATTTAGAATACATAGAAAATGTGTTCATCCTTCAATAATTGCAGATTTCCTTTGATTTACTTATGTGAATTTAGAAAAGCAGATGAGTAATCAATAAATAATGTGAATTGATATTTTGTTTTCAAATAACATTATATATTATTGAATTCTGACTCTCCATGTGGGGTGTCCCTGCCCCAAGCCAATGCCTGTGCTCATCGATCAGTTCTGACACTTGTTATAAGCAAAGGAAGCGCTTCCGCATTTCCTGCTCCTTGAGTGAATGCCTGTCTTCTGATGTACCACCCACTGGTTTTTTTAAAGGAGTTCAGGAATGAAAGAGGAGGAGAAAAGGGAAGAGGAAAAAGGAGAAAGAAACTTTATGTTTAAAATACCATCTAGAAGAACTATTTTCCATACCTTCCGGCTTCTGAAAAAAAAAAACAACAACAAAAAATAACTTTTATTAATTCCTAAGGTACTTTTGCATGAACAGCAACTCTTGATTTATGACTAGGATCCCTTAAATTTATGATGATTTTTATGAGCTTTAAGACGTCAGTGATGACGATCTAGTATCCCACAGAGGAAGCACTCTATTACCACTTGTTATTTGGCACATGTAATATGCAGTCAAATGTGTTTCACATGTGTTTCTTTGCACATTTTAAAATAATCATGGAGCATATTAAAGAGAGAAGTTTTAAGGCCAGAGAAAATGTGCTTTGACTGCTTTGGGACAAGGATATATGGCATCATAAACTATATCAAAGGAAAAATGAAAAAGCAAATAAAATGTTTACCGAATCCCAATGTTTTGGCTCCTTTTTTACTCTAATATTTGTTAAAATTCTAATTTGGAGTGTAGCTCTTGATACACTTACTGGCAGGAAGAAATTACAAGAAGGTAAGAAATCAAGCTCCAAATCCTCACCTTGGCTCCGTACTTTTTGCGTTCATGTGTTTAAGGCAGAGAGAACAATCTAGATTGAGGCTTCACATTTGCTAATGATCTAAGTTGATGTTTACCATAGACATATAGGGTCTTTCTAAATGAGAAAATGAGAACATGCAGGTTCTCTGTTACATATGCTTATTATTAAAAAGTAATGCTACCTCTATGGTAGAAAAGATACTCTGTTTAGTGCTAATTTTGTAGATGTTTGCTTTACTATTTTAGCTATTGTGTTTATAAAAGCAAATTTTTCTTTCAAAACAAAATAGCATGCTTCAAAAATTATAAGACAAGGGAAAAGTTAAGACCCAGGTCTCAGTATTCATTTTTTATTTGGAAAACTGGCCTCTTTTCTGAGGCAAAAAAGTAAAATTTCATTTGTTTTACAGTTTTTCTTCATACGTTTTAGCTACGTTACTTGTAGGATATATGATCCAAGGCCTGCTAGAGCAAACTTCATCTTTAATGAAACTATTATTTTGTGAAAATATAGAAATATAAAATTATTTCTACTATCAAAGTTAGGAATTAATATATTTCCATTCAACTTTTGAAAATTGTAATGTAATCCAGCAGAGGCAATCTACATCTCTTTTCATTTTGAGTTAATAATGTTTTGTAGACTTCCTCTAAGAAGTTGGTTAATGCTTTCTCAAGCAGAAATGTGTCTATTCAGCTATTCATTTGACCATTAGTAACATTTACTAAACCTTTACTGTGCATTCAGCATTGCACCAGAATGCTCAGTCCTTTCCTATGGAGAAATCTAGTCTATAAACCAGAAAAAATAAAACCTGAGCAAATAATTTCACCTGCAAGACAGTGAGACCGTTGTTTTAGTAAGGGAGTCAGGCAGATCTGAAAACAGTAGTAGAACACTGGTTACATGTGGGATTTTCCAGGTTATTCGCAGGTTTTCATTTAACTGAAATCCCTGTCATGGAATGCAAGACCTCAACTAGAGCATCTAAATTATTGTATATACTTAGGAGGAAATGGCCTACATTTGAGGTCGTATCTAAGGTTCATACATTATTTAAATATAATAAACCTAAGTGAATCCTTATTGTGATTCTAATTATAATTCTACCATCTCCTAGTATATAATTTTTCAAGAATATTCTAAAGCACAGGCAATATTTTTAAAATACTTTTAATCAAAGGAAATGACATAGGTAGCTGTACATAAATTTAAATTTATAGATATAATAGTCTAACTTGTAATTACAACCAATTTGTCATTAGTTGCAAATCATTTTCTATCACAAAATACATTGAAGACAGTATTCCTTCATTGAAGAAATAATCTTCCTTCTTCAATGTGTTCATGTTAAAAATAAATGGTGAAACTCTTCTAGGATTTTTGTTTGTTTTTCTTTTGGAACCGAAAAGAGCAAATAGAGTGAAAGTCAGAAAAGCAAGACACAATTACATACAAGAGATATTTTGTGAAAGTCTCTTAAAAGAGAAAACAGTCATAAGGTGAAAAAAACCCCTCATTATTATGCTTTACAATATTCCATGGAAAGCCAGTGCATTAGCAAAGAAAGGGAATTGCCAAGGACATCAAGGAAACATTAGGGAAAATATAATTAAAGATAAAGTAGGCTACGTGTTATTATAAATATCTGTTACAGCCAGCAACATGGCTCTATAGTGTCTTTTTTAAAAAGTTAATTCATAAGCACAAATCAATCTTACAGAAGTTTAATGGAATGAAAAGGTTATCTTCTTTCTACTCAATTGATTTCAGCATGAAATAATAGCCAATATTAAACTATCACAAAAGAACAGAAAATTAACCATCCTCAGATTAGCATGAATCGCAACTAGGTGAAAGCTGTGATTTAAACTAACAATATTTGAACTAAAAGATATGAATTAAATAATATATTTGACCTAAAAATAACATACATATGCAGAATCAATCAAATATTTTTATCCTATCCTACATATTTTGAGTAAGCCTATAGTTATACATTTTTGCATGAAGCTATATGCTTTACATTTGTATTTCTGTAATAGTTTTATTTATATGCAACTTTGAAAGCTTCATTTCCTTTTATTGGGTGTGAAAAGAGATCTCTACATGCCAAAAGAAAGCATAAGCGGTGTTACATAATTGACTTTTAGTACACTATTGTGGATATAAAGTTGTATGCATAAATGTGTTACTTTAAAGAACAGAGACATTATAATTGAGGCACTAGTTGTGTTGTATTTTGAAACTGTGTCCCTTTTATCATTGTTCACATGGAAATATGTGTTTTTGTACTTCATATTTTTAATTAAAATATTCCTGGCTAGATGCTGAATTATATTCTTATGTTTTTGACAGTATGCACATGGGAAAATCTAATAATATATACTGGCTACTCACATATCCCAAAAGCTCAAGAGAAATAACAGTTTTGAGACTTGAATCCATGCTATTCAGCTGAGTTAAACATTTACTTGCCTTAAAACTGAGTTTTCACTACACTGGATATGAGGCATTTTAAAATTTCACGTTTATTTTTATAATCCATTCTGTTGACCAGAAACTTACAAATCATTGTACAATGGATTGTACACTTTTCCAGAATGATATTCAGCAACTAGAACATTCATAAAATACTTGTGCTGAAATTCAGGCTACTACACCCTTGAAAATATTAGATTTGGGGTAGTTCTAAAAATCACTCTGATGCCAATTTGATTGAAATTCATTCACTTTACATTATTGTGATGACATATAATTATAGCCTTTCAAACCCTACAGAAAAAAAGAAAGCTAACCTATTAGGAGTTAATGGTTCAGAATATAACATCCAATTTTTATGGATGAGTAAGGTAGGTTAACACAGAAAAATAAAAAGTTTGAAGTCATCGAATACATAACAATAATGCAGAGTTACATAAACCTAAAAAGGTATCCATATTTATTGCAAGATTTAGTAAATGTTTTATTTTATTAATGTTCATCATCAATCTCCAAATTATTTTGGAGCATATCATATGACTCTCCATCTTAGATCTCTTTACAAAATAAGAGTTGGGTGTGGTGCCAGCCCGGTCAACATGCCGAAACCCCCATCTCTACTAAAAATACAAAATTAACCTGGCGTGGTGGTGTGTGCCTGTAGTCCCAGATACTCAGGAGGCTGAGGCAGGAGAATCATTTGAACCCAGAACCTAGGAGGGAGAGGTAGCAGTGAGCAGAGATCGTGCCACTGCACTCTAGACTGGGCAACAGACCAAGATTCCATCTTAAAAGAAAAAAAAAAAAAGAAAAAAAAATGAAAGTGAATTAAATGTGTATCAATAATGATTTGTGTCAACAAATCTTTATCAAGTAAGAAATATAAGAATAAAAACAGATTGTGAGAATTTAAAAGAAAAGTTTAATTTGTAAAGTGCTTATACATGTTGACCAATGGAGCAGGGCTTAAATAAGAGATGTTTTAAAAATCTGAAGAGAGATTTAAGAATCACCACTGTAACAGCTCGTAGTTGGAGACATTGAAGTAGATAATGTCATTCAGATAAAATCACCCAGAATATGTGTGGATACATTTTTGGACAACAGAGGTCTGAGAGATAACCTGAAGATCAACCTATAAAAGATTGACTATTCAGAAAAGATAAATAAAAAGAGATTGTGAAAATTTAAAAGAAAAGTTTAATTTGTAAATTGCTTATACATTGATATTAGATATATATTTCCAACTTTAAGAACAAAATAAGTCTGTAATTTTACCAAAAAATGTTATAAAGCAGTATTCTCTCTATAGTGAGAAATACTTTTTTATATTCATTTAAGTATTTTCAAAACTTCATCATGAGCATGTATTACTTTTATAAACAGTAATAAAAATCAAAACAACACAGTTTGTTTAACAGTGAGGGAAATGATTATTCTTTCTTCTATTTTTAATAGAAAAATGCATTGTTATTGAAGTACATTTTACATGTAAATATTCATTTTGATGTTATGACAGCTTTTCAAAAAACTTGAAACAGAATACAGAATATTTTCATTACCCAAGATATTTCCTGCTTTCAACTCCATTCCCCATTCAACCACAGGTAGATAACACCATGGATTAAATTTTGATTATTTTTTTGACTTACAGAAATGAAATAATTGGTTATGTATTTTTCTGTGTCTGCCTTCTTTTGATCAACATAATGCTTTTGAGATTCACTTATCTTGTTACCTGTAAAAATACTAACATTTGAGTATCCATTTTTCTGTGGATGGATATTTGGGTGGTTCCCAATGTTTGGCTATTACGATTTAGGTTGCTATGAATATGCTCATCAATTATTTTAGATAAACAAAAAGGTTTTCAAAGTTGATACAAAATTTTACACTCAATCAGTGATATCTGAGAATTCCAATTGTGCCCTACTTGTGACAACATATGGTACCGTCATTTTGTATTTGTTTGTAGTCATTATAGTGTTTTCAATTTTCATTTCACTAAAAACTAAAACCTGAGAAAAGTTTTCATGTGTACTATCCATGATGAATTGTCTAGTTCGTGTTTTTATTATGGATTTGGAGATTTAAAAAATGTATTATGTATACCAGTAATTTATGGGATATGTGAATTACAGATTATTTTTTGATCATCTATAGTTTGCCTTTGGCTTTCCTCATGATGTATTTGTATTAGCAGTTGCATTTTACTTTTATAAAATCTAATTAATGTTTTTTATTATTATATTGGTCTGTGTTAAAACTCTTGTTTTACCAAAATTGTGAAGATACCTTTTCCATAAAAGATTTATGGTTCTAAGGTAGCCTTTTAAGTTTATGATCCATCTTGAATTAATATTTATATTTTTATTAGGTTAAGTAGAGATTAAGGTTACTTTTTTCTTACAACCATAGAGCTATTGAAAGACCACTTGTTAAAAAAAAAAAAAAAAATCTTTCATTCTCCCATTTAACAGTCCTGATGCCATAATCCAAAATTAATTAAAGATCTATGACCAGGTTTATTTCTGGACTCCCAATTATCTTCCATTTATCTATTTGGTCTTCTGTCAGATCACACTCTCTTGATTAATATATTATTTCTGTAACTTTGTAAGTCTTCTGAATGTGTTCTTTTAATTTTTTTTCAGGGATTGTTTTGGTTATTTCAGATCCTTTGCTTTTCCAACAGGTTAAGCAAAAGCAAGTAAGTTTCTTGACAAAGAATGCATTTGATTTGGAATTCATTGAGTCTGTAGGACAATTTGAAGATAAACAAAATACTATTAATTGTCAATTTTTTAATCTATGAATGCTTATTTTTCCATTAATTTTGGTACTATTTATCTCAGTATTATTTTATAGTTTCCACTAATTCTGATAATTTTCCACATAGAGAAAGTGCACATTTTCCAATTGATTTATTATTAGATATTGGTTGTTTTTCAATGGATTTTTAATGTATTTTGGTATATATACATGTATATTACATACAAATGTTATATACATAATTTATTATGCAATATATTCAATATAATATATAATAAATTATAGTCAGCATATATGTCATGTTTCCATTGTTTGATATATTTGAATGTTATACATACTATATACCCATAATTTTATATTATATGCAAAATTTTCTGCCAAGTACACTTACAATGAGTAGCATAAAAACTAACATCACAGCAGAATAACAAGTTAATAGAAAATAACAACAAAAAAGAGTTGCCCAGAGGAAGCAAGAAAATACTTCAAACAAGAAGAGGGCATGAGAGTAGACCAAATGCTTATATACTATGTCAAATGCAATCTAAGACTTCTTAGCTGTAACTAGGTGTTCATTTTTAAGTTCCTGCTGTGTGTAAGATGTTACACTGAATTTTTGTATTAACCTACAACACAGGCTTAGTTGCTAACCATACCTGATAAACATGATCTGACATCCAGGATCTAACCCCGACAGGATTTGATTTATAGCAACTGTCTTTGTTACTTGATGAGCATCCATTTTGCCCAGACTAGGATAACTTAGACAGCCTGGTCAGCAAAATTTTCAACACACTCTTTTTTCTTTTTTACATTCTTTTCACTCTCTTTCATTACTAAAATATGAATAAAATTAATATGTGAATACTTGCAAGCAATTATAAGAAAATTGTTTCCTGTTTTGGCCTTTTTAAATATAACATTTTAAATTATTTCTTGCAATTGAGAGTATGTATTTTGTTTTATGCTGTCTTTAATTTTTATTTTCTTGTGAAAATTTTTGTCTTTGTATAAGTAAAACTCTAGTTTGATACTAGTTGTTTATTTTTCACATATATTACAGTGTCTGATACTTATACATTTGCTGATATATATACATATATATGTGTGTGTGGATACATGTACGTATGTGTGTGTGGATATGTATGTGTCTATGTGTGTTTGTGTTGTGCACACATACATAGCCACACACATACCCATATCCACACACATACATATATGTCACATTCAGCTAATTTGTATTATTCAGATTTCATACGAGGGTACAAGGGTGCAAGATTAAAAAGAAAGTATGCAACTATTTAATTTAAAAGATTTTACAATTAAGATCTCGAAAGCACAGGTAACAAAAGCAAAAATAGACATATGTGATACTATAAGACAACAGAGCTTCTGCACAACAAAGAAAACAAACAACAGCAACAGAATGAAAAAGAAACCTTCCCAAACAGGAAAAATATCTGCTAACTATTCATCTGGCAGAGCCTATATCCAGAATATACAGGGAACGCAAACATCTTATCAGCCAAAAAAAAAAAAAAAAAAAAAAAAATTAAAAATTGACAAATGATCTCAACAGACGTTTCTCAAAAGAGGACTTACAAATGGCCAACGAGTGTCTAAAAAGTGCTCAACATCGCTATTCATAAGGGAAATGCAAATTCAAGTGACAATAAGGTGTCATCTCACTCTAGTTAGGATGGCTATTATCAAAAAGCCAAAAACTTACCGATGCTGGCAAGGATGCAAAGAAAAGGTAACTTTTCTGTACTAGGTTTGTGTATGTCTTTTAAACAGTTCTAGTTTCACTTTATACAGAATAATCAGGAAAAATGTAAAAATTCAAAAGTTAAATAAAAATTTTATCAGTTAGTTGCCTGTAGGGGAATCAATGTAAGCTAATATAGCCACAGTGGAGAAAAAAAGTTTCCTCAAAAAAAAAAAAAAAAAAAAAAAAAGAACTACCATATGCTACAGCAATCCCACCACTGACATTTATCCAAAAGAAAGGAGCTCATTATATTAAAGAGACATCTTCACTCCTGTATTTATTGCAGCACAATTGCAATAGCCGAAGTATGGAATCAACCTAGGTTTCCAATTAAAGATGAATGGATAAATAAAATGTGGTGTATATACACAGTGGGATACTATTCAGCCATAAAAAAAGTGAAATCCTGCCATTCATGGCAACATGGGTAGAACTGGAGGACATTATGTTAAGTGAATTAAGCCAGAAAGAGAACGTTAAACACTGCATGATCTCACTCATGGGTGGAAGCTAAAAAATATTGATTTCACAGAAGTAAAAAGTAGAACAGAGGATACTGGAGAGGGTATGGGGATACTGAAGGGTATGGGGAAAGGAAGGCATACTGGAGAGGCTATGGGGATACTGAAGGGCATGGGGATACTGAAGGATATGGGGAAAGGAGGGATTGGGAGACATTTGTTAAAATCACAGCTAGAAAGAAAGAATAAGTTATAGTGTTCTGTAGCACTGCAAGATGACTATAGTTGGCAATAATATATAATTTCAAGTAGCTAGAAGAAAGATATTGAATATTCCCCACACAAAGAAATGATAAATGTTTGAGATGACATGTATGCTAATTACCTTGATCTAATCACTATCCATTATATGTATCAAAACTTCTCTATGTATCCTATGCATATGTACAATTATTGTTTGTCAATTATAAAAACTAAATTACATTTTAAAATGTAAATAAAATACAAATTTTAAACATTTTTTAAAAATGGGTGATGTTTGGAGTGGCTACCTTTAGAAAGCAGCATGATGAAAACATACTGTTTAAACAAGATACATTTTGAGAATGTGGTGTAATGAATTAATTATAGCAACTAAAGGTTAGGAAATATTTCAGAATTTAAATATAATGTGGTCAGTGTGCTACAGACTGACATTTGTGTTCCCTCAACTTTCACATGTTGAAATCTAACCCCCAAGGTGATGGCATTTGGAGGTGGTATTTGGGAGGTGACTAGGTCGTATGGGTGTAGCTCTCAAGAATGAGATTCATATCCTTATAAACAATTTCCTGAAAGGGGAGCTCCCTCTCCCCTTCCACCAAGTGAGGATTCAGCCAGATGAACAGTGTCCATAAGCCAGAAAGTGAGCCCTCACCAGACACTGCATTGGCCAATGCTGGATTTTGGACTTCCCAGCCTCCTGAATGGTGAGCAATAAATTTTTTTTGTTTATAAGCTAACCAATCTATGGTGGTTTGTTAGAGCAGCTTAAACTGACTAAGACAGAAGATCGATCAATCTATCTATCTATCTATCTATCTATCTATCTATCTATCTATCTATCTTCTATCTTAGTTAGAATCTGGTTACCTGATAAATGTCTACAGAGAAATGATTGCTATTAATAACAGATAAATTATGCTATAAGAATATATATGGAAACTCTTATTTTCAGCAGTGAAATATATACAATAGTGGATGTTAAAAAGTACAACATTTTTCTTAGAAAAAAGGCAAATAAATATCTTCTAAATGTTTTAAGGTATTAGAATATATAAACAAAAATAGAAAATTTAGAGGATTAGTGAAATGTCTAATAAAAGAATGGTAGTTTCAATGAAAGAAATCAGCAAAATATAAAAGTCATTATAATACTATGATAGTCAAGTGTCTCCTACTTGAACCACATGGATTCTAGAAGTAAAAGGTATATGTTAATAGAAAAAATGCTATTCTATAATATACTGTTAGGAAGCTGAGAGAGCAGGAATAGAAGAAGGTCTTAAAACCTTTCGGAAAGGGTAAAGAATTACATATTTCTTTTTTGGAAATTGAAGTTTCATCAAATGTCTCAATACTGGCAGTTATCCTGAGAACAAAGTAAAAAATGCTGCAAAAATTCTGAGAGTAAAAGAGAAATATGTAATTCATAACCTAGCTAACTTATTAATAAAGTGTAAAGGTAAAGTAAAAATATGTTCAAGCATTCAAGATCTCAAAAATGTTACCTTCCAAATCTCCTTTCTAAGGACAATATTAAAGGGCATGTTCCACCAAAACAAGTGAGGACAGTTTTCAGGTGGATGGTGGAGAGAGTTCAAGGATAAGAACTAGACAAGAGGTCCTGAATAAAATTTATGGATGCTGGATTCCAGGAGAAATTTCCTAAAGAAGAAAATGAAACTGATATAGTCCCTCATGTGTCTAAATATATTGAAATAAAACTACAGAGAAAGTATTAGTGACCAGCATGTAGAGAGAGACAACTAAAAACAGTGTATTAGTGCAAAAGCACACAAAATGTGTAAAAAATTAATGCAATCATAGCACATTAGATGGCCCATCTATGAATATTCACATAGTACAATAAGACAAACAAACTGACTTAGTAACTGTTCCTTATGTGATGTTTGTGCTGAGAAAAATGGACCAGGGAAGCAGTAAAATCTTTGTCTTCTGTTGTCATAAGTCAAAAGATAATACACAAAAATTGAAAATAAAAAAGAAATTACATATTCATGTTGCCTAGAATATGGAATATAAGAACACAGGAAATCACTAAAACAGTTGAAAATTGTTTGACTGGGAATATCACAAGATTGTAAAGAACTGAAAGGGTATTATTGATAAGGAGAATTAGCATTTTATGCTATTAAAAATTTCTTAAAAAACAAGAAAAATGTTGCAGATTTTTAAAATACGCAGGTGAACATCAGGCACAGATACAATATTTTTTATAATCAAGACAATTAGATGTGGCTAACCAAGTGTCAACTTTCTTGCAAATGAGGACATTTCTTCGTTTTATAATGGCTGGCAAGATTCTGAGCCATATCTGAAGCAGCGTGGTCCCCTGAGGCAGCCACTTCTGTTCCAGAACATCTGTGCTCTCCTTACTTCATGGCTCACATTTTTCAGCCAGCGGTGCTTTATAACCCCATGCATTTTAGGCTTACAATGTGAACTTCTAGGAACAACTGATACCACCTACTGAAATATTTTATAGACTCTTGCCTCTGTTAAATATCATTATCAACTTTATAAGCTTTTGAACAACTTTGAACAAGATCATTAATGTGTTTAGCATAACTTAAGGGCCTTCATTTCCTTGAGTGTCCTCAGCAGTGGCGGTAACATCAAGCTTGTTGCTTACTCTGCTTACTGTTTTCCTTTCCAGTCCAACCTCTTCACAACACAGACAGGTCTTTACCTAATACTGTTTATATACGTTTTTACAGTTTGTCTTTCAAAACTGTTCGTAAACAAGTAAGTCATAGAAACCTGTACAACAACCATATTAAGTCTGTTGAAAAACGTGGGAATCACAAGCATATTTCTACATGAGTCTTTTGGAATCTTCTTAGCTCAATTTCTGGTTTGATCTCATTATCAATAGTTGACAAGCTTTATATACATTAATCAAGGCATTTTGTTAAATAACTTGTTTTAAAGGCAAAATTCAACTCCTTCGGAGGACAATTTAATTTATTCTAGTATCACATCATTTGGGGAAAGAGTTTAAAAATCTTATTAAATCTTTTCTCATCTAGTTTACATTTAATTATGTTTATAAACCAACACACCCTTTGTTACATCATACAGTGATGATATTGGAAGAATTTCCAGTAATATGATAGGCCAATTTTAATTATTTTTCTTCTGCTCTCCTAGATTTAGACTGAGCTTCTCACAATAGTCATCAAAAAAATATTCCTTACATTTGATATACTATACTTACTCATTTAGGACATTCTCCAAAATAAGCCTGCTTTCTCTAATCACAATGGTAATAGTTTCTCTTATAGCTTCCCTCAAAAGTTTTGCATCTTCATACCTAAGTTACAGAGTTAATACCAGCATCAAATTCTTCCCATTTTCCCAAATTACCTCCAATTTTTTGTTTTAAAATTAATATTAATTTTATTAAAGTCACAAGATTAGAAAAGAAAGATATCTTCACTTTTTCTTTCACTTTTTCTTTCTTTCTTTCTTTCTTTTTTTTTTTTTTTTTTTTTTTTTTTTTTTGTGAGACGGAGTTTCGCTCTTGTTGTCCAGGCTGGGGTGCATTGGCACAGCCTCGGCTCACCGCAACCTCCACCTCCCAGGTTCACGCGATTCTCCTGCCTCAGTCTCCTGAGTAGCTGGGATTACAGGCATGTGCCACCATGCTCAATTAATTTTGTATTTTTAGTAGGACTAGATTTCTCCATTTGGGTCAGGCTGGTCTCAAACTCCTGATCTCAGATGATCTGCCCGCCTAGGCCTCCCAAAGTGCTGGAATTACAGGTGTGAGCCACTGCACCCAGTCAATCTTCACTTTTTTAAGGCCATTTCTATTAAATATTTTCTTAGACACTATGATTCATAGTTCTAAATGGCAATTTCATCCCTGACAAATTTTAGTGTAAAGAGTTGAATTGTTAAAATAGATGACACAAATCTATTAGTCAATCTCAAATTTTACTGATATTTAATATAGTGGAAAATGCAAAGCGTAGATAAAATATTGTTTTCCTTGAGAAGTTTGAAAACTGTAACACTCAAAAGTTTTCCTTTTTTTATCTGCACCAGGAAACATTTTAGTCCCACAATAACAATAATGTATGTGGAAGCACTGATCACAAAGGAAATCTTTTCAACCTTGGAACATCAATGTTTTAAACTTCTTAAATCACATAGTTTATAAGATTGTCACCCATTTTGTAGCCAACCAATCCCATAAATTCACAAATGCCAAGCTTGTATAAAATCGGGGTATCAGCTATGTCCTGATATAGTCATTTTACAGATCAACACTACCGTTTCCACTCTTGAAAAGCTACTGACATATTTTGCAGCATGGACTTGCAGGTCTGAGGCGAATCATTAGAATATTCACTTGAAGATCCTCTCTAGGTCATTTTTCACACCCTGACCTCCCTGGCAGGGAGGGAATAGTTTCAAACCCATTGTTTCATCCTTTCTTCCACAGATCATTTTTTTCTTAGTGACATGGAATTTAGAAAATATCTTTCAATACTCCAACCATTGATATAAAGGTAATCTAGTTCTTGATCTCTAAGTAGTCAATTGCTACACATGAACTTATGCTTGAGAGGAAGTATTCTGTACTCATAAAGATCATGAGCTCTGTGGTCATACGCTCTGGATTTGAATCCCGACTTTGACACTAACTACTTCTAACCACATGGAGGACTTTGGATGAGTTTTTTAATCCTCTAACTTTAGTTCCTTCATTTGTTATCTGGGAATATTAAGACTACCTAATTTATAAGGTCAATGAGCACTAAATGAGTCAATGCAAATAAAGCCCTCGGAAGATGTATGACTTATTTTAACTTATCCATAAATGTTAGCACTCAGTAACTGGTATCCACCAATGAACTAGACCTCATTCTGTTCCAATTTAAATAGTTTCACCTTTTTCTTGGACCCTTTCTACTTTCAAGTCCTCTGCTTGTTCTCAGCCTGTGCCTTGGTTGCTATTATAATACACTCTACTTTTCTTTCCATGTTTCCATTCCTTCTTATATCTATAGGTTCATCTCTAATTCATATATTTTTGGTAACAATCAAACCCTGTGATGACATCATCAAACCAAAACCTTAGGCTAAAATTGAAGTATCAGGTTTGATTTAGGCATTGGATAAAGTTATTCTATGCTAGAAAATTTCTGCATCCTTAACAATGGATTGATATTTTCCCTTACGTTGCTGAGGAGAAATAACTAGCAATTCAGTTTTACATTTGGCAATCAGACTCTTTTCAACTTACATATTCATTTTGGATGATTGCCAATCTGTGTTGCAGATAGGCACTATATTAATTCATTTTGGTTCTGATTCAGCTGTGCTTGCTGAGGCAAAATTTCTGCCTGAAGTTTCATTGACTCTAAGGTCAATAAAATCTTTGCATATATAAATCCTGATGAGTCAGATCTTGAGTAAGTATCTCGTAGTTTCTCTCAGTGTGATTCCTACTACTGAATAACCAAATGGTATTTTATAAAAGATTTCAACTGACTGTTCGAAGACAAGAGTTATCTATTAAGTAGAACCCTTGAAATTAAATAAAAGAGAAACATATCATTTCAAACCATTTTCTTCAAGATTAACTTAATAATGGTGGAAAAATTTAGTTAAGAATGATGTATAAGTGTATGCTACAAATATTTTGCATTTTAAGCGTTTTATGTGTGTAATGTGATCTGTCCTAATTCTTAGTATCTACTCTGAATGAATAGGAGTAATTTAGATCACTTATTTGTCGCACTTTAAAAGATAAGATAAAATACTATTGACTTAAAATGTGCAATAAAATATTTGCTATATACCTCTATGTTCTATTCTAAGTATAGAAAGATGAGACTAGGTGTGATCTCATGAAGGGGATAATTAAGATAAAATACTATTGACTTAAAATGTGCTATAAAATATTTGCTATATACCTCTATGTTCTATTCCAAGTATAGAAAGATGAGACTAGATATGGTCTCATGAAGAGGATAATTGGAGTATTTTTTTGTATCCTCCATGATAGAAAGCATTAGGCCTTATCTAGCAAGTCAATGCTCTCAATATACCCCAATTTTAACAAACTCAGAGAAGTAACTCAAAATACCCTGATGTGTTAAATTAGAGTATCAAAAAGTGAACCTGAAATAGAGCAAAATATTTATATTTGCAATCCAAATGAAGTTACGAGAAACCAGATCTTGGAAGTTCATAGTAGCAATGAAAAAGTTTTATAGGAAGCAAATAGTCTAGGTAAAGAAAGATGAATAGTATTGAGGGATGCAGTGGGGCACTTTGCATTTTCTGGAATTTATCCCAAATATTTCACCAATCGCCAATATATCAATAAGGAACAGGAAAGAATTGATGTTATACTAAAATATTATCTGAGAAGTTAATTAGACAGTCTATTTACAAAGGTAGGGATGGTGCATAAGAGACGGTTCTGTAAGATCTTTCTGCAAAACATGACATCCCAAGACTTTGTAGCTTAAACCAGTAGCCGTTTATATAGTTCAGAATTCTACAGTTTGGTAGTTTGGGGTAGACTCAGCTGAACAGTTCTTCTAATTTTGACTAGTCTCACTCATGCATCTGTGGTCACATTCCAGGGCCGGCAGGTGACCAGCCAGTCTAGGATGCCTCAGCAGGACTCAACTCTGCTCTACTTAGTCTCTCATCGACTGGTATGAAAGCCTGAGCAAGTTTTTATGGTAGATGGACAGGTCTTCAAGACAAACAGCAAAAACATTCAGGTGTTTTGAGAAAGAAATTTAGAATCAGCCCTTTGTTACCTCTGCTGCATTCAGCCAACCCCTTTCTTTCTCTTTTTTTAGGTCCCCTCATACTCAGATTTGCACCCCTCCACAAGAAACCAGACCAAACTGAATGGTGTCTTTTGCTTATTTATTTATTTTTAGGAAAAATAAGCTAATTTATATATTTTTTATTTTATTTTTTGTTAGCATAATAGTTTTAAATTTTTTCATAAGTTATTGGGGTACGTACAGGTGGTATTTGGTTACATGAGTAGGTTCTTTAGCGGTGATTGGTGAGATCCTGGTGCACCCATCACCTGAGCAGTGTACACTGAACTGTATTTGTTGCCTTTTATCCCTCACTCTCCTCCTGCTCTTCTCCCCACGTCCCCAAAGTCCACTGTATCATTCTTATGTCTTTGTGTCCTCATAGCTTAGCTCCCACATATCAGTGAGAATATACGATGTTTGGTTTTTCCATTTCTGAGTTACTTCACTTAGAATAATGGTCTCCAATCTCATCAGCCAACAAACATATGAAAAAATTCTCAACATCACTAATGATCAGGGAAATGCAAATTAAAACAACTTGTTTCTTAGGAAACGTGATGATAGATTCTTTGCTTGATGGGAATAGGTGAAATGTCACATGGAAAACAGCATGGAACGAAGGATCTTCAAGGCAGTCAGACTATTCTCCGTGCTACTATAATGATGGATACATGTCATTGTGCATTCACAAAATCCATAAGAATTACAACATTAAGAATGAGCTCTATGTAAATTATGAACTTTGGTGACAGCATTGTGCTAATATTGGCTCACTGATTACAACAAATGTAACACTTTGATGTGGAAGGTTGATGGCGGGGGGGACTGTATGTGTGTGTCAGGTGGAATTATGTGCTTTCTGCTCAGTATTGCTGTAAACTTAAAAATGTTCTGAAAAATAAAGTCTATGTTAAAAAAATGGATGCTTTGGGGAATCAGTGTTATAATAAAGTTTGCAATCTACCATAGAGACTTCCAAGGGAAGTATTCTGTCATATTGGATCAATGCACATTTTCTAGAACTTTGTATTAATGGAATCAAGCAATATGCAGTACTTTTTGTCTGACTGTCTTTCACATAGCATAGCTATTTTGAGATTTAGTTCCTTTCTGAATAGTATTCCACTGTATGAAAATGTCAATACTTAGTTAACTATTTACCTGTAGATGAATATTTGTGTTGCCTATTGCTATTGGTTAATACACATAATACTCATAACATTTGTGTTCTGTTTATTTCTGTATAGTACTAAGAGGTGAAATGGCTATATCATATGTTAAGTGCATATTTACTTTCTTGAGAAAGCAAATATTTTTCTCTAAATTGATTATGTCATTGTATATGTTTCTCAGCAGTGTGTAAGAGTTGCAGTTGTTCCACAAATTTGTCAGCACTTGGTATGGTCTATCATTTTAGTTTAGCCATTCATATGTGTGTATATTGGCATCTCATTTTGGTTTTTATTTGCATTTCCCTAATGAGTTATAATGTTGAATACTTTTCTGCACTTGCATTTGCTACTTGTTTTGGTGAAGTGTATACTGTTTTATCAAATCTTTAACCATGAGGGGTATATTTGTTTTCTGAGTTTTGAGAGTGTGTTATTTATAACTATTCTAGATACAAATCTTTTACCAGATTTCTTTACACTATGAATTTCTTGTGTTTGGTTTGCATCTACATTTTAACATTTAGTTGTCCTGACTAGAAAGTGGAAAAATGCAGCAATTTCCCAGGAAGTCAAACCCACCCATTTCAGAGGCTGCTAGCACAAAGTTATTTCTCAATCCCTTCAGAGGATGGTGAGAAGCACCAAAACCAAAGTGTGTCCAAATACAAGGCTTTATTGCTCCAGTTGTTAGGCTCAAAATTAGACCCAATGGATCGCACAGATGACCAAGTGAGAATCCTGTTTAAAACATCTTCAATTTTTAAGAGCTAAAGCAATTACAGAAAAAGGAAACAATTCAGAGGGATCATGTGTGCTTACAAGTGTTTTATGAGACCTTTCTGCAAGTTTAACCACCAAAGACTCTGAGAGCTGTCAGGACTGACTAATCCTGGTCACTGTTCTTCTCAGCTTTTCAGAACTTGAGCTAAGAAAACCACATCAACTGATGATGACAGCAGAGGGTGGCAGGGCTGAAGACACAATACTTATTTTCCAGTCTTGTGGAAAGTGAATAAATGTGTCTTTAAAACTAAATGAAGGAGATCAGAGACTCTTTCCAACCTTACATGATGGCTTCTGGCAGTAGTAAGGAAGTGTCATGGAAAATGTTGGATGGTGACAGTGAAAAAAGAGACTTGAAGAGGAGAGAGAAAAAATGAAGCATCCCTCAATACAGGTAGAGGAGAGAATATATGGGGAAAGCCCTGAATTCCTCACCAAAGTCCAATCTCTGAGGGTTGCAGGGGTGTTACAATCTATGCTTTCTCTAAGGAGAGGGGTGGAGTAGTAGAGGAACAGGATGATGTCTTAGAACTTCAGGCTTAAAGAAAGAAATCAGGGGTGCAGGCAAAATACCCCACAGAGTCAATAGTCATCCCACAGGTTGTAACCAACGTGAAATCTTCACATCTGGTCTAACAAGACTCTCAAGCCGACAGCTGTTACAGGCAATATGGAAAAAGGAATGAGAGAAGAGGGGGAAAGAAGAGACCGAGGCCAGTGGAATCAGTGAATTGTGTGATGTGTCTTTTCACAGCTGAGTTAGATGTTCTCCACTAGTTACTATGGGAATTAATTTAAATATACTTTCTCGCTCCCAGAAGTTAAACTATGTGTACAGTGGTTACAAGATGATATGTTATAGCACAACTTATATCCTTTGAGTGGACAAAAAATATATTATTTACAGTATCTTAAAATAAATTACCTTTGAATGACCGCTTCCTTTCTAGTATTTTGTGGTCTGCAAGATGTATCTGGAAAATTTACCACTGTGGAAGATGAAGATCGTTTTAATCAAATGGGGTAGAAAGAGAAGTGCCTTTCAATGCTTCTCTTGTTATAAAGGAAGAAGTGTTTTTCTTTTTTATTGTTCTTCAGACAGCTGAAGAAGCTTCATATTTTATTGAGACATCATTAGGAGCCAAAGCTGTTGTAGAACAAATTAGAAGCTGTATGAATTCTACTTTTTTGCTAGCACTGATACAGCTTTTGGGTCCACTACTACATTAGAACTATTAACTCCATTTATATTAATTTTTGTTATAAATCTTAAAAAGGGTGAAATTTCTGGGTATTTAGGTCCACATTCCAGAGATTGAGGCCATACATTTAGTTTTCACAAATTGTCTGAGCCCATGATGGCTGCCATCTTGTGCCACTTCCTTTATCATATTTTTGATTTGAAAACACTTTCTCTCAGTTTGTGGCTTGAATTTTCATTCTACTAATATTGCTCATCTGAGATATAGTAGCATGAGAAAAAATATTGTTCTTCAAACAGTTACAGTTATTAACTTTGATAAATTCTAATTTATGATTTTATAATGGAGACAAAATTTTCTTTGGTGTTTTAATTTTGATTTTGCATTTATTAAATATTTGCTTCAACATAATGCCAGAAAGACTTTTCTTCTTTTGGAAGAGTTACAATTTTACATTTTATATTTTGGTCTGTGATATATTTTGAGGTTCTTTATTTTGGTGCTGCAAGGTTTCCATAAAAATTGTCTTTAATGTGAATATGTAGTTGTTGCAGCATCATTCAAAGATCTCGTCTCACTGACTTCCCTTTGCACTTTTAGATACCTCTATTTTGACATAAGTGTTGTATCTATACATCTATGTGTCTATTCATCTGCCAATACTATACAATATTGATTATTGTGACTATACAATGTCAGCCTAGATAGTATACGTTTCTATGTTATTCTGTTCTCACACTGCTATAAAGAACTGCACAAGACTGGGTAATTTATAAAGAAAAGATGTTTAATTGACTCACAGTTTCATATGGCTGGGGAGGCCTCAAGAAACATACAATCATGGTGGAAAGGGAAGTAGGCACATCTTACATGGCAAAAGGTGAGAGAGAGAGAGTGTGCGTAGGAAGCAAGTGGGGAAGGGCTGCTTATAAAACCATCAGATCTCTCAGAACTCATTCACTATCATGAGGACAGCATGGGGGAGACCACCCCTCTAATTCAATCACCTCCCTCCTTCAACATGTGGGGATTATACTTTGAGATGAAGTTTGGGTGGGGACACAGAGCCAAACCATGTCATTCCATCCCTGGCTTCTCCCAAATATCATGTCCTTTTCATATTTTAAAACCAGTCATGCCTTCCCAACACCCAAAGTCTTAACTCATTCCAGTATTAACCCAAAAGTCCAAGTCCAAATCTGAGACAAGGCAAGTCCTTTCTGCCCATCAGTCTGTAAAATCAAAAACAAGTTAGTTATTTTCAAGATACAATGAGGATATAGGTAGTAGGTAAATGCTCCCATTCTAAATTGGGAGAAATTAGCCAAAATAAAGGGGCTTCAGGTTCCATGCAAGTCCAAAATCCAGCAGAGCAGTCATTAAATCTTGAAGCTCCAAAATAATCTCCTTTGACACCATGTCTCATACCCAGAGCACACTGATGCACAAGGTGGGATCCCAGGGCCATGGACAGCTCTGCCCCTGTGGATTTGCAGGGGTCAGCCCCCACAGCTGCTCTTATAGGTTGCCATTGAGTGCTTGTGGCTTTTCCAGGCACCTGGTACAAGATGTTGGTGGATCTATCATTCTGGAATCTGGAGGATGGTAGCCCTCTTCTCATACCTCCTCCAGGCAGTGCCCTAGTGCAGACATTTTGTGGGGGCTCCAACTCCACATTTCCTTTCTTCACTGCCCTACCAGATGGTCTTCATGAGGACTCAGCCCCTGCAGCAGACTTCTGCCTGAGCATCTAGACATACATCCTCTGAAATTCATACATCTGAGATCCATACATCCTCTGAAATCTAGGCAGAAGTTCCCAAATGTCAACTCTTGACCTCTGTGCACTCGCTGGCCCAAAACCAAGTGTAAGCCACAGGAGTTTGCACCCTCTGAAGCAATGAATGGCCTGAGCTGTACCCTGGCCCATTTTAGCCAAAACACAAGCTGAAGTAGCTAGGACACAGGGCACCAAGTCCCAAGGCTACACAGAGCAGGGAGTCCTTGTGCCTGACTTAAGAAACCAAATTTCCCTCCTAGGCTCCTGGGCCTGTGATGGGAGGAGCCGCCACCAAGACCTCTAACATGAGATATTTTTCCCATTATCTTGGTGATTAACATTTAGATCCTCATTACTTAATGCAAATTTTTGCAACTATATTGAATTTCTTTCCAGAAAATAATTTTTTCTTTTCTATTTCATTGTCAGGCTGCAAATTTTCCAAACTTTTATTCTCTGCTTCCCTTTTAAATATAAGTTCCAATTTCAGATAATCTCTCTCAAGTTCAAAGTTTCACAGACATCTAGGGCAGTGCCAAAATGCCACCAGTCTCTTTGCTAAAGTATAGTAAGAGTGACTTCTGCTCCATTTCCCAAGTTCCTCATTTGCAGTGAAGACCACCTCAGCCTGGACTTCATTGTCCATATCACTATCAGCATTTTAGTCAAAACCATTCAACAAGTCCCTAGGAAATTACAAACTTTCCCACATCTTCCTGTCTTCTTCTGACCTCTTCAAACTGTTCCTTCTTTTCTGCTTGTTACCAGGTTTCAAAGTTCTTCCACATTTTCAAATATCTTTACAGCAGTACCCCACTCTCTGCAGTACCAATTTAATGTATTAGGTCATTCTCACACTGCTGTAAAGAGCTACCTGACTGGGTAATTTATAAAGAAAAGAGGTATAACTGACTAACAATTCAATATGGCTGGGGAGACCTCAGGAAACTTACAAGGAAGCTGGTGAGAGAACATGTGAAAAAAGCGAATTGGGGAAAAGTCCCTCATAAAACCATCAGATTGTTTGACTTCCTCTCTTCCTATTTGAATATGCTTTATTTCTTTCCCTTGATTGATTGCCCAGAATTTCCAATACTATGTTGAGTAAGAGTGGTGAAGGAGGGCATCCTTGTCTTGTAGCAGTTTTCAAAGGGATTACTTCCAGCTTTCAAAATGATATTGTCTGTGGGTTTATTATTTTGAAATATGTTCCATCAATATCTAGTTTATCAAGAATTTTTAACATGAAGGGATGTTGAATTTTATCAAAGGCCTTTTCTGCAACTACTGAGATAATCATGTTGTTTTTGTCTTTGGTTCTGTTTATGCAATCAATTACGTTTATTGACTTGAGTATGTTGAATCAGTCTTGCATCCCAGGTATGAAGTCGACTTGATGGTGGTGGATGAGTTTTTGATTTGCTGCTGGATTTGGTTTGCCAGTATTTTACTGAGGATTTTCGCATCGATGTTCATCAGGTATATTGGCCTGAAGTTTTCTTTTTTGGTTGTGTGTATTCCTGGTTTTGGTATCAGGACGATGCTAGCTTCATAAAATGAGTTAGGGAGAAGTCCCTGCTTTTCAATTGTTGAAATAGTGTCAGAATGAATAGTCCCATCTCCTCTTTGTATTTCTGATATTGTCTCTGTTTGCAGACGACATGATTTTATATTTAGAAAACCCCATCATCTCAGTCCCAAAACTCCTTAAACTAATATGCAACTTCAGCAAAGTCTCAGGACACAAAATCAATGTGCAAAAATCACAAGCATTCCTATAAATCAAAAACAGACAAGTAGGCAGCTAAATTATGAATGAACTCCAATTCACAATTGCTAAAAGATGATAAAATACCTAGGAATACAGATAGCAAGGGATGTGAAGGACCTTTTCAAGGAGAATTACAAACTACTGCTCAAGGAAATAAGAAAGGCCACAAATGAATAAAACATTCCATCCTCCTGGATAGGAAGAATTAATATGGTGAAAATGGCCATACTGCCCAAAGTAATTTGTAGATTCAATGCTATTCCTTTCAAACTACCATGGACATTCTTCACAGAATTAGAAAAAAACTACTTTAACTTTCACATGAAATCAAAGAAGACCCCGTATAGTGAAGACAATCCTAAACAAAAAGAACAAAGCTGGAGATATCGTGCTACCCGACTTCAAACTATACCACAAAGCTACAGTAACCAAACAGCATGGTACTGGTACCAAAACAGACATATAAACCAATGAATCATAACAGATACCTCAGAAATAACACCACACATCTCCAACCATCTAGTCTTGCACAAACCTGACAAAAACAAGCAATGGGGAATGGATCTCCTATTCAATAAATAGTGCTGGAAAAACTGGCTAGCCCTATAGAAAAAAACTGAAACTGGACCCCTTCCTTACACCTTATACAAAAATTAACTCAAGATGGATTAAAGACTTAAATGTAAAACCCAAATCCATAAAAACCCTAGAAAACATAGGCAATACCATTCAGGAATGGTGTGAGCAAAGAATACATGACAAAAAAGCTAATAGCAATTGCAACAAACACCAAAATTAACAAATAGGATCTAATTAAACTAAAGTGCTTCACCACAGAAAAATAAACTGTCATCAGAGTGAGCAGGCAACCTACAGAATAGCAGGAAATTTTTGTAATCTTGTAATCTAAGCACCTGACAAAAGTCTGATGTCAAAAATTCACAAGGAACTTAAACAGATTTACAACAAACAAACAAACCCATCAAAAGGTGAGCAAAGCATATGAACAGACACTTCTCAAAAGAAGACATTTACACAGCCAACAAACCTATGAACAAAAGCTCAACATTACTGATAATCAGAGAAATGAAAATCAAAACCACAATGAGATACCATCTCATGCCAGTTTGAATGGCAATTATTAAAAACTCAAGAAACAATAAATGCTGGCAAGACTGTGGAGAAATAGCAATGCCTTTACACTGTTGATGGGAATGTAAATTACTTCAACCATTTTGAAAGATAGTATGGTGATTACTGAAGGATCTAGAACCATAAATACCATTGACTGAGCAATCCCATTACTGGGTATTTACCCAAAGTAATATAAACACTTCTAATATAAAGACACATGCACACATATGTTTATTGCAGCACTATTTACAATAGTGAAGACATGGAACCAACCCAAATGCTCATTAATGATAGACTGGATAAAGAAAATGTGGTACATACACACCATGGAATACTATGCAGACATAAAAGGAAAGAGGTCATGTCCTTTGTAGGGACAGGGATGAAACTGGAAGCCATCATCCTCAGCAAACTAACACAGGAACAGAAAACCAAACACCACATGTTCTAACTCATAAATGGGAGTTGAACAATGAGAACACATGGACACAGAGAGGGGAACAACATGGACACAGAGAGGGCCTGTTGGGGTTGGGGGGCCAAGGGAGGAAACCTAGGTCACAGATCAATAGGTACAGAAAGCCACCATGGCACACGTATATCTATGTAACAAACCTGCACGTTCTGCACATGTATCCCAATTATTTTTTAGAAGAAATAAAGATAATTAAAACAAAAATAAAAATAAATAAAACCATCAGATCTCATGAGAACTTACTCACTACAACAGGAACAGCATGGGAGAAACTGCCTCTATGATCCATTCACCTCCTTCCCACGACATGCAGGGATTACAATTCAAGATGAGATTTGGGTGGGGACACAGAGCCAAATCATAACATCCTTCAACTCTCATCATTTAGAAATCATTTTAGCTATTTTTGTGTATTTGCATTTCTATAGAGGTTTTAGAGTCAGCTAATCAGTATCTATATTTTGGGGGGCATCTGAAGATATAGTTGAGAAAAATTAATATTAAAAAACTAGGTTTTTAATCCACTCACATGGCACATTTCTCCATTTACTTAAAAAGTCCTTAGTATTTCTTAGGTTAATTTAAGACAGTATTACTTCTTCCAATCAGGGAGTTTCCTGAGCTCCTTTTGGAATCCCCATCCTGAGGTGCGACTTGGGAATTCCCTGTGGGCAGTGAGCTGGCGCAATCAGGACTCCTTTTTTTTCCTGCTGTGAACACTGTCTTATGTGACTTGATGTTCAATGCCTTGAAACTCATTGTTTCATATACATGGGCTGATTTACATTTTTCAAATAGTAGCTTTATTTTAATCAATCCCTACTGTTTCGTGTTGGTCTAGGGCAGAACTCTTGCAAACAATTTTCCATACATGTGAGTCTCCCAAGCAATAAATTTCACTCAGGTATAGAAAATACTGTAAGAAGCTTTCAAACTTTCTCAATCTTTATTTTGTAAGTCAAACTGCAAATGTATTGGAATTTTACTTTTCATAGTTACAATAAATAATATTGAACTTAAACATTTGGTTTTATAAATATAGCTTGACAGAATCAGAAAAGATTCTTTGATTGGGAAGGTACTTAGTGTTTAGGCATAACCAGGAAAAAAATCAAAAAGTCAATTATGTAAAAAAACAAAACTTCTCACTTTCTATTTTGTACTCTTTTTTAAAAAAAGAAAGAAAATGTTATGTATATTTACAAGTACAAAATGGAAATCATTTTGCCAGTGAAAGGCTATTTCCTGACAATATCTATCTATATAATTTGACTGACGTTTGTGACTGAAATTTTGAATATTTTACACATGTTAATACTGAAAGATAGACTATTATAAGCAAAAATACCATTTTGTAGGAGACCTGAGGCATCCACTTACTAATTGTAATGCTAAGATGGCATTCGTACTTCCTGTCGTAAGCCTTCATGTTAACTTTGTCACATTTATGGATTTAAAGTTAAAACAAAATGCTCTTATAGGGGAAAGTAAGAATCTGAACTAAACAATATTTTGTTTTGTAAATAATCCTGTCAGGTTTTCAAATGATAAGGCTTTTCCCTGTTTTCCTATCTGTAAAAGTAGGTATCTCAGTTTTGATTTCACTTTAAGTGCTTAAAGGGCATTCTGAAAATTCATTCCTATGTACTTCGACATGATAATGAAGCCTTCAGGGTTCATACGATGCACATAGTGCAACATGTTGTTTCTTAGACCGCTCCTTGAACAAAGCCCAGTGTTCTTCCCATCCAAATTTATTTTTGTCTATGATTTTCTATCAAACCTCCAAATCCCAGTAGTCCTGTTGGTTTTTATGCCTTTCATTGTCTCTCCATTCTGCATTCTGAATATGCTTTTGATTTATTCTTCTGCAAAATATTTTCACATTTATTATCATGAAGACACTTCATAATTTCTCTTTAAGCTTTCATATTCATTGAAGAGATTCAGTGGGAAACTGCCCTTGCCCAGGGGCCATGCCTGGAAGGTCTTGGTCCTAAGATTTATGGCTGTGGACATGATGGTGGCGACTCAATATTTTTAAATCTTAATAATTAACAGACTGTCAAGGATTAACACATAACTAAGTAAAACTTTGATAGCCTGGATTATAAAATCTAAAATATGTATTTTTAAGAGGCCGGTTAAGAAAAAAAAAAAGAGAAAAAAATAAAGTAATAAATTTAAAATAATGGAAAGAAACATGAAAGTAATACAAGTAAAGGCATAGGAAAGACTTGAAGATTAAAACTGCAACTGTAAAAAACACAACAGTATGAAAAAAATAGAAGTTTTGGAGAAGTCTGTAAATTTCCCAAAACACAGAATCAAGTGACCAAGATTAAAGTGTTGAAAAGATAAGAGCCCTAGAAAATCAATCAAAGTTGACATTTCAACAACTGCGTTACATATATTATAGAAAGATAGAAATCTAAAAATTGAAGAGAAGAAAATCATCACCACAATTCTACTGTATTACCTAGAATTACAATATCCTCAGATGGAAAAGTCTCAGTTATTGCTCAGCAGAGTGAGTTTTAAAGGCTCTTTCCCAAAACCATTGTGAAAATCTGCAATAAGAAGGACAAAAAAAAAAAATAAAAGACTGAAAACTTTCAGTGTTAAGCTACAACAAAAGTAAGCAAACAAACAAAAAGGCCATTTGGTTGAACTAGTTTACAGTCCCACCAACAGTGTAAAAGTGTTCCTATTTCTCCATATCCTCTCCAGCACCTGTTGTTTCCTGATTTTTTAATGATTGCCATTGTAACTGGTGTGAAATGGTATCTCATTGTGGTTTTCATTTGCATTTCTCTGATGGCCAGTGATGATGAGCATTGTAAATGATGAGTCAATGGGTGCAGCACACCAACATGACACATGTATACATATGTAACAAACTTGCACGTTGTGCACATGTACCCTATAACTTAAATTATAAAAATGAAAATAATAAATAAATAAACTAATCCTAAAAAAAGGCCATATAGAAAATAATGAGAATTAAATTGTCCTATACTTCCTAATATGAGTCAAAATTGAATAAATGTCTGCCACCATTTATTATGAGTTGTTTTAGATTGGCAACTTTTTAATTGTTTATGATCACCAGGTTCAAAATGATTCACACTATTTCTAAAACAAAATATGCCATTAGTAAAAGTTTAGTCTATAATACAGAGTGTATGAAATGAATTTTCTAAGTAAGAATGCAGTCCAGGTGTAAGAATCATTTTTTTTTTTTTTTTGAGACGGAGTCTCGCTCTGTCGCCCAGGCTGGAGTGCAGTGGCCGGATCTCAGCTCACTGCAAGCTCCGCCCCCCGGGTTTAAGCCATTCTCCTGCCTCAGCCTCCAGAGTAGCTGGGACTACAGGTGCCTGCCACCTCGCCCGGCTAGTTTTTTGTATTTTTTGGTAGAGACGGGGTTTCACCGTATTAGCCAGGATGGTCTCGATCTCCTGACCTCGTGATCCGCCCGTCTCGGCCTCCCAAAGTGCTGGGATTACAGGCTTGAGCCACCGCGCCCGGCCTGTAAGAATCATTTTAAGCAGAATGTAAGGCAGATTGTATCTTTTAATTATGACTACACCTCTACCTTCCATCCTCGTGCTCTTTGGCATTATAATCTTACTACTTTCTCACTAGGTGTTGGGATCTGTCTTTTCACTCTCTTGAATGTGTGCAAGCTCTGAGAATGCTTTGACCAAAATAATATAGTACAACTGTCAGGTCCAAACATAGCTCTTAACTAACCTGTAGTTTCTGCTGCTTTTCTCTTCAAACTCAGTAACCCTGCAGTGAGGGCCCATGTCACGTGAAAGCTTATATGTGGATTCCACAGTAAGCAGCATCTATTGAACTTTCAGTCAAAAATCTGCCATGTGAATGAACCACCTTGGAATTTTATGTTGAGGTGCTATAACACAAATCTGAATAATTTGACGTTGACTTTGAAACCAGGCAATTAGTAGAAGCAAAAATCATGTCAGGGAGACTCTGCTGGAAGCTAAAAGGATGCTAAACAAGAGCCCAGAGGGATGATAATGTGTGTTCTCTAGTGGCAGAATGTTTAGCAGAAAAATTGCCTGCAGTAACATGAAAAAGAAAAAATGAACTTTATGAGCATATGAATTGATCTAAAGAGATTTTCCAGGCCAACTAATTTCTTGTAACAGTGTCTGAAAAAGTGAATATATAAATAAACAAACTAAGGATGAAAACATTTGATAGCTTAGCAAAGTTTAGAGGACATATGAGGGACTAGAAGACTCTTCCCACCCACTCAAATGTTCTCAAGGTAAGAATAACCAGAGGAAAACTCAAATCCAGGGTCTACTGGTAAAACATGGCCTTAGAGTAACTTTAAGATTAAGTGTGTAGCTGTGGGAATTCTTGATAAGATGTCAAAATGGCATAAAGTGATTTATTTTTAGATTTTTTTACTATATTTAAGAATTGTTAAGGTTGCTATCCCCTCTCAGATAATACGACTTCTACATAATCGTAAGGACATGCCATGTGAATACACTCCATAAAAATCTTAAAAATCTTTTCAAAGAATCTTGGAAGGTTGTTCCACAGCATCATGGTTCACAGACCGATATAGAGAGGAACTCATCTTACAAAGCTTCCGGAGTTTGACTTTTTGTTTAAAAGAGAAAAACAAAAAGATTAATAGGAAATCCACCATTTTTAAGAGAATTTTACTAACAGAAGCACCATAAGCTTGGACTGTAAAATACAAAGGATGGTCAAAATCAAAAGCAAGTTTGGGAATGACAACCTTCTATGAATAAGAAGATTGGGAATACTACTCAGCTACAAATATAGACCGTCCTTATTGAAAAGGAAGAGTGCAGAATAAGAGCTCAAAGGACAAAACCTAAAGCCATAAAGATAATTCCCACAAAGAGGAATCAGGCTGTAATCAGGAGAAGCCAGCACTACATACTGAGCTGGACTTTAGGATTTCTATGAAACAGTGTCTACCATGTTTCTTCCATTTGTTAACGGGTATAAAAATATGGCTAATTAGAAGGAATAAGATCTAGTGTTTAGTTGCACAACAGGCTGACTGTAGTTAATAATAACATTATATATTCCAAAGTAACTAGAAGAGTAGAATTGAAATGTTCCCAATACAAAGTAATGATAAGTGATTGAGGTGATGGATATCTCAATTACTCAGATTTGATTATATCATATTATATGCCTGTACCAAAATATTACATGTATACCATAAGTATGTACAACTACTATGTATACATGAAAACTAAAAACTAAAAAAAATAAATTAATTAAAAGGAAGTGTTTACTGAGGTTATTCTTTTCTGATCACACCATGAAATTTTGAGGACAGCCAGCACCAGTGATAAAAATCAACCTCAGATTCCAGTCTGACTTTTTTTCCCCAATGATCAACCCTTTAACTTCATCCAGTCATTGTCCACTTTTGTTCATATTTAAAGGATTCTTCTCCATCACCATAATACCAATGGTGTCTTTTTCTATAGATACAGTTTTGCTCATGCCATCATGTTAATGAGACTATTTTATTTCATTCCAGGAAATAAAATAAGTAAAATAAAGAATGGTTATCAGAGTTACTAGATCTTCCAAAGTTTGACTATGTCCTCTTTTAAACTTTATTTCATTAGTATATAGCTCCAGCAACTTAACAAATTATTTTGGAGTTTCTAAGATTCAGATCTGAAATAATTAGATAAACACTGCTTCAGAGTGTATCATAAAATGAAGTTTTCTGAGTGTCACAACAAAAATATTCATTTAGGGTACATACTCAAGAATTTCTATATGATTTGAAAGTCACTGACATAGGGAATGTAGAAGATAAATAAAATTTAAAATGCAAAAATTATGCTCATTTTTAGACTTCCTGAAAATAAAAAGTAGTAAAAATAAAAAGTTGTAATGTCCGAATTAAAGTAAATAAATGAAGAGCTAGAATTTCAGAAGAGTGTCATGGTGGTAGATCAATATTTAGAAAATGAAATGCCCCATATGTGTATAAAAATCTTAGAGACGTCTTTATGTTCTTTAGGTAAAGGTATATATTTTTCCCATCAGCTTGCTTTTCATGTCCAATCTAATTAATATTTTTTAAAAAATGAACGTAAACCTGATTTTTATTTAAGTATGTTTGAAAAGAAAATACATTTGTACTAAATTTTAACACAAAGCTACTACTCCTTCCTAACTATAGATCTCAAAATACAATAAATCATTTGCAGTTTAAAATAAATTGGTAACTAGAAATGGAAGATTAAAGCCACTACAGCATAAACTTTTCAGAATACACATTCTTTGCATGGTTTTATAAGCAACAATGACTGCCCCTCCCCGACCCCGCAAAATAAGAGTATAAATAGAAGAGGAACGATTTTTAACTTTGTTTATACTAACAATCAGACAAAAAGACAAACATTACTTTTGAAATTTACTCGTTTTCTGAGAGTAGAGAGAAAAGAAGAGAACCTTGGAGGCTAAGTCCTTCCATGTTTGCAGGTACTCACATTTTTAGGTATGGAGTATAAGCAAGGGAAGAATAACAGAGGCTTATGTATTTGTTTTGCTTTATTCACACACAAAAATACAATTATATATCTCCACATACGTGGATGCACATCAGTTTATCATTAATTGAATATTTTGTTAGCTTAATATTTCATAATTAAGGGTTTAAATTTGTGCATTTATTTGCAAACAAAATTAGTATGTATATTTATTATATCTATTTTTACATTTCCCAAACAGAATTCATGGTAGTCAAATATTTGACTGCAAAAAAATTCCTAGAAATCAGAAGCTTACTCTGGGTTTCCTTCCCAGCTTTATTCACCATAATAAGTGTTGCCTAGAAGCCTTTGGGGCCTCATGTTGGTAAGCAGTTTTCAGAACCATGAAACCTTGTGCGTATGTAAATCCCCTACTGGTCCCAGCATTGGTCCCGATTTCCTCTAAAACGAAAATCCACCCCCAGGCATTCGGGCTTTAAAACAAATAAAGTTTTGTTTCAATTACCCAAATATATATTTAAGGGAGTGCCTACATAAAAACTAAAAATGTAAGAAGTAATGATTAACTGTAAAAAACTAGATTTTATTAGCCAGAAATTGTCCCAAGTTATACAGATAATTTTTGGTCAGAAAATCTGAAACATGTAAGAAAAAGACTTTAGAATTTGGTTTCAATCTCAATGATTTGGGCCAAAAAATAAAAATACATTTATATTTCTCACATTATTTCTTTTTTCATTTTCTTAGCACTCATATTACTTTGCATCCTTTAGTAGTTTATAAAATCTTAATAGATCAATTACTCTGTTTGCTATTTATTTATTACTAGGTCTACTGACAAGAGTGATGTCAACAGAAAGTACAAGTTGTAATTTTTCAAATTTTCTGCCTTACCTCCTTCATAATGGGAATGACAGTTTTCCTAGTATACATTAGAATAAAAGAGAATTGTATATTCTATTCTCAGAAGAATATATTAAACTTAAGTAAACCCAAAAGCATTTAGCTTTTCCATGAAATGAAGAATTTAAAATACTTTAGAAATATTATACACAATTTACAGAAGTAACTAAAAGTTACAATTTGATATTTGTAGTTATTATTATTAAGCAAAATGAATATTTACCTATGTTCCTGATATTGTTGGCTAATTATATATTTCATTTATGTATATATAAATAAATATAATTAATAACTATAAATATAAATAATATAAAACTGATGTAATATTTTTATGTTTATTTATATCTAATATTTATTTATATACATTCAAATCTATTATTATTTTAAAATACTATAGTTTGGGTAAATATTTAGTGAATGCTGCAGAGTACATGATTACCATCATCGTTAATCAATTTTAGTAATGATTTTTTACTCAAAAGTATGTCATCTATAACTGCTCTAAAATCTACTTTTATCACATATTCAACACATAAAATTATTTTAGTTTCTAAATGAAATATTCCTTGTATATGTTATGCCAGGATTCTCATTTTTCTCATCATGTCTCTGTATGTGTAAATATGTATGTATTTATCACATTTACAATTCACTTCGTTCAAAGGTTGCCAGCCGGGCGCCGTGGCTCACGCCTGTAATCCCAGCACTCTGGGAGGCCGAGGCGGGCGGATCTCCTGAGGTCAGGAGTTCAAGACCAGCCTGGCCAACAAGGAGAAGCCCCGTCTCTACTAAAAAAATACAAAAATTAGTTGGGTGTGGTGGCATGTGCCTGTAATTCCAGCTACTAAGGAAATTGAGACTGGAGAATCGCTTGAACCCAGGAGGCAGAGGTTGCAGTGAAGCGAGATCATGCCACTGCACTCCAGGCTGGGTGACAAAGTGAAACTCTGTCTCAAAAATAAACAAACAAATAAATAAAAATAACAAAATTTTAAAAAGTTGCCTATTTGTATTCACTGTTATTTATCAGAACAATTTACTTTTTCAATATTATTTTTTAATTTTTTAATTTTAGGGATATATATTAGGTGTACACATAGTAGGTGTATACATTTATTGGGTACATAACATATTTTGATACAGGTATGCAATGTGTAATAATCACATCATTGAGAATGGGGTATCCATCCCCTCAGGCATTTATCGTTTGTGTTACAAATAATCAAATTATACTCTTTTCGTTATTTTAAAATGTAAATTAAATTATTATCAATTATAGCCACCTTATTGTGCTATCAAAGACTAGGTCTTATCTATTTTTTTAACTCTAATTTTCACATGAAATTTAGAATCACTTTAACTTCATTGACTCCCATTAAGACTTAAATTGTAATTATAACACCCACGTATTTTATGATGAGAAGGATTTAATCACCTTTCAGTTTGTTTATCCAAAACCTCCTGCTTAATTTATTCACATATTCCTTGGTTCCATAAAATAAAATTAGTCATCTTTTTATATATATTTTGTTGGGTTCATGTTACTTTTCTAAATAACTGATACTATTTTAGAAATGGACAATTTCTTTATGCATTGTCCTTCATTTTCCAAATTACAAAATAATAATATGAATTATATTTAACTTTATGTTTTACTTTGTTTTGTTTTGTGTCCTTGTTTGTTTCTTGTTCTATTGCCCAGGCTGGAGTGCAGTGGCGCCATCTTGGAGTGCAGCCTCCTCCTCCCGAATTCAAGAGATTCTCCTGCCTCAGCCTCCTGAGTAGCTGGGATTACAGGCGTGCGTCACTGTACCTGGCTAAGTTTTGTAATTTTAGTAGAGACCGGGTTTCACCATGTCGAGGAGGCTGGTCTGGAACACCTGACCTCTAGTGATCTGCCCGTTTCAGCTTCACAAAGTGCTGGGATTACAGGTGTGAGCCACCATACCCAGCTTTAATATATACTTTTAAATATTTTAAGAAGTAAATATTTTTATACTTCTCAACAGTTTTTAAGAATTTATACTTTTAAAGAAGTAAAATTATTTTCAAATTAATATATTAATATTCTAAATTTATTAATTTAATTTGCATTAATTTAATTCTTTATTTGTGTATTAAATTACACCATTAAATTGCCTACTTGGAATCTCAGACATATGTAGACTAATAGACAACTCATGGTAAGAAATTAACATATCGTCCAGTTCACATGTGTTGTCAATGTCAACAGGGTCAGAGATGATGTGGAATGTGCCCACCTCTAGCTGAGCCTCCTCCAGACAACTGGTTTCCTTCCCAGCTTTATTCACCATAATAAGTGTTGCCTAGAAGCCTTTGGGGCCTCATGTTGGTAAGCAGTTTTCAGAACCATGAAACCTTGTGCGTATGTAAATCCCCTACTGGTCCCAGCATTGGTCCCGATTTCCTCTAAAACGAAAATCCACCCCCAGGCATTCGGGCTTTAATCAGAGACCACACTCTATTGTCATCAAATATAGTGTTTAAAGACAGTTGCCTTGCTTTTGCACTCAAACTTTGCTATTTATTGGTTAGGGGATGATAGGAAGCTTATTATGTATGTCTTTGTGTCTCAGTATCTTCATCTCTAAAACAGGAATTCAATTCATTAATAAATGTAAATCCCTTGGTAGAGTGTTTGACAGTTAGCAGCTACTTAAAATAAATAAACATTTATTATAATGATCTCACTGGTTGAGTCCATCCAAGACAGAGTTGATTTAAGAAAGAGGAAGAAGAAACGTGATTGAGGGGAAGTAAAGTTACAAAATGATTTATCATAGAAAAAAACAGACGATATGGAAATTCTCCTATATGCTTAGTCTTTACAAAAATATATTCAGTATGAATAAAACTCAGATGATGACATTACTTTCTCAGTAATTAACCTTTTGTTATTTATGCTAAGAATATATTTTATCCACAAATATTTACAACATTAATTATAAAGGCAAGACTTCTTTTTAACAATAGTAGAATATTTAATTGAATTATTCCAAATCCATATGATGTAATATCAAGTTACATTTAAAAGTATGTGCTAAGTATCATTTAATAACATGAAAAATACTAACATTATAATGTTAAGGATATCAATTATAAAAATATAAAATTGTATGTAGCTTTAAATGTCACTTAAATATTAATAAATGTGGATTTATATAGAAAGAAAAAATGTGGAAATTGTTGCAGAAAATCACTTTGCAAACCCTCTTTCATAGATTAGAAATCCTGTCATTCACAACACATTTAATGACTTTTTCCTTCTCTCTTTGAAAAAGATGAGAATGAGAAATCATGACTGTTAATCATTATTGTTTTCAAGGAAGTCCCAGCAAGATCCGTGTCAACCTTTCTCTGATATATGAATTTCAAATTACTGTAATAAATTGAACATGAAATGCTTTCATTGTTCTGCAAGAAATCACTCTATAAAAATTGTACCCGCTTGTTGTTGAAAGCTGATTCTAAATAACACAGAGGTCTCTGCTCATTTCATCTACTACAAACGGGTAATGGAGTTATGATTGATTCCTATCACTGCCGATCGCTTTTCGTTTAGAATGGTTGTTAGAAGGTTTGGAACACATACAAATCTGGGAGGTGATGGGCGGCTACTGGCAAATGCTCTGTGTCTGTCCCACAAACTGCTGAGAGAGGTCTGATTCTGATTAGACAGAGAAAAATGACTCAACCTCACAAAGAAGATTAGAATTTCATATGCAAAGGTCTGAAACGACTAAAGCAGTATGTTAATGTCATGACAGCGTTCTGTACAGGAGCAATCAGCAGAAATAATACTAAATGTTCTCATGATATTTTGCAGTCTGGGGATTTCTGACTTGACACTTATTTTAAAAGAACTAAAATTAGTTCTAGCCTAACAAAGAGTCACTCATAAATTTGAAATAGTTTACTTTCCATTATTTTTAAGTGGTATGATTATAAGATTTCCTACTTTATGAGGCCCTTTTTTATTTTTTCCACCACCGACGACCTCTCAGTCACTGGGAATTGATGAATCATATATAAAATCACACAGCTGGCATACAGAACTTGAAGGTTTCTTCTAACTCTGTCATTAAAACAACCTCTGCTCTCTTTCCAACCCCTGTTATGTACTTGTAGAGATTATAACTTTCAAATTTCAATATACTTCTGATATTGCCTATATTTCTGCTTTCTGCCTTTTTGCTTATGGCCGCTTGCAACATAGAAACCATTTTTAAATATTTCGCTGGCTATCTTAAATGCAACTCTCTGACCTTCAGAGATTGTTGATTTGTGCGTTTGTTATAATAAAGAAAGCAAGCAGTGCAGAAGGAAGAGATTTTCTTACGTTCCTTAAAAGGAACATAAGGTTACTCTTACTCTTTCTTTTTTTTTTTTTTTTTTTTTGGTAGGCCAAAATACATCAGCATTCTTTTCATTTACTCTACTTCCATTTACTTTTTATATGCTGTATCTTCTTCTGAGAGTTGGATAAGTTCCCTTTCTCATACATCAGTGTTACATAAAGCTAGAGGTAATTTTTTTTTTTTTTTTTTTTTTTTTTTTTTTTTTTTTTTTTTTTTTTTTGAGACAGAGTCTCATTCAGTCGCCCAGGCTGGAATGCCATGGCTGGATTTCTGCTCACTGCAAGCTCCGCCTCCCAAGTTCACGCCATTCTCCTGCCTCAGCCTCCCAAGTAGCTGGGACTACCGGCACTCGCCACCACGCTGGGCTAATGTTTTTGTATTTTTTTAGTGGAGACGGGGTTTCACTGTGTTAGCCAGGGTGGTCTCCATCTCCCGACCTCATGATCTGCCTGCCTTGGCCTCCCAAAGTGCTGGGATTACAGGCGTGAGCCACCGCGCCCGGCCAGGTAGAGGTACTTTTTAATTGCAATTTTAATTGTAATTTTTTAGATGCCTACTGGAAAAGCAGAAAAGTTCACATTAGGTAATGTTGTAACTCACTTTCCACTGCAAACTGGAGGCCCATTTAAAGGAAATGAATAAAATTTGGAAGTAAATTCAAATCCAACCAATAACTGGCAAAATACTTTCTGTTATAGTTTAAAACAACATGGCTAAACGTACGTGCAATTATAACAACTATATGAACTAAAATCAAAGTAAGTTTGAAAACAATGTTAGAAAAATACGAACACTGTTTTTAATCAGCAATTTCCAGTTAGTTCAGGTAGATATCCAGCTTTCTGTGTGAGTTGGTATTTGACATGTAGTCTGTGGTGGTAGTCTGTCTGTGTCCAATACCAGAAAGTTAAATATATTTGTTAGTGTAAGTATGTTAAGGATGTGACAAGTGCTTTTCTCTAACAAAAGTCTACTGAAAAAATTAAGGAAATACAGAAAGAGAAATAGCATTTATAAAGTATTTGATATCCAATTACATATTTTTTTCTTGTTTAAATTTTACACATATCTCATAAGAAAAAAAGGTAAGCACTACAAATAAAAAATCATTAAAGCTCTGATAATCATAGACCACATTATTTATATGAAATGCAGAATAATTTCTTAATAATCAATATATCTACAAAATTTCTTCTTAGACATATTATTATATACATTCACAAGACATGGTATCTGACTTTGTAGACCAGCTGTACTGCTTACTTTTAAGTGTTACAATACTTTCAACTGTCTATAATGATCTATTGTCATCATATCAAAGTGAAATATCACTTTTCAAATGGAAAGCTTAGAAAATAATCAAGAACTGTCCACATTTTTTGAGAAAGCATTTGTTTCTGAAACTCCTTCTTCACTGCACAATAACTGTTCAGCAGCAGAGAACTTCCGTGGAATAGCAATTCTTTTACCTGATCTTACAATATTCAAACTCATTGGGCTCTCAAATCAACTGAAATAAATATTTACTCGGCTGAAGCATTTGATTTTTAATAGAAAACCAATATTAAAATTACTAACTTGACATTTTAAAAATCTCAGATATAATTGAATCTACTGAAGTATTTAAATATAGTTTGAGGTTTTAGAATTAATATATTAGGAAAATTCTCGTATCTTTCAACTTTCCATGTCAGTTAGGTTGTAGACCTAAAGTCATTGGAAGGGTGTGTTTTTGTATATTTTTATGTGTGTGTGTGTGTGTGCGCGCACGTGTGTGCGTGGTTTGTGAGTGTGGTGTATTTGTGTGTGTACATATGTGTACATATGTCTGTTTGGACTTACCCAGAAGCCAACCCTGCGACAAGAATTTGAATATGAAGGATTTATTTAGAAGATGATCCCAGAAAGCATTTGTGGAGTACAGTAAAGACTGAGAGAGATGAGGGAAATTAGTCAATGCAAGGTATGTTAGTGAGTGGATGACCACTAAGGAGAACTGGGGCCCTCTGGGTGACAGTTCACAGCATTCCTGAGTCGCCTCATACAAGAACTACAAAACTGAGATTTTCATCCACCAAGCAGCCCAGAGAAAAGACTTAGGCAGAGGCACCGGTGTTTTCAGTAGGAAGACATGGTAGCAAGGAGCACCCAGGTTCTAGATGGAAGGCCCCAACAGCTTGTGCTAGAATATATACTTATGTAATTGCACTAACTGATTTCATGATGTTCTCTACATGAGTACTATATTTGTTCCCTCCTTTTTAGAGACCTGTGAACTATACAAGATACCAGTCCTCCACAAGCCCAACTAATAGTGAAACAAGAAGATAATCATATTAAATAATCATATTTGGAAAGAAAAATAATGAAAAATAAACACATCCATCACTGACACATATATATTTTTAAAATCCACCAGTGTAACATGCAAACTCTTCCCCCATTCTGGGTGCTGGGGATTATTTATCAGGATCTCTGTGCATCTAATCCCCTGTTCCTGCGGTTTTTAACTCCATCTTCTGGGAAGAGTTTTGTTGTTGTTGTTGTTGTTTTCATTTTTCATTTTGATGGCACCTAAAAAGAGCACTTAAGGATGTCCATATCCGGGAAGTGTGGAATTTCTTGTTTTATTTAGCTTCTATAGTATGTTGGGGCCCGGAGGTGCTTTTGTTTGTTTATTTGCTTGTTTCAAATATCAAACAATTACACAGTATTTTAAACCAGACTGGTGGCTATTTGACAGAACACCTTTTTTTTTTTTTTTGGAGACAGATCTTGCTCTGTTGCCCAGGCTGGAGTTCAGTGGTGTGATCTTGGCTCACTGCAAGCTCTGCCTCCTGGGTTCACACCATTCTCCTGACTCAGCCTCCCGAGTAGCTGGGACTACAGGCACCTGCCACCACACCCGGCCCAGCTTTTTTTTTTATTTTTAGTGGAGACGGGGTTTCACTGTGTTAGCCAGGATGGTCTCAATCTCCTGACCTTGTTTGTGATCCTCCCGCCTTGGTCTCTCAAAGTACTGGGATTACAGGCGTGAGCCACTGCACCCGGCCTCGACAGAACACCTTTCTTAATAAATTTGTGGGTTTCTTAGCTATTAGATTCCAGTTACTTCTGAGTGCTGAGAGCCAAAACCACTATTATTTTTATCACACTTGTCTTTTTAAAATTCTACTTGCAGGCATCTGTTAGACATCAAAGGGAAGTCATAACTTTATTTTCTTTTTTCTTAGCCATTTTTTTCCAACTAAAAGAATTCTCATGTTTCTAATTCAATTCATCCTGAATTTTAAGAAATTATGTAATGACCGCAACCTTGATGGTATATTTAATGACATAAACTGAGTATTAATTGGTCTCTACCACTCAAGGTTTTATCATTGCCAGTTGGAGACAAGAATAAGTTAGAACTTGTATTCCTTCAAATTTCTAAGTTCCTGAATTTTCTCCTTTCCCTTTCCTTCATACGTGCAGGTTGGATTTTATGAGATAATTTATTTCTTATAGTTTAATATTTTTTTCAAATTTAGCTGAAATATCTGAGGCACTCTACAGCATTCTGTTTTCAAATAGCTTCTTCTAAGCCACCAGCTCATGTGGTACATTATTATCTTTCTCATTTTCTCAGGCATTATTATTAAATGTTTTTAATTGCTGAATATAGATTTTATTGCTTAATTTGTTTTGAACTTTCAATAAAATTTCCCTTATTGCTAATTGCCTACCACAAAGACATCCATCTAGGTTAAGCTTTTTATTATTGCTGCACCAAACTTTTCTACCAGTTTCTGAATGAGTCTGGATAAGCTAATTAATAGGAAGATAATATATAATCCATAATGTTTCCCCCTTAAAGCAATAATCTTTTGTATTTAATGCGTCCGTCACTAATCTGCTTGTTGTTTACCTTCAAGAGACCTTCACTCGGGAAACCCAGCCTGAAAGAGTAGCCACTGGCTGGAAGATCACCCAGCTCACATAAAAGGAGAAAGAGATTTGATTAGCCAAGCACTGGATTAAAGCTTCTAACTGGAATTGATCACATTCACATACATTTCATTAACCAAAGCAGGCCGCATGAGTTATCATGACAGGAATGGAATGGGAATTCTTGAGCTTTTCTCAGTCAGGGACGCCTCAGAAAAAGCAAAATTGAATATATGTTGATTAGCAATACAATCTACCATAGTTCATATTTACACATGTAAAAATTTGGTTATCTGTGTTTTCATAATAAGAAAAACAGAGACTTTTTTAAAGGTGAAAATCTCATATGTATGGTGCTATCAAAGAAAATAGAATCAATTAGGTTGGAATTCTCATATGAATAACTTGCAGCAAGAAGACAATAGAACAATGACTATAGATTACTAAGAAAAAAGAACGGTGTACTCAGTATATCCAGAAGTGAAATGAGTCATCTGTCAGAAAGGAAAAACAATTTTTGGATATAGAGAGGCTCACAGGGTATTCAAACAAATATCTGTAAGAGATTTTAAAAATGAATCAAAACAAGACATTGAATTAGGCATTAGTATATGAACTAATGGTGAACAATTGATATTATTATATTTATAGTCAAATCTAGTGAATAATTATGAGTTACAATGTGAAATTTGTAATAAAGTTATAGAATCAGAAACATAAATACATGAATGGTAAATAAATGATTTACAGATAAATATTCTAAAATCTCAAAAAAATCCAAATAACAGAACATGAGAATTAGGCTAAGGTGAAGATGTGGTGACAGCTAAGGTATGGATTGGTAAAATAGATTTCAAGAGGGTGGGAATTTAATATATTAATAGAACATACATTTAATTCTGGCTTTTAAAAGAAAACAATCTCTACACTTAACATAGAAATGTCTATATAATTCTAAAATTTAAACAGGAGAGGGAGAAAGAACAATGGAAAGAGAGAAAAGAGGACATAATTGCTGGTAAACATCAGAGAAAGGAAAGGAGAAAAAAAAAACATAAATCTTTATATAAAACTAGTTGCCCGTAAGTTTTCAGTTACTGAAGTGGATCACCTAATCACTTTGAACTTACTTGTTTTCCAGATATAAGCATTCTTTGATCTTTCTGTGAATGACTTATGTACAGAAACAGCAGTCCTGCAATGGATTTGAGAACACATTGCAGAATGGAGAAATGGTATCATTATTTTACCTGATGTAGCTGAAACCAAGCAGCCCTATGAATTATGGACAGACTTAAGGTGAAGTTTGCTCTGACTCATAAAGTGGAAAGAAATATAATAAAACAGATAAGGTGTTTTTCACGAATATCCTCCAATATTATGTGGACATACTCTTGCTGGCATGGCAGGCATACATAACACAACAGGATACATATAAGAGAAGTTATTTTGGTCATAACAACCGTTCTTTGTGTTTCTCCTACTTGTGGTATCGTGTGTATGATCTCTTTCAATTATTAGTAAAGCCACCTTTAAGGGTTTTATCATCACAAATCACAGTTTCCAGGAGGATAAAAATACAGCACTGCTCTATAATTCAGCATATTGAAGATTCCTGGTATTTAACTGAAGAGTCCAAAACATATAAGGTGGGAATGATGTCATGCAGAATGGTGCCCTGTTCAATTTGGAATGTATCACTATACTGCTAAATGATTGTATTTGGATAATCACAGACAATTGCTCTGCTTTTCTGTCGGAAGAAAATAGTTTATTTAAAGTCCAAATTATGTAGTTTTTATGAACTAAGAAATATACTCAAAGCAAATTTATAATGAAAGATTGAAAGTAATTAGGCTTCATAAATTTTCAGCAATATTAGTGATATTTTATTCTAAAATACTTATATATGTATTATAAAATAAATAAAATAAGTAACAGTGTCATTAGAAACTAATATTTCCATGTAAGAGGTAAGAGAGGTAAATAAAAATCAAATCAAATAATCTTATTACCAAATTTGATCTGGAGTCATCATATGAGAGTAAGATGAAGTAGATTTTGTTTATAGTAGTATTCTATCCGATAATTGAGGATGATGTGATAGACTGATGATGGAATGATACCATCCCAGTTTTTCAATTTCTAATGAAATAAAGGATCTATAATATCATTATAAATGTCTGCCAAAGCTACTTGCAAAGGAACTTATAGGAAACATGTATTAAGAAAAATAACTCATGACCAAATAATTCTTATCTCAGGAATGAAAATTTGTTTACAATAGGAAATCAATCAGTATAATTATCCATGTTAAATATAAACAGACTAAAGGGGAAAAACAGAAAAATAATTTCAATCATTGCAAAAAAAGGAAATAATTTGATATAACGATACATACATGAGGAAAACTCTTAAGCAAACTCATAAGGGTACTTTCTTAACTTAACAATAAATGTTTTAAAATCTACAACTAACATCATACTTAATGGCAAAGACTGATCATGTTGTCCCTAAAACTAGAAATAAAGAAAAGATTTATTTCCAAACGACTTCTGCTCAAAATTGTGGTAGAATATCTAGCCAGAATATAAAGCAAGAAAAATAAATACAAGACACATATCTCAGGAATGAAGAAATAAAATTGTTTACTTTTTTAAACAAAGATTTTATTCACAGAACACATTATCTCAAAACAAAGACCAATTTACTTTTGAACGAATATTTGATGAGATTGATTGATGCTATTTTTGTAAGTTGGGAGAATGATGTTATGATTGTGATTTTTAAAAAGAATCATGATCTCTTATAGATATTTGCAGATGCCATGTTATTTTGCCTAATTTGAGTACTATTCAAGTTGTAATGCAGAGGTCTTTAGTACAGTGCCTAGGAACATATCAAACAAGATTGGTTATTAGCGTATAATAGGTAGGTGGTTGATGGCATATGGACAATCATAATTATCAATTTGTTATCGATTGATAATAATTATCAAATAATTATCAATATTATTATTATCATTTTCACTACTTATGTGTATTCTTGAATCTTCCATTATAGGAAGTTTAAAATGTAAAGAAAAAGAAAATATGTTGGCAAAGATGCATAAGGTAAATAAAAATAGAAGTCAAAAGGGGCAAATTGAATTCAAGGTTAAAAATTAGGTTAGAGAGTGTTCACCCAAGAAAAACTCATTTTCATTTTATAAAGGTAGATTCTGTATTCTTTTATTGTGTTGAAACACACACACACACACCCGAGATCCACCATCTTAAAAAATATGTAAGTTTACAATGCAGTATTGTGAACTGTAAGTACAATGTTGCACAGCAGATCTTTAAAACTTTTTCATCTTGAGTAATTAAACTTTATACAGTGTGATCAGCAAATCTCCGTTTCCTCATATCTCAGCCCCTGGCAACTACAACTCTACTTTCCAGTCTGATTGATGGGTTTGGTTGCTTTAGACACTTTATGTAACTGGGGTCTTGCGGGTTTTGTTTTTCCTTCTCTTACTGGCTTATTTCATTCAGCATAATGTATGCAGGGTTCATCTATGTTGTCACATATAATAGGATTTTTTTCTAAGAATGAATTATATTCCATTGTAAGAATATACCACATTTTATTCATTAATCCATCAATGGACATTTAGATTGCTTCCACATCTTGGCTATTGGGAATAATGCTGTGATGAGCATAGGAGTGCAAATCCTTATTTGAGACACCGTTTTAATTATTTTGAATAAATACTCAAAATTAAGATTCCTGAATCTTATGATAGCTCTATTTTCATTTTCTTGAGGTATCTCCAAATTGTTTTCTATAGTGGCTGCACCATTTATGCATTCCCACCAACAATATAAAAGAGTATCAATTTTTCCACCTTTTTGCTAACACTTTTTTTTATTTTACTTTTTTTATAATGGCCATCCTAACAAGTTTGAGGTGACATCTCATTGTGATTTGGATTGCATTTTCCTGATCAATAATGTTGAGCATCTTTTCATATACCTGTCGGCCATTTGTATGTCTTCTTGAGAAGTATATATTCGAGTCTTTCGACCATTTTTAATTGGGCCATTAATTATGTTTGCTATTGAATGTGTGAATTCCTTATATATTTGGGATATTAATTCCATATTAGATATGTAATTTGCAAATATTTTACACCATTCTGTAGGTTTCATTTTGTTGATTGTTTCCTTTTGTGTGCAGAAGCTATTTAGCCTGATGTAGTCCCACTTATCTATTTTTTTGTTGTTGTTGTTGCTTGTGCTTCTAGAAGTTGTACAGTTTCTGATTGTATATTTAAGTGTCCAATCTAATTGAAATTAATTTTTATGTATAATGTAAGATATGGGTACAATTTTATATTTTTGCATGTGACTAAGTGAAGTATCCAGCTGTAGAGGAGTAAATGTCATTTTTTTTCAGTATCTTCCATCAGAAGAAAATGTGAAAGGTACTGCATCTGCAAAATTACCTGGATGAATCAGCCTAATTATGTCAACAGCTTAAGGCTAGGGATCCTGCTGAAGTTGTGGCAGGTGCAGTTGTGACAGCAAAGAAAGGAGCTTTTTCCAATAGTCTTTTTATGAGATCAGTTTGGTATAATCATGGATTGACCAGAGGTGGCCATAGATTAAGACTATCTATGTGCAAATACATGTCTATGTGTTAGAAACTCTACTGTTAAAAGAAAATTACAAATTTAACACTTCAAGCATGTGTAGTTGCATTGCAACAGCAGTGCTATAACCAAGTCAGTCTGTTTATAATTAAAGCTCTATGAGACTCCTTTACCTTGGTAGCTTGTTGACTGAGAAACAAATTAAGTATGAGAAGAAGAATGAAAAGTGGCTTAGAACATTTGAAAGGGATTTTCCTGGGAAAACTACCAACACAAGACTTTGAATCAAAGTCAAAAATTTTTTGAATTTTACTTGGCCAGTTCCCATTTTATGATTATCTATATATTTTAATATTTTTCCAGTAATTATGTGTTATAACTTAGGGCCCATAAGTTATTTTTGTTGTGGTCCATTTGAAAATTGCACTCATGTTATGGATACTTTCAAAGGGAATTGACTAAGCACATGAAATTATTTAATTCAAACATAAAAATATATATTATTTTGGTAGTGATTTATTAAATGCCAACTGAAGAAAAGTTACAATACTTGGAAATAATCATTAGATTATATTCAAGTGTAAATAAAGGTGTGTCAAAATAAATTTGAATTGTTGGAACTATTTTTAGCTTGCTCATGGTATAATTTACATACTTCCTATGTTGAGAAGATATTTTAAAATATTAATAAAATTTAAAGAATAGCTGTTCTTTTTATTTTATAGAGAAATTATATTTTTATTACATTTTGATCTCCCATATCAAGACTAATTACAAATAAACTAATTAAGCTTTTCTTATAAATTATTCACATAGAATATTGAGATTAATGAAGGAACTGGAAAAAATGAGAAGGTGGAAACTAAGAAGCCAGGTACAATCGAAAACAATTTATTTAACTCAAATATTGAAACTGTATCTAATATTATTGTATTATTACTTTTATTCAATATTTCTTTTTTATATTATCAGTACACAACAAAATACGTATAAAATAATGTGATTTTTTATATATAATTCATGCAGCATTTTCTATTTTAGTAGCCACATTAATATGCATCAATGTGATAAACTTTATTTTAAAGTGCATGGCTCATATAGACTAAAAATATTTCTATACTCAAAGATTTTATTTTACTAATCTTTCATCCCACCTAGGTCATCTGTATATCTTTTAATCTCTAATAGTATTTTCCTAATTATTTCAAAATCCTATAATACCTTTTCAATTGTGGTCTCTAATGCTATATAGAAAAAGTTGTAGAGTTAAAACGAGAAGACACAAAAGAGAAAAGTGTTTTTTTTTTAACTTTTATTTTAGGGTTAGAAATTACAGGTTAAGGTTTGTTACACGGGTAAATTGTGTGTCACTGAGATTTGGGGTACAAATAACCCTGTCACCCAGGTAGTGAGCACATTACCTAAGAGAGAGGTAGATTTTTAACCCTTGTCCTCCTTCTACCCTTTTCCCTCTAGTAGTCCCTAGTATCTGTTGTGCCCATCTTCATGTCCATATGTACTCAATGTTTAATTCCCACTTACATGTGATAACAGGTGATATCTGGTTTTCTATTCTTGCATTAATGCACTTAGGATAACGATCTCCAGCTGCATCCATGTTGCTGCAAAAGACATGATTTCACTGCTGCATAGTATTCTGTGGTGTATAATATGTACCACATTTTCTTTATCCAGTCCATCATTGATGGGCATCTAGATTGAGTCTTTGTCTTTTGTCTTTGATCTTGAGAATTTTGCTATGATGAACATATGAGTGTGTGTGTCTTTTTGTTAGGATGATTTATTTTTTTTTTTTTGAGTATATACCCAGTAATGTAATTTTTGGACCAAATAGTAGTTCTGTTTTGAGTTCTTTGAGAAATCTCTAAACTACTTTTCACAGTGGCTGAACAAATTTACATTCCCACCAAGAGTGCATAAGTGTTCCCAGAAAGCTTGTTCTTATGGCGAGAATGAAGTGTGCTTAGGTTTATTTCTTTTAAGGAATAACCATTATCTGATTTCTGACTGGGCACACTCTTTAAAAATATAAAAATAAGTAAGTAAATGAATAAATAATGAATAAATAAGTGTGTAGATATAATATGTGCATGTGTATATGTGTATATGTTCACAAACTCATGTATATAATTATATATGTAAATGTGCTTAACAGAAAATTTAATTTTGTAATATTTGAGACATTGTACATAACCTTTTGTTCCTCAGAGCAATTCTATGAATTTTTTAGCTTTATCTCAATATAGAGATTAGTAAGCTTAGATTCAGAGAATATCAGTAATTTAACTACTCGCACTACTAGGAAGCAGTGAAGCTTTGCATGTATCTTGTGCCTATAATTCACTAAATTAAATTTGGCCATTCAAAACTAATGTTATGCAAGTCAAAGCAAAGATTTATAAAATATTTAATTTATTAAAACAAATTTAAAGGCAATATGTTGTTGACCAACGTCTTTACACTGTGATCAAAATAGCATATAGTTATTTGCACAATACTCTATTTTCTTTACACAAAACTATAATTTCATTGGCATTGATCCTAATAAGCATATTTTCTGAGGCTACATTACAATTCATAGCATAATTCCCTAAATAAACCTCTTGTTGCATAGCAGGGCACTTCAATAATGAATGGGTCAAAATCTGGTGACCATATCTCTTTTTCTGAGACATGGCCTTTTAAATATAAATATATATATATATAGTGTCAAAGGCTGATTTATACACTATACATAATTGGTTTCATCCAAGTGTAAAGGAAAAACTTTGTAGCCAGAGAAATGTGATAGTAATTGGGTGATGCCCGAAATGTTGTCTGATAAAAGAGTTTTGCCAACAGCTCATATTGCTTTTTCTCAGTGCCTGATATTTGTCACAACATTTGCAGCTATTTTTTAGAAGCTTAGAGCAAGTGTAACATAACTTTTTACCCCCAATCTAAGAATGCAACTTTCCATGATGTCTCAGTAATATAATCTATCAGTTTTAAGCTTGGATGTGTTATGTTGTGCTTATTCTATATAAAACTACAAATTGCTTTCTTAGAGCACAGGAAATAGTGCTGCTTTGAAAATATGAAACTTTTGTGGTTTTATGCCACTATTCATATGGAGCCAAAACCAAAAAAAAACAAAAAAACAAAAAAAAAGGCACTGGAATCTGGAAAAAATGGATCTTCAGGTCAACTAAGTTTGTTTTCTCCATATTTTCATAGTCAGGGACCTTTTTACATTTTTGGGGGAGGTGATTTGGCAACTTCTTGTAGCCATGGTCTTTATTATCTCTGCAGACTCTGTAGTTCCATTGAGTGTTTTAAATTTGTGATGTTATTTTTTATTTTCTTTTGAAGTTATGTTATTTTTTACACAGGTAATTTCATGCTATAGTGAAGTATGGCTAAATCTTAGTCTGGGTGAGCTGAAATTATAATACAGCACTATAAGAGCAAAAAAAATTAAACTTCAACAGATAAAAACATTAATGAAAATTAGACTGGCCTAAGACTCTTAGTCTTTTGGGGCTGCTGTAACAGAATACTACAGACAATTTAAACAAACAAACCAAAAAACACCTATTTCTCACAGTTGTGGAGGATGGGAAGTTCAAGGTCCAGGTGCCCGGTGGATCTGTTTCTGGTGAGGGTTCTCCTGGTTTTCAGATGGCCTTATTCTTGTGTTCTCACATGGTGGAAGGGGAAAGAGAGAAGACAGCTTGCTCTTTCATGTCTCTTTTTATAAGGGCTCTATCTCCATTTTGAGAACTCCACCAGCATGACCTAATTACCATCCAAACGCACTACCTCCAAATGCCATCACATTTGGGTTTCGGCTTCAACATAGGAATTTTGTGTAGGCACATACATTCAGTCTATAGCAAAGACCAAGTAAGTAGTGTAGTTATTTGAGGGCATGTTCAGCCTTTGATGAGATGATCTAATTGTTACACAATTCCCTTGAAAATTATTATTTGGCTTTGATTTCAAATGGTAAGATATAGACAAATTATTTCATTATATTGGCCTCCAAAAATGTCAAAATAGCTTCATACAATGTCATAAAGCATTAAACGCCACAAGCAGTCCAAAGATAGTATTTTGAGATCATACAGGCTAATTTTAATGATATATTAAGTCTTCACTTACTCCATTATACCATGAAAATATGAAATGGTAGGAAAACTTACAACACTAATGAGACTAAAAGTGTTATCAAACTGAACGTTTATATGTAGAAAGAAATAGTAGCATGTCATTAGATCTACTAATTTTCACTGTAACAACCAGTGAGTTTGTGCCCTTCTTTAGTAAATGAGACTAATGTATTTCTGATGTAGAATAAAGTAAACCAAGAAAACAATTCAGCAAGCTATAACCTTTGGCCAGACAGATGATCAATGCTGCTACAATATACATTATGACAAAGGCCACTAATTAAAATCTTTAAGAATGTCATTAAAATATTTTTATCATAACACTGCTTAACAAAACTGTAACTTTATGTCTCAAATGACTAACCTAAGTCATCATTCGGATCTCATTTTTTTGCCTGTGCCTGAAGTGTATATGGTCCCAGCATTTGAAATATATTATAGCTGTACATTCAGAAAAAAATTGCTATGCTTCAAAATTTCCGTCGTCTAAATTACCAACTATCAAGCTGGAGATTCCCTGTGATTATGAACAAACCTTGTAAGAACTCTAGGTTCCTCAGAACTCTTTATTGGTGCTATTTAGTCTGTTTGGAAAAATCCTATACTATATAAAAAATTTTCAGCCTGATTAGTCAATTTATAAACATCATAGCAGATTTTACCAGAAGTTCTCCATTTACATATAGTAGATAAAATACATATTTGTACTGTAAGTGATATGTATCACAACATTTCAGTGATATCTTTCATATAATAAAAAATTACATAGTGGCCCACACCTGTAATCCAAGTACTTTGGGAGGCCCAGGGAGGCGGATCCCCTGAGGTCAGGAGTTCGAGACCAGCCTGGCCAACATGATGAAACCCTGTTTCTACTAAAAATACAAAAATTGTCCAGGTGTGGTTGTGCGTGCCTATAATCCCAGCTGCTTGGGAGGCTGAGGAAGGAGAATTGCTTGAATCCGAGAGCAGAGGTTTCAGTCAGCCTCCCAAGCAGCTGTATTCCAGCCTGGGTGACAGAGCAAGACTCTGTCTCAAAAATAAAATAAAATAATCACCAAATAGTTTGCATATTCTCTATTTACATAAAATATCCGAATAATTCAGGTTTTATTATTAGAAAAAGCTAGGTCTTTTTCAAGATAAACTGAAGAAATAGTAATGTCATATTATAATTTAAATTATATTTAAATTATTTTGGAGAAAGTATTTCATAAAAATATTGGACATGTTGTTCCTAAAACAACATTACAAAAACATGCACATGCACACACACACACACACACACACACAGGAAAACTGAAATCGCCTGGTTTTTATGGCCTTTGTAACAGTTTCACAATCTTCTCACCTATGGGGGGGGTATTCTTAGTAACACATGAAAATTATTTATTTATTTACTTTTATTAAAAATGGGTTTCACCATGCTTCTCAGGCTGGTTTAAAAGTCTTGGGTTCAAATGATTTGCCCATCTTCGCCTCCTAAAATATTGGGATTAAAGGAGTGAGCCACTGCTACTGGCCGTAATTTCTCTATTTAATTGTATATTCTTCTATGGGTAACTAAATAAAATTTACATAATTAGAAAGAGGTCAGTTAAATATTGACATTAAACTATTTATTTTTCTCTTCATAGTACTAATATTTACAAGTTTGTAGAATGACAATTGTGAATATTCTCTATCATTCCAAAGTTTAAATCATTTACTCTTATAATTTTTCATACTCCTATTTTCTTTTATTTTATTCTAATTTCAAGTGAAAAGGGCAAATGTCAGTTTATTGAATATTGTTGAACTGGAGTCTAATAAAGACTTTGACCAATTTCATAGATTATGAACAATATTTTCTACTTTCTCTATACACTTCACATATTTGAGTTTGTACCACACAGACTACATTTATTGCTAACTTATATTTGTGTATTCTAATCTATGCTCAGAGATGAGTTCACCTAATTTTGAGGATGTCTTCTTATTTTCATTGGAATATTAATAAATATGTGAAAAGAAAATACACATATTTCTCGTGGTGGCTCATGCCTGTAATCCCAGCACTTTGGGAGGCCGATGGGGATGGATCGCGAGGTCAGGAGATCGAGATCATCCTGGCTAACATGGTGAAACCCCATCTCTAGTAAAAATACAAAAAATTAGCTAGGCGTGGTGGCGGGCACATTCCACCTGAGTAAAGTTTTAACATCCTCACTATTAATGTATTTCTCTCTCTCTTTGTTTATGTCTAGTAATATTTGTTTTGTTAAATTTTGTTCTGATGTTAAATGCATATATATTTAGAATTGTTATATCTTCTTGCTGAATTCAGCTCTTTATTGTTGTATAATAACCTTTTTCTTTTTTTAATGTTTTGATATAAAGTATGTTTACCTTATAGCTAGTTCTGCTCACTTTTGATTTGTATTTGAGTGAATATCTTTTTTCATCTTTACTTTTGGTCCATATGTGACTTTATGGATAAGGTGAGTGATATGGTTTGGGTCTGAGTTCCCTCAAATATCATGTTGAATTGTGACCATGAGTGTTGAAAGGTGAACCTAGTGGATGGTAATTGGATCATGCAGATGGTTTCTAGTAGTTTAGCACCATCCCCATAGTACTATCTTGTGATAGAGTTCTCATGAGTTCAGGTTGTTTTAAAGTATGTATCACCTCCCTCTTTGCTCCCTCTCCCGCTCCTGTATCAACCATGTCGGACTTGCTGGCTTCTTCTTTGTTTTCCAACATGATTATACATTTCCTGAGACCACCCCATCCATACTTTCTGTACAGCCTGCAGAACCATGAGCCAATTAAACCTCTTTATAAAAATACATAAGTTAAGAACAGACTAATACAGTGAGTTTCTTGTAGGCAGCATCAAGTTGGTTTACTTTTTCAAACTATTCTACCAATATGCATCTTTTATATGGGGTATTTCATCCATTTACATTCAGTGTTAATATTCATATGCAAGACTTTGTTCCTGTTATAATATTGATTGTGTTTGAGTTATTTTTAACATTTTTTGTTTTGTTCTTCTTCTCTTTTTGTCTTTGTGACTTTACAATTTTGGTCTTATTGATATTTGATTTCTTTCTCTTTCTTCTTTGTGTGATTGTTTTATGTGAACTATGAATTTTATATCTCCATGTGCTTTTGTGTTGGTGAATACTGACCTTTCACTTTTATGTTTAGGACCCCGTTGAGTATTTCGTGTAGGGCTAGTCTAGTGGTGTCAAACTCTCAACACTTGATTGCCTGGAAGGACTTTGTTCCTCCTTCATTTATGAAACTGGCAGTGTATAAAATTATTGGTTGACTGTTTTTGTTTGTTTCAGCACTTCAGAAACACCATTTAATCTTTTCTGGCATGTAATGTTTCTGCTGAAAAGTTTGCTGTTAGTCTGATGGGGTTTCCTTTATGGGTGACTAGACACTTTTCTTTTGCTAATTTAAAAATCTTGTTTTTACTTTAACTTTATTTTGAATAGAATATGCTGTGGTGGATTCCTTTTTGCAATGTATTTTCCTGGGGATATCTGGGCCTCCTGTACGTGGATGTTTAACTCTTTTGATAGACATGAAAAGTTTTCATTATTTTCTTAATTATGTTTTTTAAACATTTTTCTATTTCTTCCCCTTGGGAATACTGATAATTTGTAAGTCTGGTCACTTTATAAAGTCCTAGATATCTTTAAGACTTTGTTGATTCCCCTTAATGTTTTATTTCCTTTATTTTTTCTGAGTGAGTTATTTCAAAAGTCCTATCTTCAAGATGTGATCTTCTTTTTCTTTTTCTTTTTTTTTTTGCTTGGTCGAGTGTGTTATTGAAGGTTTCAAATGTACTTTTTTATATACTTCAATTATTTTTTTAATTCCAGTACTTTTACTTTTATGAAAAAAGATATCTATCTCATGAGTAAATTTCTCATTCTATCCTAAATTGATTTTCTGATTTATTTTTATTGATTTTTAGATTTCTGTTGTATCTCATTGAATGTCTTTTAAATCAATATTTTCAATTATTTATCAGGCATTTCAAGGAATTATTTTTAACTGGGATCTATTTCTATATAGTTATAACCCTTGGTGTTGTCATATTTCCCTGTTTATTCATGTTTCTTGAGTTTTTCCATTGACATCTGCATATATAGGTGTAGCAGTTCCTCATTCCAAATTTTGAAATTCCTTTTCAAAATTCTTCTGTCTTCACAAGGCGACAGGAGAGAGAGAGTGAAGTGAGAATTGCCAAACACTTTTAAAACAATCATCTCTCATGAGAACTCCCTCATGGAGGGAAGTAAGGAAGCGTGTTTTCCTGAAGATGTATGTATGTCATTGGGTAAGATACTGTGCCTTTGATTTTGGGTGCCTGCAGTAGTATGATTTTTGTGTGACTTATTTGGCAGCACACAGGGTCAGTGATCTTTGGATGTCCTCAGTCACTTAGGGTACAGTTAATAGTTGAGGTTGTGGTAAAGTTTAGCTGGGGACTTGGGTGGCAACTGAGCCAGTCTTTTGGCCCCAGTGCTGAAGGCAGTGGGGTAAATCTCTCTGTTTGTAAGTCTCAGAGCAGTTTACACTGGCTGTAGACTTAGTGGGTCTTGGAGGGCTGATTCTTGGGCCTTCAAGTGGCCTGCTCAGAAGTTAGCAATGGGAATGTTGGGCCCAGTGTGTGAGTGGTTTCTTAGGCCACCGAGGAGCTGGTGTGGTGTCAATAATGGCAACAGCAGTGGCGGAGCAGCCCACTGAGACCGAAGTGGTTCATATTTGTGTTGGTAGAAGCAAGATGTGTTGGAAAGGCTGGTTCACAACCCCACAGCTGCCCATAGCAAGGCAATGGGTATTATCTTAAATGTGCTTTAGGAGAGCTTAGTCTCCCCTGTGCCTCTTCCAGTTGGGTAGTAGATGCAATTGCATCACCTCAAACTCGTACTGAAAGTGGGGCACAACCCAACATTAAACTTTCAAAATGGTACTGTGGAAACAGAGAAGGCTGAATCCCTACCAGGCAAGCAACCTAAAAAATAAGCTCTGGATAGTAGAGTGCATTCATGTCTCAGTCTCAACAGCAGCCTGTTGCAGGTCAATGGGTCTTATCATAGTGATATGGTTTGGCTCTGTGTCCAAGCCCAAATCTCATCTCGTATTGTAATCACCATGTGTCAAGGGAGGAAACTGGTCAGAGGTGATTAGATTATGAAGGTGGTTTCTCACATGCTGTTCTTGTGGTAGTGAGGGAGTTCTCATGAGAGATGATTATTTTAAAAGTGTTTGGCAATTTCCACTTCACTCTCTCTCTCTCTCCTGCTGCCTTTTGAAGAAGGTGCCTTCTTCTGCTTTGCCTTCCCCTATGACTGAAGTTTCCTGAGGCCTTGCCAGCCATGCAGAACTGTGAGTCAATTAAACTTCTTTTGTTTATAAATTGCCTACTCACAAGTAGTATCTTATAGCGGTATAAAAACATACTAATTCACCTAGGTATGCATAGGATAGTCTAGTTTCCCTGTCCTCCCTTGGCCTGGGTGGTGACTGCAGCTGCATGTCTGCCTGAACTCAGGTCAAGAGTAGGATGCAGCTCAGTGTTAAACTCAAAATTGTACCCTGAGCCTGGGACTGGAGGGAAGAGTCCCTCACAGGAAAGCAGCACAGGCAAGAAGCTGTGGGGCATGTGATTGTTTACATCTCAGTCTCAACAGCAGCCCAGAGTATGGGGGCAGGGACCCTTCTGTAGATGCATAAGAGCACCTGATCTCCCTTCTCCTTCCTTGGAGCAGCACAGCAGCAGCTGCCATGCCTATAGATTCCCAGTTTCAGGGTTTTCATAGTGGTTGCAAGCTGATACTGCTCTAGGCTCAGATGCCTGTGACATTCTGTGTGGGTTCTGTTTCAGTGTCTCTGTGCAATCTTTAGGCAGCTCCATATATCAGGCCTGAGGCTTTAGGGGGTCGAGCAATTCTTCCACTGCAAAGACTGTAAAATCCCTGCTTAGAGCAGTGATGTTTCTTTTGTACTTTTTCTGCATATCCAGGAGCATCTCCTGGCTCTGAGTCAGTTCCCAGGTGGGCAAGCTGCTTTGAATCCCCTCCTTACTTATTTCTGGTGCTTCCTGTCTGTTCTCTGGTGAATCCTAGCATTCTCTTCTAAATATGATTATCTACTTACTGTTCATTTTTCTCTCCATGGAGGGGGCACATACTACCTCCTTCTATCTTGATCCCACCCCTTAAAATATTTTTCTAATACAGTTGGCTTTATAAATCTATAGTACTTGATTGTATACTTCATACCATTGTAAAATTTCCTAATTTTAATTTGTTTGAGAATAAAACCTATATAGGTAATGAATTAAGTACTTGAGAAATTTGAGATATTTAGATTTATTTATCTATTTATTTAGCAAGGCATTTTTTACTTTGCTGTTGCATTTCCTTCTACTACTTTTGACATCAGCTACATATGTGATGAAAGGTTTCATGTTTTCTGCAACATCTAACCTCATGTTTTTGCCATACATCTCAAATTTTCTGATTTGTGATTTTCTAAGAGTATCCATAGCCCACTAACAAAGCATCCCAAGAGGACAGAAGTATAACTCATCCCCAGTGATATCCCTTAATAAATGGGGGTGAAGATGTGAGTTTGAGTTTGTGAATAAACATCCCAGTTCTACATCTAGAAAAAAAAATTCCGAGATTCAAGCTACATGTTTCCACAGATGGTCTTGAAAAAGACAGAGCCACAGTTTTCCATAGTATTAACCAGATCATTAATATACACTCTACCATCTTTTTTTACTTTTCTGTCTCAGTCACCTCATTTTGTCAGCCCTGCTTTCAGACATCACCTCCAAAATCCCTTACCTGAAACCAAGTCTTTGTCTCAGTCTCCATTTATAGTAAAAGTCAAGTAAAGGCATGTAGTAGAAGTCAAGTGGTATGCACGTGGACACACATAGTATCATAATTAATAAGGCTCTCACTGTGACTGGATTGGGATGAGAGGTAAAAAAGAAGCAGTGGCTTCTCAGTAACTCCAAGATTTCAATGGTATGAGAAAACTGTAAAACAGCAATTGTGTTGTAAATTGTCTTTGTTAAATTCCAGAATTGCATGAATATTCTGGATGAAGAGAAATTGCCTTTCCATCGTTCTTTTTGAGGAGAGCAGCCTCTTCTTGCTCAGTTAGCATGCCAATTATCACCTCAATAAAATGCTTTAAAATACTATTTTTTACTATCAAGCTGTGCTTCCCACTCTTTCATTGCCTACAGACCAATAACTATGGTAATGTCATTTTCTGTTTTGAGGGAAAATAACATTTTCATTGAAGAAATTTCATGGCCATCATCTGTGCCATGACTAACAGGCACAGATGATGGGGGAATTGTAGCAATGGATCTTAAAGGTACAGGTAGAAGAGAGAGTCAGCAAAAAATATGACTGAATTGGGGAGAAAATATTGGCATGGGGAATCTCTCCTTTGATTCAGCATTTAATATCCTGACCAGCTAAAATGAGACATGTCTAATATGCTTCTTGGATGCTTCTTGGGTGTTAGATATTATGATACAGTCATAATAAATCAACTAGTACTCATATATTGGTATAGTGCATTGACGTTAATATGCCAACTGTGTTGCTGTAACTTTGAGGAAGGGTAAGAATTGGGAATATGATCATTGATAAATGACACGAAGCCGGATGGCAAACCGTCTTATGCTCCTGAAGAGTTCAGAAAACATTCCTTTTACGAAAAACATAAGGTATATCACAATATGTGAGTGGCACTGACAACCACAAATAGTGCAATAAGAATGCCCTATCAGGTCATAATTGATGAAAAGAGATGCTGCCATTGATCTATGTTAAGTTCATTTGTTTTTAAAAAGCTGAAACCAGTTGGTAGTACCTAAACACCAGCAGCAATGTTGTTTGCTACAAAACTGGTGGAAACATGCTGTGGCAACTGGCATTTTTGACCTGTAGGGATCTGTGGCAACAGCTAAAAGATCAGGCTATTCTTAGAGGCAACATAGAATACAAGTATGGATAGACTTGTATAAAGAAGGACAAGTATAGCTAGACTTATATATTTCAAAATATACAAAATATAGGAAGGAGTTTAAAATTTAAATAGGGGAATTTATCTGGAGATAATGGCAGCAGTTTTTGAAAGCCATTAAATTACCCAGAGAAAACATACAGAGTTACTGGAATAGCAATACCAAATACCCATGGAAAATATCTGCAATGATATTTAGTTAGATAACCCCAGTGTTTGCTAGGGATGCCACAACGAAGCTCCGAATTCTAGGTGGCTTGGAACAAAAGAATTTCTAATCTCTCAGTCCTGCAGAACAGATGTCTGAAATCTATGTATTGGCAGGGACATGCTCCCCTGAAGTTTCTTGGAAAGGGTTGGTTCCAGGTTCCTTTCCTATCTTCTGATAGCTTCAGCCATTCCTTGCTTGCTGTTGACCATCTTCTCCCTGTTTCTCTTCACATCATGTTTTCCTTGTATGCTTATCTATTTCTGTCTACAAAATTTTCCCTTTTTATGAGAATATCAATCATATTGTGTTAAGGGCCCCCTAATGACCTTATCTTAACTTGTTCATCTGCAAAGACTATTTCCAAACAAGGTTACATTCACCAGTACTGGGGATTAGGATTTCATCTTCCTGGAGTGAATTCAATCTATAACACCCAGAAATCATCAAATAAATGTGGTATGTACAAACTTCTTGCTACTAAAATAATCTAATAATATGTATCAGATACTTTGCTAGAAGAATCAGAAGGATAGCAACAGGACTCTAAACTGGAAAATATCAAATTATCCAACAGGTTCCTATTAACTAGGATGTGGCATAATCTAAGCACAACAGCCAAAATTGACAATATTTTTCAAATTCTAATTTATGGGTACTTCAGAGTAGCATCAGAGGTTTGGAAAAGACAAACGTTGACTTTGGAATGTAAATTTTTGAAACTAGTAAACAAAAGCTCCCTTTGAGGACAAACTGCTGCCCTGAAGAGTTAATGTTAGAAATATAATCTAAATTGAACAGGACACCTGCAACAAGGGAAAGAGGAGTAATGAAACAGATAAAAAGTTGGGGAGTAAATCAGAGGAGGCAAATATCAGAGTGTAAGACATATTTTTTATCACTTTTTAAAACAACTGAAAAGGCAACTCTAAGTCCCTGAAGCTAGAAAAGCAATTCTATTTTCCAATTCCTGTTAAAAGTGCAAAACATCTCATATTGCCTAAACATAAGAGGCAGAAAAAGAATTGCAATTGAATCCTACAAAAATATATTGTTAGAAAAAAAGACCAAAGAGCATAATAAGGTCCCTTTAGACAATGAAGGCTGGTAACAAGTATATGCACACAAAACAAGAGGACTAAACTCAAAGCAAAAATTATACCTAACAAAGTTAAATATGTAAGAAAGACTTTATTCAAAACCATTGTAATACAAGAGATCAAGAGTCTGAACTCAACTTCAAGGAAATAAAGGGCAGGTGAGCTTTATGAAATATTAGAAAAATCTATATTTATCAATTGGCCTTACACAAAGGAAAAGTAAGCTTTCTCTTTTCTTCACAACAGGAGAGCGTCAACTAAAATACCAGTATATCAGAAGGGAGAATTTAGTAAATAGAGGTTGCAAAGTTAACACACAGTCAATAGCTTTCATAAATAAAGTGGAATCCTTGGCTTGATATTATATTGAAAGGGGGTGTCCATTTATAATAGCAAAAATAAAAATCAAGTACCTAGGCTTGAAATTGGAATCAATATGGAATATTAAAATATAAAAGAAGGAGATGAAATACGTATTGATTCTTTCATCCAGCAATACCACTTTCAGAAATTTAACCCTAATACAAATGTCAATACTAGAAAAAGATGCATGCTTTGGGTTATTTATTGTAATATTAATAAAAGCAAAATATTTAAAATGAATTGAATATTCATTAAGAGAAGAGTGGTTGAATATCTTTGGTATATCCATACAATGGGATGATATGCAGCTATAAAACTGAATAAAGAATATACCTCTACTACTTTGACAACATCCAGGATTAATTTCTAAGCAAAACAATGCAAAATTAAATGTGAATAGGATGCTACCTTTTATATTAAAAACATGGATCTAAAATACGAATTAAAATATTAATAATAATATATGATAATACAGTATAAGATGGAAGCCCAGAATTTGAAATTTATATTTTTGAAATACTTTGCTTTCTGTATTTGGCTTTGGATCCATGTACACATTTCAAACAAATATAAAATAAAGTTAATCTTCAAAAATCTATTTTAAAAGCTATATGAATCTAATAAATAAATTATTCAAGTAATAAAATACTGTTGTAAGACCAGATGGCAATACAACACAGAGATGAATATCACACGTGACTTCAAAACACAGTAATTTGACAAAATATTTCTAATATAATATAGTTTAATCAAATAAATTATGATAAAAATAAATGTTTTAGTAATTATGTCATTGTGAGTTGTGTCTATTGTTTTTCTGAAACTGTTGCGTGAATCCTATAAAATAAATCAAATGAGTAGCTATACTGAAATCTGAACATTTTTATCCTTGGGAGAAAGGTGATACAGGTTTAAGACTGAAAATATTAAATAAAAACTTGTACAATGACTTTGAGTTAGAATTACCAGTGTGAACTCGTTATGCATTTTGTATTTTATAAAACATATGTATTTTCTACTTCTGTTAATGGGAAATGCATGCTAGTATCAATATTGTGGTATCTAAACTTCCTAGAACCTCTTGAAGAAATGGTTATTTCCAGGACTTGGACTGGAATTGTGGAAGAACCAAGCAATGCTGTGTCATTTAAGGAAGCAAGGAAGCTTTTAAAGACACTGGGTAGTCAAAGGGACTCAACTATCAACTAAGAAAGGTTCTCACTGGTAAAAGTTGGAAAACAACATGTCATTATAAATAATAAGCACAATGGATCAAAACACATAAAATATGTTCAAATCTGTTATTCGAATGAGAAAAAATATAAGTTGCTTAAATGCACAGAATTAAACATATATATGTATGTACTTTCCTATATGAACAATAACAGAGTAGTTAATGAGTACATTCATTTTCTTCATGTAATTATTTCAGATAATGGCAATAAAAGTTATAATTAGAATATTACCATTTAAAAACTCCTGATAATTGCAGAGAGTTTGCATTTCTGTTTTGCACATTAATATCTTCCAATATCAAAGAGGAAATGATAATGAAAGAGAGAAAGAAGAAGGGAAAGAAAGAGAAAATGAGAAGAAAGGGAAAGAATTGAAGGAAGGAAGGAAGGAAAGAAGAAAGGAAGAAAAGAAAGAATGTAGGGAGGGAATGAAGTCCAGTTCCACCCATATTGCTGCAAATGACAAGACTTTATTTTATTTTATGACTAAATAATATTGCACTGTGTATATATACCATATTTTTAATCCATTCATCTGTTGATGGACACTTAGGTTGATTCTATATTTGGCTATTATGAATAGTGCTGCCATAAACATGTTAGTGCAGATACGTCTTTGTTATACCTATTTCCTTTTTATTGTTTGGATATATACCCATCAGTAAGATTGCTGGATATTCTGGTAGTTGTATTTTTAGTTCTTTTGAGGAAACTTAGTGCCATTTTTTTTTTATAGTGGTTGTACAAATTACATTCCTGCAATAGTGTATGAGGGTTCCCTTTTCTCCACCTTGTCATCAGCATCCACTATTCCCTGGCCATGTTAACTGGGGCAAGTTGATGTCTCATTGTGGTTTTGATTCCTGTTTCTCTGATGTTTAGAGATGTTGAGTATTTTTAAATGTACCTGTTGGCCATTTGTATGTTTTCTTTAAGAAATGTCTACTCAGGTCTTCTATTTTTAATTAGATTAATTGCTTTTTGGCTATTGAACCAAGTCCCTTATATATTCAGGTTATTAATGCCTTGTCAGATGGATAGTTTACAAATGTTTTCTCCAATTTTGTGGCTTGTCTATTCACTTTGTTGACTATTTCCTTTGCTATGCAGAAACATTCTAGCTTGATGTAATTTAATTTGCCTATTTTTGCTTTGGTTGCCCATGCTTTTGAGGTATTACTAAATATATATATATATATATATATATATATTATTATACTTTAAGTTCTAGGGTACATGTGCACAACGTGCAGGTTTGTTACATATATATACATGTACCATGTTGGTGTGCTGCATCCATTAACTCGTCATTTACATTAGGTATATCTCCTAATGCTATCCCTCCCTGCTTTCCCCACCCCACAATAGGCCCTGGTGTGTGATGTTCCCCTTCCTGTGTCCAAGTGATCTCATTGTTCAATTTCCACCTATGAATGAGAACATGCGGTATTTGGTTTTCTGGTCTTGCGAGAGTTTGCTGAGAATGATGGTTTCCAATTGCAACCATGTCTCTAGAAAGGACATGAACTCATCCTTTTTTATGGCTGCATAGTATTCCATGGTGTATATGTGCCACATTTTCTTAATCCAGTCTGTCACTGATGGACATTTGGATTGATTCCAAATCTTTGCTATTGTGAATAGTTCTGCAATAAACATACGTGTGCATGTGTCTTTATAGCAACATGACTTATAATTCTTTGGGTATGTCCCCAGTAATGGGATGGCTGGGTCAAATGGTATTTCTAGGTCTAGATCCTTGAGGAATCGCCACAGTAGCCACACTATTTTCCACAATGGTTGAACTAGTTTACAGTCCCACTAACAGTGTAAAAGTGTTCTTATTTCTCCACATCCTCTCCAGCACCTGTTGTTTCCTGACTTTTTAATGATTGCCATTCTAACTGGTGTGCGATTGTATCTCATTGTGGTTTTGATTTGCATTTCTCTGATGGCGAGTGATGAAGAGCATTTTTTCATGTGTCTGTTGGCTGTATGAATGTCTTCTTTTGAGAAATGTCTGTTCATATCCTTTGCCCACTTTTGGATGGGGTTGTTTTTCTCTTGTAAATTTGATTGAGTTCTTTATAGGTTCTGGATGTTAGCCCTTTGTCAGATGAGTAGATTGCAGAAATTTTCTCCCATTCTGTAGGTGGCCTGTTCACTCTGATGGTAGTTTCTTTTGCTGTGCAGAAGCTCTTTAGTTTAATTAGATCCCATTTGTCAATTTTGGCTTTTGTTGCTGTTGCTTTTGGTGTTTTAGACATGAAGTCCTTGCCTATGCCTATGTCCTGAATGGTATTACCTAGGTTTTCTTCTAGGGTTTTTATGGTATTAGGTCTAACATTTAAGTCTCTAATCCATCTTGAATTAATTTTCATATAAGGAGTAAGGAAAGGATCCAGTTTCAGCTTTCTACTTATGGCTAACCAATTTTCCCAGCACCATTTATTAAATGGGGAATCCTTTCCACATTTGTTGTTTTTCTCAGGTTTGTCAAAGATCAGATGACTGTAGATGTGTGGTATTATTTCTGAGGACTCTGTTCTGTTCCATTGGTCTATATCTCTGTTTTGGTACCAGTACCATGCTGTTTTGGTTACTGTAGCCTTGTAGTATAGTTTGAAGTCAGGTAGCGTGATGCCTCCAGCTTTGTTCTTTTGGCTTAGGATTGTCTTGGCAATGCAGGGTCTTTTTTGGTTCCATATGAACTCTAAAGCAGTTTTTTCCAATTCTGTGAAGAAAGTCATTGGTAGCTTAATGGGGATGGCATTGAATCTACACATTACTTTGGGCAGTATGGCCATTTTCACAATATTGATTCATCCTATCCATGATCATGGTATGTTCTTCCATTTATTTGTGTCCTCTTTTATTTCATTGAGCAGTGGTTTGTAGTTCTCCTTGAAGAGGTCCTTTATATCCCTTGTAAGTTGGATTCCTAGGTATTTTATTCTCCTTGAAGCTATTGTGAATATTTGCTAAGACCAATGTTCTGGAGGATTTTCCTAAAGTTTTCTTGTAGCAGTTTCAGTTTGAGGTCTTAGATTTGTCTTTAATTCATTTTGATTTGATTTTATGAGAGATGGGTAGTTTCATTCTTCTGCATATGAGATATCTTCTCATATCTCCAGCACTATTAATTATGAGACTGTTGTTTTTCCAATATGTGGTGCCTTCGTTGAAATTGAGTTAGCTTTAAATGTGTGAATTTATTTTGAGATTATCTATTCTGTCCCATTGGTCTATGTGTCTGTTTTCATGCCAGTACCTTTCTGTTTTGGTCACTATGACTCTGTAACATATTTTGAGGTAAGAGAGTATGATTCTTCCAGCCTTGTTATTTTTACCTAGGACTGCTTTGACAATTCAACATCTTCTGAAATTCTCTATATATTTCAACATTTTTTCTATTTCTGTGAAGAATGCTATTGATATTTTGATAGGGATTGACTGAATCTGTAGATCACTTTTGGTAGCACAGACATTTTACAGTATTAATTCTTCCAATTCATGAGCATGGGATATCTTCTCATCTGTGTCTGCTTCACTTTTTTCCTCATTGGTTTATAGGTTTTCTTGCCAAGGTCTTTCATTTCCTTGGTTAATTTATTCCTAGGTATTTTACTTTTTTTATAGTTATTATACATTTGTTCACTTTGTTTATTTCTTTATCTGATTGTTCATTGATTGTTCACTTTTTATGTATGTAAATGCCAGTAATTTTTGTGTTTTGATTCTGTATCCTGCAACTTTACAGAATTTATTTATTAGTTCTAAAAGTTTTTGATGAAGGCTTTAGGGTTTTCTAAATATAAGATCATGCCATCTGTAGCAAGGCTAATTTTGTCTCTTCCTCTTCAATTTATGTGTCCTTTATTTATATCTTCTTTCTAATCGCACTGCATAGGACTTCCAGTATTATATTGAATAAAAGTAATAGAATTGGGTATACTTGTTTACTTCCAGACCTTAGAAGGAAGGCTTTCAATTTTTCCCTGTTCAGTATGATGTATGCTATAGATTTGCAACATATGACCTTTATTATTTTGAAGAATGTTCCATCTATATTCAGTTTGTCAAGCATTTTTATAATAAAAGTAAATTGATATTATGTTACTAATTATAGTTTTGTATAGTATTTGAAATTTTTCTATTACAAATTTACAACAATTTGTTTCTCTAGAATTATAATGATTAAATATTCAGTTGTAAGATTTTAAAAAAATAAGATTGTCATTTGACTAAAAAAAATGTGTTTTTAATTATGTGTAGGTTTGTATTTGAATATTTCTGTCTACTGAGTAATGTTTGAATGTAAGAATCATCTGAAAATTTTATTTCCAGGGATAATTAAAAAAAAAAAACATAATTCATGTTTAAACTGTCTTGAATAAAAGACTTTCTAAAAACAGAGAAAAGAACATTTTTTCTTATAAACCTGCTGTATTAGTTCTTTCTCACATTGCTGTAAATAAATGCCTGAGACTGGGCAAATTATAAGAAAAGAGGTTATATTTGTTCATGGTTCTGCAGGCCGTACAGGAAGTATGTTAGTGTGTGCTTCTGGAGAGGCCTGAGGGAACTTACAATCATGGTGGAAGGAAATGTAGGAGCAGGCATCTTCACATGGTTTGAGCAGGAGGAAGAGAGAGAGGGAAAGTGCTGCAGACTTCTAAACAAACCGATCTCATGAGAATTCTATCACAAGAACAGCACTACGAGGATTTTGCTAAACCGTTCATGAGAAACCACCCCCACGACAAATCACCTCCCGCCAGGCCCCACCTCCAACATCATGTTACATTTCAACATGAGATTTGGGGAAGGACAAGGATCCAAACCATAATACTGGTATAATCAAATATTATGAAGAACAAATTATCAATATCTACTAAGTACGATGTGCATGTTCTTCAACTGTGAATGTCTAGTTGAATTTTTCATCCTGTATACATATATGTACAAAGATGACATGTACAAGAATGTTTATAGTTTCATTATTTGCAACCATAAAAAAGTGAAATAGGACTTGTCACTACTACACATATAAATATATTTGAATATCCAAATTAATTTGATAGAGGATGAAAATTAACTTGCTTTCTATTAAGTATAAAACTCAAAATTAAAATTAAATAATGTAGTGATTGAAAAAGTATAAGTACAGAAGACACCATTTTCACAGTTTCTTAAATGTCCACAATGAATACATGATACTTTTAAAGCTCCTTATAGATTGAAGAAATGTGTAAAAAAATTATGAGAAAGGATACTTAGCAACTTGATCACGTCAAACTGGTAAATGGGAAAGGTAATAAAATTAGGTCAAAGTTCAAAAAGATACTTGAAGATATCTATTTCTTATTAGTTTTTGTAACAGGACTTATTGATGAATATAGTTCACATAACATAAAGTTCACCTGTTTAACGTGTACAATTCAATGCTATTTAGAACACTTACAGAGTTATGCAACTAGCATTATAATTTAATTTTGGAAATTTCTATCAATAAAAATCCCTTAAACAATTATAATATTTTATTATTGAAATAAAACACTATGAAGCAATGTAGTAAAATAGGGCATGTATTTGTTGGATTCATAGAGGTTTTGTTTATTCTTCTTTAAAACATTGTATATCTAAATAATTTTTTCTAAAATAAAGATAAACCATACAGATTAAAAAATATTCTTCTACATGAAATAGCTATAGAAGTTTCTGTTTTCTTGTATTAATCCTAATTTGTTACAAAGCATAGCCTTCACTTGCTCAGAAACTGTTATTCTCAATCTCTTTTGTGTGGATACAGGTTTTCAGAACTGCACTTCGTTTGTGGATGAATATTCTGATTTCTGAGTCAGCTGTGTTGATGGCACTTCCTTAATTTTTTTTTTTTTTTGAGACACATTTCTTATACTACACAACTCACACTTCTCGCTCTGTCGCCCAGGCTGGAGTGCAGTGGCCGGATCTCAGCTCACTGCAAGCTCCGCCTCCCGGGTTTACGCCATTCTCCTGTCTCAGCCTCCCGAGTAGCTGGGACTACAGGCGCCCGCCACCTCGCCCGGCTAGTTTTTTGTATTTTTTAGTAGAGACGGGGTTTCACCGTGTTCGCCAGGATGGTCTCGATCTCCTGACCTCGTGATCCGCCCGTCTCGGCCTCCCAAAGTGCTGGGATTACAGGCTTGAGCCACCGCGCCCGGCCAAAACTCACACTTCTAAAGTGAACTATTCACTTGCTTTCAGTATATTACAAAGTTATAGAACCTTACCACTATCTATTACTTTACCCCCAAAGAAATTATATATGCATTAGTACTTATGTCCTTCCAACCTCTCCCTATTTCCTGAAAACCATTTATCTGCCTCATGTTTCCAGAGATTTGACTATTCCGGACATTTAAAATTAAGTGAAGCATATAATATGTAGTCTTTTTTTTTTTTTTTTTTTTTTTTTTGAGACGGAGTCTCCCTCTGTCGCCCAGGCTGGAGTGCAGTGGCCGGATCTCGGCTCACTGCAAGCTCCGCCTCCCGGGTTTACGCCATTCTCCTGCCTCAGCCTCCCAAGTAGCTGGGACTACAGGCGCCCGCCACCTCGCCCAGCTAGTTTTTTGTATTTTTTAGTAGAGACGGGGTTTCACCATGTTAGCCAGGATGGTCTCGATCTCCTGACCTCGTGATCCGCCCGTCTCGGCCTCCCAAAGTGCTGGGATTACAGGCTTGAGCCACCGCGCCCGGCCAATATGTAGTCTTTTGTATATAGCTCATTTCAGTTCGTGTAGTGTTTTCAAAGTTTCTCCATGTTGTGGCATGTATCAATATTTTATTTCACTGTATTTCCAAGCATTATTTCACTGTATGTATATACATTTTTTCATCCACTTCTCAGTTGATAGATATTTGTGTTGTTTTAAATTTGTCTATTATGATATGTGCAAAGTTTCTAATGGGTGTATGTTTTTGGTTCTTTTGGATGTTTACCTAAGAGTTGAACACTGGGTCTATGTTTAAATTTTTTGTGGGATTGACAAAATATTTTCTAAAATGAGTGTACCATTTAATAGTCTACCAGCAATATATGACTTTTTGAATCCCTTCACATCATCCCCAACACATTATTTTATATTATTTTTGTTATAGCACATCTAGTAGAAGCAAAGTAGAATCTCATTGTGGTTTTAATTTGCATTTTGATAATCACTAAGAATGTAGAACATTGTTTCACATCCTTATAGGCCGTTTGTATATCTTCTTTAGAAAAATGCTCAAATTCTATGATATTTCAAAATTATGTACTTTGTGTTTTTATTATTGAATTATTGTAGTTTTCATATATTCTAGATAGAATTTCTTATCTAATATATATCAAACATTTTCTCACATTTTGTGAGTTGTCTTTTCACTGTCTTGATGGTATCATTTGAAGCTCAAAGGTTTATATTTCATTGGGATGAAGTCCAATTTATCTATTTTTCAATAGGTATGTTTTTGGAGTTATGTCTAAAATCATTGTCTTACTCAAAGTCAGGAGGATTTATGCCTATGTTTTCATCCAAGGTTTTTATACTTTTAGCTCCTACATTTGAGTCTTTGGTCTATTTTAGTTAACTTTTGTATTTGCTGTAAAGGAGAGCCCAATATCTTTTTTTTTTTTCTTTTCATGTGTAGATCTAATTGTTTCAGTATCATTTGCTAAAATTAATATTCTTTCCTCATTGATTTGTCTTGGCACCCTTGTGCAAAATCAATAGAAAATAAACATCAAGTTTTATTTCTAGCATCTCAATCCTATTCCATTGATCTGTGTGTCTAGTCTTATGTTAGCTAGATTGTCTTTAATTGCTATAGTCCTGTAGTAAGTTTTGAATGAGGAAGTGTAAATTCTTCAACTTTACACATTTTTAAGATTGCTTTGATTATTATAGGTCCTTTGCTTTTCATATAAATTTTAGGATCAGCTTGTTACCACTTGCAATAAAGCCAGATGAGATATTGATAGAGATTGAATCGAGTCTGTATGTCAGTTTGGGGAGGACTGCCGTTTTAATATTAAGCCTCTCAATATTTAAATGCTATTTTAGAAAATTAACAATTGTTTTAGTTTTGAGGGTATAAGTTTTGCACTCATTTGGAAAAGATGTTTTTATGAATTTTATTCTGTCTGATGCTATTTTATTTTTAAATTTCATTTTCATATTGTTCATTGCTAGTATATAGAAATATAAGTAGTTTTTGTATGTTGATATTGTATCCTGTAACCTTTCTGAATTGATTTATTACCTCAAAAGTAATTTTGCGGATTCATTGAATTCTCTGTGTTTAAGATCATGTTACCTACAAATGGAGATAATTTTACTTTGCTTCTATTCTTTAAGCTATATAAAAATATATATCTACAATAAATCTATAATATATATGTATATATATAATAGTACATATTATTATATGTATATAAGTAAATATATATTTTTATATATAATTTTATATATATATTGTTTTTTACCTTGCTTATTTTCCTGGCTATTGTCTTCTGTAAGATGTTAAAATATAAGTGGATAGAATGGACATTCTTGTCTTGTTTCTAATATTAAGGAAAAAGCTTCCAGTCTTTCACAATTAAGTATGCTAACAGTGAATGTTTCATAGATTGCCCTTTTAGGTTGAAGACATTCATACCTATTCCTAATTTTTTTAGTATTTTTTTGAATCATAAAAAGTTGTTGGATTTTTCAAATGCTTTTTCTTTTTCTACTGTCTGTGCATTTTGTTATTATTAATATGATGTACTATAAATAGTTTGTATGTCAATAATATGGGGTATTATGATGATTTATTTTTATACATTAAACCACCTTTGCATTTCTGAGATAAATATTTCTTGGTGAAGATATCTGAATAGTTTTTACATGGTGACAGCTCCTGTTTGCTATCATTTGGTCAAGGAATTTATATCTATATCTAGAAAGGATATTGGTCAGTAATTTTCTTGAGTTATTTTATGATTTGGGCATCAGAGTGTTTACTATTTTTTATTCTTTGGAAAATTTTGTGAAGGAATGATGCTGATTCTTCTTTAAACATTTATTAGAACTGTATCTGTCGGGGGAAGGGAGACCATTGGGGGGAAGAAAAAAACAGCTAATGCATGCTGGACTTAATACTTAGGTAATGGGTTGATAGGTGCAGCAAACCACCATGGCACACGTTTACCTATGTAACAAAACTGCACGTCCTCCACATGTACCCTGGAACTTAAAATAAAATTTAAAAAGTTATCTGTGAAATCATCTGTTCCAGGGCTTGTTTGTGGGATTTAAAAATTACTAATTTAGTAATGAAATTACTTGTTTGATTACTAGACCAAAATAAAGACTATCATATATTATCATTTATAAGTTTGTTAATACTTTCTATATCTTCTTGAGTTTATTTTGTGATTCCCCCACAAGAACAAGGTCCATTTCATCTAGAATATCAAACTTGGCATAAAAATATCCATACTTATTCTCTAATAATACTTTGAATTTCTAGATTAATAATTTTTAGTTCATTCCACTTCTTAGATGTGTAGATTATTTTTAAAAAATCAAATTTGGGTAGTATTCATCCATTATTTCTGCTCCTTTCCTTATTGCCTCTCCTTTTCTTCTAATTCTTCCAATATGTACAATATGCATATGTTATTGCACTTGTCTCTGAGTTTCTGTTCATTTCTCTGCATCCTCTTTTTTTTTTTTTTTTTTTTTTTTTTTTTTGAGACGGAGTCTCCGCTGTCGCCCAGGCTGGAGTGCAGTGGCCAGATCTCAGCTCACTGCAAGCTCCGCCTCCCGGGTTCACGCCATTCTCCTGCCTCAGCCTCCTGAGTAGCTGGGACTACAGGCGCCTGCCACCTCGCCCGGCTAGTTTTTTTGTATTTTTTTTTTTTTTTAGTAGAGACGGGGTTTCACCGTGTTAGCCAGGATGGCCTCGATGTCCTGACCTCGTGATCCGCCCGTCTCGGCCTCCCAAAGTGCTGGGATTAGAGGCTTGAGCCACCGCGCCCGGCCCCTCTCTGCATCCTCTTTTCTTTTTGTTCCACAGACTAGATAATCACAATTTACTTGTCTTGAATTTTAATGATACTGTCTTTTTCTGCCAGGTCAAATCTTAAAACCCTCTAATAAATTTTGTGTTTCACTTACCATAATTTTCAAATAAAGAATTTCTGTTTTTTAAATAATTTCCATCTCTGTGATTTGGTGAATAAACATTCTTATAATCTCTGCTAGTTCTTCATACATAGGTTTCTATAGGTTAAAATAGAAGTGGATAGAATGGACATAGGTTTCTATGTATGAAGAACTAGCAGAGATTATAAGAATGTTTATTCACCAAATCACAGAGATGGAAATTATTTGCATAAAATAGCTAATTTTAAGTCTTTACATAGTAAGTTAATTATTTGCACTTCCTCCGGGACAGTTCCTATTACATCTTTTCCAATGTATGAAATATATTTCTTGTTTATTTGCATATATTGCAAATTTGGATTGCAGACGACTGGAAATTTCACATGATATAATGTGACAACTTTGGAGTCCTATTCTTCTCCAGTATTTTTTGATGCTATTGCAGTTTGTTTGTTTAATGGCTTTCCTTAACCAATTCAATGAATTGGTTTATTGTCTATCAATTGAAATATTTCCTTGGATAGATTTGTCGTCACCTAATGATTGGTTAGAGATTGCCTCAAAGCCTTTGATGAAATAAACTCCTCAGCCTTTGCTAAGGGACTCTGTTTTTATTTTGGAGTGTCCCTCTCATGCTCTGCAGGCAGTTTACAGCTCTGCCTTAGCCTTCAGTTACTGCTTAAGCAGGGCCTCAAAGTCAGCCATAAAGAAGGTAGGGACTTCAAGTGACTCTCCAGAGCATACACACAGCCCTGCACCTACGGCTAACATTTTAGATTTTTAGAAACATGCCAGAGTTTAAAAAATATGTCCCTATGAGTATTTTATTCTACAGATTTCCCTTTTGAATATTTGGTCTCCTTTCGTTTGTCCTAACTTTTACTATGGAGTTAGGCAGCTGTGGTGTTCAGCAGTTTTCACTGATTATTTTTGACAAATGCCTTGGGAAAAATGTGTTCACAATTAAGTGAGCTCTGAATCAGGTCAATTAAGAGAAGTTTTGTGAGTGCAGCTTTTCAGAAAATTGCCAGGTAGGTCTGATGACCGTTCTCTGCATTCAAGATTTTGTATAGCTCCAGCCCCATATTGTGTTTTCTAGTGTCTGCTAGGTTTCTGGATTTTACCAGACATTATGGTTGTCAGGTTTTTGGTTTTCAAGGTCACAAAATGGCTAAGAGAGAGGATGATGGTAACAGGGCAAATTAATCTGACACAAAACACACTTTTTTACTGAAAGCCATTTTTCGAGCAAACAATCCTCAGATGGTTGCAAACTTTGCTTAATTTCTAAAAATCTGAAAATAAAAAAGCTTTCAGAGTGGTAATTTTCAAGCATTTTTGTTGCTTTTGTTGAAGGTTGAATGTTCCAAGATTCTTATTCCACTATTTCCACTGTCATTCATTTTTTTACCTTTCTTAAAAAAGAAAAACTGTGATATTTTTCAGGTTTTTTCTGTGACTAGTATTTCTGACAATCTGGTCTAATATTGACATTTTTTTTTTCATTATGGTGCCCATACGTATACTTATTTTTGAACTCTCATTTATTTCAGACTACTACAATATTTTGCTCTGTATAATACTGTTAAATTATTTTATTTTTTTCTATTAGAGTCAAAATGTAGTATCTATGTTTTATTGTTACTGTTGTTGTTATTGTTAACAAAGATCACTTATTTATAAAAACAAAGTCCTAAAAATGGTGGAAATGTAGAAATATTTATTAGAACTAGTCAGAAATCTAGACTGAAGATATGAGGCAGCTAATTTTATTATTATCTGTGCCCACCTAGAATTAATGTGTGCATTGAAGTCAAAGTTTGAATGAAATTATGTGTCAGTTGTGGTAGAAGACATCATGTAGAAATCAGAAACTTCAACATGAAATGAGAATTTTGAAAGGCATTGGATAGCTTAAGAATGAGAATGGCAGTCTGAAATTCTTATATTCTTGGATGAGTCCAGACTAAATCCCAATGGTTTCCTAGGATTGTTCTAAAAGAATGCATTATTTGTTGCCGCCACTGGGTTGAAATAGCTGGAAATACAGTATCAGTTTTACTCCAAGCATTACAAATAAGAAGAAAAGTTGAAGTCACATTCTCATCAAAGTAGTTATGTGAAAATAAGAGTAAAAATTCCTTTAAAAAATTACATCAATACGAAGAAGATCTCCTACAGTAATTACCTAAATAGGAAGGAATACAGAGATGTTCTGTATTGGGTTCTGAATACCCAATTTCCACTGAACTATTCTGGACAATGTGAATAAAAATGTCATAACTTAATTGAAAGGAGATTTTCCTTTTCCACAGACCCACAATCTTCAATTTCTCCAATAATAAAACTAGAATCAGACACATATTTAACCATAGAGCTACTGATAATGTGAAACATTGAAGTATAAATGTTAGACAAAATGCAATTGAAAAAGTTTACTAATATTTTAATGTATGTACGAGTATGGTTTCTAAAATAAAATAAAGACGGATTTTACTTTTTATTGGGGTGAAATTTGTATTTATGTGTGTAGTTACTAATAATATGTTGTGATTCTCTGTTAGTTGGGTTTGTTTCTAATTATTTGCTCTAATTTTACCGAACTATAGCCTCAAGAGTGGCACATGATTAATAAAATTACCTACTAAATTTTATTAAATTCTTATTTATTTATTTATTTATTTTGAGACAGTCTCACTCTGTTGCCTAGGTTGGAGTGCAATGGTATGATCTCGGCTCACTGCTACCTCCTGCCTCACAGGTTCAAGTGATTCCCCTGCTTCAGCCTCCTAAGTAGCTGGGATTATAGGCACATGCCACCAAACCTGACTAATTTTTGTATTTTTGGTAGAGACGGGGTTTCACCATGTTGGTCAGGCTGCTCTCGAACTCCTGATCTCGTGATCTGCCCTTCTCAGCCTCCCAAAGTGCTGGGATTACAGGCAAGAGCGAGCGTGCGCGGCCTTTTTATTGAATTCTTTAGTAGGAATGTTGAAGCATGTTGTTCATGAAAACCCTTTACAGGAACCATTGGACATTCATAAAAGCCTTGAGAAATTTTGTGATGATTACAACTGTGGGTTGTAATTTAATAGTTAGAAATTATAATTGGGGGCATTATATTTGAGTTGGACTTCCTTTTCTCTGAAGTGGTAGAGCCTCATAAGGAGCAACAGGAGTACAGTATAAATTCATAATAGTCTAATCTGGGTATTTTTTTTGATGTTAGCTGATACATCACTGTGACTTCAATAACAAAATAGTCAGAAATGACCTAAAGTTCATCCTGATGTGTATAACTATGAATATTCTAACGACACATTAAGCCAACATAGTAATCTTATTTGATCTGAGTCCTAGCATATTCATCAATTCATGAATTAATGGGACCAAAGTAACCATCCAGAAGGTCATATATTTCTGTATATACTGATAATATCTCTGTTAGATTACTCAAACAGAATGTGGCTATTTTTACAAGTAAAACAGCTCTTGCAATCTTTAGGCAGTAATGTTGATTTTATGCTTAGTCTAGGGGACAGAGTATACCAAAGTGGTCTAGCTGTCAGTGTGGAGTTTTGTAAAGATCAGGTGATACTTTGACTTGTGACAAAGTATAATTTCATATTCTATTTAAAATCATTGTTTCTTAGTTATTGAGGCATATTAAATACATATAGTAACTGGATAAACTCATTTATTATTTCTCTGGGTCATAAAATTAAGGAATACTTCTGACAGGAAACACCAATGTAAATCCACATTAAATTTAAAAATTCCTCTTCTGTGCTAAAATAATAAACCCAAATTAATACTACATGATAGAGAATCCAAAGAATTGAGCTCCATCCTCCATAATGGATTCATAGATCTTAATTAAAAATAAGTATCCACATTTAACTCTAAGTATTTCTTAACAAAAACTACAAATTACAATTTTTGTAAGTTTAATCTTATAGGCACTGCAAAATGCAGCTATTGTTCAGAGGCAGTCTTTTTGTGGTTCAAATCAGTGTAACACTTTGTAAATAAAGTGAAGTTTTTTAGCTAATGTCTATTTTTTATATTAAAATATGCAAAACAAAACAAAAAATACCACCAGAAATGCTTTACTTAACAAACTTGCAAAGAAGTAGGATTCGCTATGTCACCACAAGGTTATATGACTATATTAGTTATCTATTGCTACTATATAACAAATTATCACAAGCTTAATATCTTAATATGACAAATATTTATTATCTTATAGTTCTGTAGGTTGGAAGTCTGGGTTTACTCTATTGTTTTCTCTGTTTCGTGATTCAGAAGGCTGAAATCAAGATGCTTGCGGACCTGTGCTTGTATGTGTAGCCTCTAAGGGAAAATCTGTTTCTAAGATAATTCAAGTAGTTAGCAAAATTTAGTCCTTTGTGATTGTAGAGCTGAAGTCCCCATTTCCTTGGTGGCTGCCATCTCTGAGCTTCTCTCACTTCCTAAAGCTGGCCTATACCCCTCCTGACACCATCTTCTCCATGTTCTAGCCAGAAACAGTGTATTCAATTATTCTCATGCTTTGAATCTCTCTGACTTCCGTTGCATTTTTTTCTGCTTCCAGCTAGACCATTGATGTTCTTTATTAAAGGCTCTTGTAATAATAGTGGTTCCATATAATGAGTCCATAAAACATCCAGGCTAATTTTTTTTTCTGAACGTTCGTAATCTTAATTATATCTAAATTCCTCTTTGGCATACAATGTAACATTTCACAAATTCCAGGAATTAGGCATGAATACTGATTTGACCTGACTACCCCAGTTATGAGTTCTATTATGTAATTTGTGTCACAGGAAAATTAATGGTTCAAGATTTCATGGACAGCAAAAATGATATAAATAAATAAATAAAGCATTATAGTTGCCTCAGTAAAAATCCTAGGGTGAGAGAAAATCTTAACATAGTACGAGTGTATAATACCTCAGTGAGTCTTCCAGAGATAAATTATATTGGTTAAATTGGGTTCCTCAAAGTAATATGGCTTTCTAAGCTTTGATCCCTCTATCATTAAGTTAGAAATGCATTGCTTGGGACACCTTGAAAATCTGGAAACAATGTCTACAAAATTGGATATGCTGCACCCATAAATTTACTAAATAAATGCAAAAGTTCCTAGACTTGCATTTGTTTTTGAAGACTTGGTCATATGTTAAGAACAGAGGATATGTGTGTGCTTGATAGCAATTATCTTATTCCTTCACCAAGGATACCATGGAGATAATGAGTAACAAGTTCATAATTTATCCAAAAGAAAGACAAAACATATAGCAACATAAACTGAGGGATCAGATAATTATTGATAGAACACTGAACATATCAGATGCTTTCTACTATGAACAGATTCGTGTATTTTTCTAATTGGAGGAGGTGCTCATTATCAATTTAGATTTTCCTTTTCTGCTGCCCTGGAAGAAAATGTTTTTACATTACATCTGTCAGAAGAATGTGTTTTACATTCTCATGGCAACCATCAATATAATTTTTCTGATCTACAAGTTTATAGTAAAATATTTAAAATATAATGATAAATACTTATCAAATTCTCAATATATTAGTATGTATTCACTATATTGAAGCAACTGTTTATTTAGAAAATTAGAACATTCTACTAAATACTTAGGTATGTTGTAAATTGAAAGCCAAAAACTTTGTTTAGTGTTGTTTCCTGCAAAATATAGTACATATTCTATACCAAAGATCAAAATGTGGAACTTTTATTTTACCCATAGTCATAAAAAAGAACTTAGAAAATAAGAATTGGTTTGTCATCTTTCATCACTACCCTTGATCAGCTTCCATGAATACCTTGTTTTCTATCTGCAGAAGTCTCTATTCCTTTATTTAGTCCCACAAAGTAGAATATTTTCAAAAAGCAAAATAAATGTACACATAAATGGAAAGCTAATCATATAAGATAGTCACTTGGCATATTTCTGCTACTTGGAAAACCTAATATAACAAAATTTATGGTATTTACTGAATTTTAATTCTGAGAAAAAAATGAATTGCTTTTGCACAATATGACAGAAAATGTTAGCATTTAAGTCAGTGTCTTGATGAGGACTTCTTTAACTATTACAAGTAATCTATTCTGAAATAAGACTCCCACTCTCTACAAGACTATATATGTCTAAAATCCTATAGGGGTAACTGGGTCATTGTATGGGTTGTATTGTGAATGACAAAGAGTTATATCTACATCTTAACCCCTTGTATCTGTTAATGTGATGTTGTTTGAATAAAGGGTATGTACAGATGTAACTAAATGAAAGATCTCAAGAGTAGACCATCTTGGATTAATCAGGAGGGCCTCAAATCCAAAGATAAGTGAATTATGGGCTGAAAAGAGGAGAAACCTACAAGGATGGCTAGGCCACGTGAAGAAGGTTGCAAAGATTAGAGTTATGCAGCTGTAAGCCAAGGAACACCAAAGATTGCTATACTCACCAGAAGCCTGTAGAGGTTCATGGAACAAATTCTTTCTCAGAGCCTCCAGAAGAAGTTCACTCTGCCAAAAACTTGACTTCAAGTTTGGTTTTAGAACAGTGAAAGCATAAACTTATTTTATTCCATGCATCCAGTTTGTGTTAATTTAGTACATCAGGAATGAGAACTAATAGAGTTATAAAAGCTGATAATTACATCAATCTAAAATGCTGTCTTCACAGAAATTGAACATTAAAATAATAGAGAATAATAAAACAAATAAGTACCACATAGCTAATGACAAGTTGCAGGAAAAAAAACACTATCAATTTTTTTCCATTAATACTACAACAATCACATTTATATAAATTGTTTGAATATTCTATTCTGTCTTACTTTACTCCTCATTATCTTATACGTATTTTTTCAGGTACTTAACATTTTATTTTATTCTATATTCCTCAGATTTTTAGGATTCAATTATTAGAGCTAAGAAGGCAAATAGATATCACATACCTATCAGACTCAGAGCAGAATGAAGTAATTTATTCAAGTATAAACATCCTTTGGTAGACACCTACATAAAGATATAACCAAATCATAAATAAAACATAAAGCATAAAAATTGAGCACAAGTGGCCAGGCGTGGTGGCTCACGCCTGTAATCCCAGCACTTTGGGAGGCAGAGGTGGGTAGATCACCTGAGGTTAGGAGTTCAAGACCAGCCTGACCAACATGATGAATCCCCGTCTCTACTAAAAATATAAAAATTAGCCAGACGTGGTGGTGTGTGTCTGTAATCCCAGCCACTCGGGAGGCTGAGGCAGGAAAATCACTTGAACCCAGGAAAAGCAGGTTGCAGTGAGCTGAGATTGCACTATTGCATTCCTACCTGGGTGACAAGAGTAAAACTCCATCTTAAAAAAAAAAAAAAAAAAAAAAAAAAAATGAGCATAACACAAATAAAAAGGCAATAGCAACCGAGCACATCACAACTAATAATGCTGAAAAACAGATAATGACAAAATATTATTTTAAACATCATAGAAAAAAATACACATTTTATGTAGACAAGAACAACAAAAATAACAGAATTACAGCTCATTTATAGAAGGCCCAAAGGATGCCAAGAAACAATGGAACAATATGTTAAACAGGTGAAAGAATAAACCAGAGCTGTCACTCTAGAATTTTAAAGACAAAGTAAGTACCTTTCAAATTTCTATGAAAAACAAAAACTTTTTTTAAAGAAATAAGATCTTTTTTATTTTTTTTTTAAACCAGTTGACATGTCCCTGCAGCTAAAGACAGTTCTTAAAGCTGAGCAGAAATAATTCCAGATGGAAATTCATCTGTGCAGTAAAGAATCATAGAGATTTAAATATGTGGAAAATATGACTTTTTGATATATTTTCTTAAAATAAAAAAATGAACTGACTAAAATTTTCATTTTGCCAAAATTTTGACAGCTGCTTAAATCCAAATCATCCAACATGTCCTCCAAAAGTGTATGGATCAGTGGCAAGTAAAATACAATCTCATTAGTAGCATATCTTCAGCAAAACCAGAAGAAATAGAGCATTGAAAGGATGCAGTGTCCCATAATTAGAATAATAAATGACTATTTTCTGTAGATATATTCTTGGTGGTCTCTTTTTAAGTGTTTAGAATAGTAACTGGGTGCAGAAATTATACAGAAATTAAAGTGCAAAGTCTAAGTGTGAAGTAAAATCACTCAAGAAATAGCAAGTTTGCCACATTATAAAAATACTGAAAAAATAAAAAGTTAGAGCACTGACTACAGAAAAGAGAGCAAAGTTATGGATGGGCCACAAGAAGGCAATTTGGAAAAGCAACTGTTAGGAAGAGAAGATGGTAGAAAAAAGAAATGAAAAGGTAAAAGCTCTTTGAAATTGAAGCAGTGAACAAGAACACAGTAAGAAGAAATAATTTAAGATCCTGTAAATTAAAAGGAAAAACAATCCCTAAAATTATCATTTTTTCCTTAGCATTTACTCAAAAGAGTTAAAAACACATGTCCACACAAAAAAACTGCACATAGATGTTTATAGCATCTTTGTTCATGGTTGTGAAAACTTGGAAGCAACCAAGATTTCCCTTCGTAAATGAATTGATAAATAAACTGTAGTATATCCAGACAATGGAATTATCATTCAGTTTTAAAAGCAAAATGTACTATCAACGAATTAAAAGACATGGAGAAGACAAATGCATATTACTAAGTGAGAGAAGCCTGTCTGAAAAAGTTACATATTGCACAGGTTCCAATTATATGATATTAAAAGACAAAATTGTAAGACTGTATGTTACTATAATGGTGGATACATGTCATTATAAATATGTCCAAACTCACAGGATGTACAACACCAAGAGATAACCCTAATATAAACTCTGCACTTTGGGTGATAAGGAAATGTATTTACAAATGTACCACTTTGGTGAAAAATATTGATAATGAAAGGAGTCTATACATGCGTAGAGGCAGGGAATATGTGGGAAATTGGTGTATCTTCTGCTCTATTTTGCTGTAAACCTAAAACTGCCTTAGAAAGTCTATGATTTAAAAACATCTAAAAAGGCAAATAAAAATTAAAACCTCCCTCTATTGGCTCTAAGAAAATCTAGTCATCATAGAAATCTCACCCATTTCTTCTCCAAAAGAAAAAGTAATATCAAAACCAAAGCTTGGTTATTTGAAAATATCAGGCAAATTGTTAAATCTTTATCTTAGCTAATTAAGAAATAAGAGAGAAGACACAGAGTACCTCATACCAGAAATGAAATAGGGGTTATCATTTCAATTTACTATAGACATTAAAAGTATAATGTGTTAATACCATAAACACATTTATGTCCTCAAATTTGATAATTTAGAAGAAAAGAAACTGTCTTTGACAGAAATATATGACCAAAACTCATAGTAGGAGAAACTGATTATCTGAATATGCCTCTGTCCACTAAAGACAATGAATCCATAATGAATACCTTCTCAGAAAAGAAAGCTCTTGGCACAGATAAGTTCACTGGTGAATTTACTGGAGAATTGTACCAATCATTTAAGGATGAAACAATTGAAGAATTCTCAGTCTCTTTCAGAAAGTAGAAGCATAGAAAGGACTAGCTCATTCTAAGAGGCCATTGTTATTCTAACACCACACATAATCATGATCTTACAAGACAGGAAATGTACAGATGAATATTTTTCATTTAATAGATGCAAAAATACTAAAACAAAAAAACTTAGAAAACCCAACAACGTGTAAAACAAGATATATACCTTGACCAGTCTTTGAAAATCAATGGTTATAATCACCATATAAACTGTCTAAAGAGGAGAAATCATGTGAGCATATCAAGTGATCCAGAAAAAAATATTTGAATAATCCAAGACTCATTCATGATTAAAACTCAGAATAGAAGGGAAATTTCCCAACTTGATAAAGGAGCACCTACAAATAATATACAACTGAAATTATTCTTAATGGTGAGGAACTGGAAACTTTCCGCATAAATGAGGAACAAAGAAAGGCTGTCCTCTTTCACTACCCCTTTTCAACATTATACTAGAAGTCCTAGACAGGGTAATAAAATAAGAAAAGGAAATACATATATAGAGATTGTATAGAAAGAGACGAAACTCTCTTTACTTGTTGATTACATGACTGCAATGTAATAAACCCCAAAGACCAGACAAAATTTCCTGAGTAAGCAAATAGTAGAGCAAAATAAGTATACCCAATTATAAAATAAGTGTTTCTATGTCTATACTGGTATCAATAAATGGTTGGGTAAATAAATAAATGAGGACTAAAGGCAACATTTCTGTGTAGAAATATTCAAAGTTGTTTATATTGATACCAGACACTCCAGATGGTGCTCAACTTGCCACATCTTCAGTTTGAACCATATGTAGTTACTTTCTCCAATGAGAAAATAACAATGTATGAAAAGAAGAATCATGCAGTAACATTACAATGAAGAAATCTGATAAGTACTATTTCACTCTGGTGATCAAGTCTACGTCAACAGTGATAAATTATGTTAATAATATGCATCATTATTACTATGATGAAAATTCCACTTTACCTCTACGGTCTTCCTCCCGAAACCACACAGTCCCAGTCTAATTCTGAGGAAAACAACAGAAAAATCTTTGCTGAGAAATAATACTTGAGAAGTAATAATATAAAATACCTGCTTAACACTTCTTAAAACAAAGTCATCACAAACAAAAAAAACTTTGAGAAATTTTTCCAGCCAAAAGGAATGTATGAAAGCCTGTCTAGGAAAGCATGAGAGCTACATGTAATGGTTAATCCAGGATGAGACCCTAGAAAATAATTAGGCAAACCTGAATAATGTAAGAACTTTATTCATAATAACTGATCAGCGTTGGTTTATCAATTGTCACAATTATACTAACTAAAGTTAGATTTTAATAATAAGATTAACCAGGTGTCTGATAGACAAAAATATTCTGAATTATCTTCGCAATTTTTCTGAAAATCTGAGAATGTCCTAGAACAAAAATTTTCATTCAGAAAGTATTGCCCGGGCCCAGCAGCTCATGCTTGTAATCCCAGCACTTTGGGAGGTCGAGGTGGATGGATCACGAGGTCAGGAGTTCAAGACCAGCCTGGTCAAGATGGTGAAACTCCGTCTCTACTAAAAATACAAAAAAAAAAAAAAAAAAAATTAGCCAGACGTGGTGGTGGGCATCTGTAATCCCAGCTACTCAGGAGGCTGAGGCAGGAGAATTGCTTGAACCTGGGAGGTGGAGGTTGTAGTGAGCCGAGATCTCACCACTGCACTCCAGCCTTGGCAACAGAGTGAAACTATGTCTCAAAAAAAAAAAAAAAAAAAAAAAAAAAAGTAAGTATTTAAGCGTTATGCTTATGAATTTTTCACTTTATTATCTGTAATATACAACAATACTTTTTTAAAAGTATGATATAGAAACAACCGTGTTATCTTTGTGCATGAAATTCAAATCTCTATTTTTATTTCATTCAGCAATTCTGTGACTTCACATGTTAAATGGATTTTTTGTACTACACAATTAAATGTTCATAGTCAGAAAAGTAGTAATTCAAAATCTTGTAGATCTCTGTATCTGCAGGAGCTGTGGTATTCTTTTCCTTATTTCTTTGTGCAGGTATTAATAAGCTCACAGATAACTTCTTGTTTTTTTCCCCATCTTTTGCCTCAGTAATTCCAAATTATCAACTTTTTCCTCACCTTTCCTTATATGTGCCTTCTATTCATAAACTGTATGATATATAAATGAAATACAAAAAAAGAACTTAATAAAAATCAACGTGTTTTACAAATCTTATGAAGGATAGAAAAAGAATTCATTATTATTAATCACCTCTCTCAATTTTCCTCACTATGTATACTTTCGATCAAATTCATTAAGCAGCTGATAAATTCATTTTATTTTTATTATTTTCTCAACAACAAAATAAGTTTTAGATAATATACTCAAAAAAATATATAAATTTTTTTAAACCGAAATAAGATGTTATAACATTTTCTTATTTTTTATATTATATAGACATCATCAGTTGAATTGAGCAAATGTGGAAAGAGATCATTTGTGCTATGAATTCATATCAAGATACATCATTTAGAATTGAAACAATCTGATAAAATTTTTATAAATATGGTTAAAATTAAAATTTGTTTTGAAGAGTTTTTTGGTGGGGAAACAGACTGTATTAAATGTTGAGAACAAGAGAATGAACCATATACTTAATCCCAAGTACTCTAAGCTAGTGTTTGATATAAACAAACAGATATTTATATTACAGTGGATAATACTTAAGAAGAAAAAAGCAGAGGTGTTTTGGATACATAGGAATACGGGTGCTGAAGTCATATTTCAGTTGGTAGCATTACAATATATTTTCTGAAACAATTTAGACTTATGTTGGGTCTTAAAGAATGGGTTGAAGTTAGCTAGGAAAAGGAGGAAAAAACGTTCTGTGATAATTGAATCAAGTGTCTGTAGTCTGGATATGAGATTAAGCCTCCATCAGGAAATCAAAGTAGATCAGGAAGTGGTAGAGTGAGGTGTGGAGGCTAGCAGGTGGGTGATAAGTGCCAAACCACAAAGGCTATCAGGTGCTATATTATGTAGGGTTTTGTAAACCAGGGTAAGGCATTTACCATGAGACTTATAAAGGACAATTAAAGCTTTTAAGTGGAGAAAAGGCAAAGAGAGCACTCAAAGGGTTTTGCAGAAATCTGGGTTAAACAATGAAGATGGGCAATAAGAGAATAATGGCAAAGGGAAATGTACGAAATTGTACAGAGTTGAGAGAATATTACAGTCTAATTGGTAGTACTTAATGATTGATTGGATATGAGAATGAGGGAGAGAAATAAATTGAGTACATCTCAGTATAAATCGCCAGGCATTTGCTTTCAATCATTAATCAGCTGATAATGTCATTTACTGAGATTTAAAAAAAGAAAAAAGACAGAAGTGTGAGTTTTGCATGGCAAACCAAGTGTCCCACTGCAGACAAGTTGCATGTGTGACACATGCATGTTATACTGGTAAATAGGTTATTGAATAATCAGATTTCTTTCTTAAAACAGAAAATAAGCTGAAGTTAGAATCTGGGAATCATTTTTCTGGTGATATGTGACAGCCCTAGAGTAATAAATATTGCCTGTGACTATATGCAGAATAGGAAAAGTAGAGGCACACATTCAGTTTCTGTATAAATCCACATTTTATTTGTTCAACAAGAAAGAGAACATAGATGAGGAGACTGAAAAAAAATAACATAAGTGAGTGGAAGGAAAATTAGAAAAGTGTAACACCTTACCTTAAAGGCAAATAACAAAAATATTTCACAGTAAACACAGCGTGGTAATCATAATCAATGCCAACATGCTCGATGGTCAGGTAAAATGAATATATTTTAAAATGTCCCTCAAATTTAGTAAAATAATCTCCCTATTATGAATAAGAGAATTTTTTTGGTATTGGGGTTTAATCTAGAATTGAAGACAATTTAGATGTGAATAAAAGGGAAGTGAGTAAAGAGAATGGTATGCACAACTATTTTAAGATAATGATCTATATGACAGCATGTGTTAATTTGAGGAAGCCATATAATAGATGAAAAAATTTCTTATGGGAACTACATAAGGTCAGTTTATGTGCTGGTTTGGTATTAGAGAGGAAACTATTGAAAATAAATTAACAGGGGGCAAAGAATTTCCACATAAGAGACTGTGTGTCAGTTTACTGGGACTTCTTTTCTGGTTGATTTACTTAACATTACATTGATTTAAACATCTGAATCAGAGTGTTTCAACCTTGTCCCTATTGACATTTTGGGCTAGATTATTTACTGTAGGATGCTCTTCTGTGCATTATGGAATATTTAACATCATCCCTGACTGCTACCCCTAGATACCAATAGCATCACTCCTCATCATGACAACCAAAAATATCTGCAGGTATTAAATATATACCCTGAGTGGGAGCAAAGTCATCCTTATTTAGGAACCACTGGTTTAAGTGAAAGATTATATTTAAAAACAGGAATTCTAACAATAATTTTTATCTTTAAAATGCAGTTCTGAATATGTATTACTTTTATTTTAATCAGTGTATAAATGGGAAAGGAAGACATACTCTCATATATATTCAATTTGGTAATGTTTTAATACTTGCATTCTAATGAAGGAAAATATTTTTGAAAATTTACATAGTACTTTATATTTATAATACTCTCATTCTACTGAAGGAAGATATTTTTGAAAATTTACATAGTACTTTATATTTATTACAGCTTGCAACTCATTTGATAACATTTTGCAGTGTGGAAACTATGATTATCCTCTGAGAAACCTAATTTGGCGGTTAGTGTTCAAGTTACATACAGTAGTTTTCCTTATTTGCAGTGTGTCTTTCCACAGTTTCAGTTACTCATGATCAATGATTGTCTGAAAATAGGTGAGTACAATACAGTAAGATATTTTGAGAGAGAAAAAGGAGACCACATTCACATAAATTTTATTACAGTATATTGTTATAATTGTTCTTTTATTATTAGTTATGGTTAATCTCTTACTCTTCTAATTTATAAGTTAAACTTCATCATAGGCATTTATATGTAGGAACCAACATACTAATGTATATAGGGTTTAGTACTCTTCACAGGTTTAGACATCCACTGGAGATTTCAAAATATATCCCCCACAGATAAGAGTTAGCTACGGTTTTAGCTTTAGGAAAACAATTACGTAGGAAATGGGGTTCACCTTCTGGAATTCAATATCACCTAAATAAATGAGACTATCCAATGTACTTTGAAGGGGAAGAGATTATAATTCTTCTAAACTAGTACTTTGAAAGAAATAAGAAATTCAGAGTGAGTAGGTATACCAACATTTGCAAGTGATATTTTTCACAAAATATTTACCATGAGTTTTGTCAAATGCTGCATCAAAAAAATATACTATGATTGAAAGGTTTATTATAAGAAACACACAACATAAAAAAATGCTTCATTCTTGGCTCATCAGTCTCTTTTTAGCAGGTTTGTTTAAATGAGAAGTTCTTAATCAGTTGGTGGGTAATACATTCTCTTGGCAGTCTTCTAAAGCAGGGTAAACTCCTTCTTTGAGTGCCTGTAATTATTTTAAATCCATAAAATAAAATGTAGAGGTTTCCCAAGAAAACCAAGTATACTAAAATATAAATGTAAAAATGTTTAAACATGATTTGGTAATAGAAGTGCTTCTTTCTAAATGCCTTAAAAACAGGAATTAGTGGCAAGTCTAATAATAAGATAATTTCAAAATTAGGATGAGCATATTTCCTGTATTGACATATGTAATACCTCGTATGAAAATAGCAGTGACTTCTATTACTCATAAAGCCAAAGATTCTGCTACTACTGTGATTTTCTCCTTATATTCATAAATGAAGGAAATACTACAATTCAGTTAGAGATTGGGCCTACCCCACTTGACACCACTGCTTGTGCTCACTGTTCAGGAGTCTGGGGATAGGTCTGCCTTAACTGTCACCACTGGTGCTTGCTCACATTATCTGAAGCATAAGGATGGGCCTGCCCTACCCAGTGCTACTGCCATGCCACACATACAATCTGGGTTCTTGAAGCCTGTTCAACTGGCCTGATTCTGCCACTACCAGCACCCAAGCACACTGTTGGAGACCCAGTGATTGGCCTACCAGATTTGCCACTGATGGTGCCTGAATACATCCCCTGAAGGCACAGAGCAAGTGTGCCCAGCTTACAGCTTCCAGTACTGGTGCCCAATGGACAGCCTGCCTAGGGATCTCTGTCCCCAGCAAAGCCTTGCCATAGAGTCTACTACAACTACAGCCCGAGTCTCTAAAAATGTAACAAATACCACTGACACTGATTATGGCCAAAAAGAATATACATAGACTGCATTATTGTGCCCACCCAGGCTTAAAGTCAAAGCAGTGTACCCAACCAACACTATAGATATCTCTATAGGAAAAAGTCTTTCCCTATGAATACCAACTCATAAAATTAGAAGAAGTGACTTTTATACCAGATACAGAAATATCAAGGTAAGGACACACACACACACAAAAAAAACTGTAAAAAACAAGGAAATATGTTATGTCCAGTGAAACAAAATAATTTTTCAGTAACAAACCCCAAAAAGGGAAATACATGAAATACAAAATTCAAAATCATGATATTTTATAAACTCCATGAGATACAAACAACAAAACTAAATAATCTAAATAAACCAGAAAAACAGTTCATGATCTAAGTGAGAAGTTCAACAAAAAGGTAAAGGTCATAAACCCCCCAAAGTAAACAAAAATCAATAAATACAATAAAAATTCAATTAAGAAATGGAATGGAAAATATAAGCTTCCATACACTAAATCAGGTAGAGTAACTTGAAGGCAGGTGTTTTGAAATAATGTTAGAAGTTGGAGAAGGAAGGAAGGAAAGAAAGAAAGAGAGAGAGAAAGAAAGAGAGAGAGAGAAAGAAAGAGAGAGAGAGAAAGAAAGAAAGAAAGAAAGAAAGAAAGAAAGAAAGAAAGAAAGAAAGAAAGAAAGAAAGAAAGAGAAAGAAGAAAGGAGGAGAAGAAGAAGAAGAAGAGAAAGAGAAGAAGAGAGAAAAAAGAAAGACAGAATGAAAGAAAAAGAAAGAAAGAAAAGAAAGAAAGAAAGAAAGAAAGAAAGAAAGAAAGAAAGAAAGAAAGAAAGAAAGAAAGAAAGAAAGAGAAGGGAAGAGAAGAGAGAGGAAGGAGAAGGAAGGAGACGGAGAAGGAAAGAAAGAAAAGGAAATAATAAAGAAAGCTCCTGTGCCATGTGGAACACCAGAAAGTGAACCAATTTTTGAATTTGGGAGTTCCTGAAAAGGAAGAGATGGGTAAAGGCACAGATAACCTATTTAACAAAATAATAGCTGAAAACCTTCCAAGTTTTGCAAGATATGTAAACATCCACATACAGGAAGTTCAAAAATCCCCTCATTGATACAACCCAAAAAAGTTTTCTCTAATGGATTTTATAGTCAAATACAAAAAATCCCCATCAGAAGAACAGCATATTTCTCAAAAGAAACCTGAGAGCCTAGAATAAAATAGAATAATTTATTTAAAGTATTGAAAGAAAAAAAAAATCTGCTGACAAAGAATACTATACACAACTATCTTTTCAAAATGAACAAAAAGTAAAGTTTTTCTCAGACAAGAAAAACTGAGAAAATTCATCTCCACTAGACCAGTCCTACAATAAATGCTTCAGGAAATCTTACATCTAGAAGCCAAAGGAAGGTATGTATCATTATGGAAATACATGAAAGTATAAAACTTCCTGGTAGAGCAGATGCACAACTGAAAAAGAAAAGAAGTAAAATGTTATCATTACCAAAAACTCCACCAAATTGTAAAGGTAAACAAAAGAGGAAGAAAGAAAACAAAGGATATGCCAAACAATTAAAAATTAATTAATAAAATAACAAGAGTCTTTGCCTATTAATCAACCTTAAATGTCAACAATTTAAATTCCTCAATTAAAAGATATAAACCTGAAAAATGGGTGAAAAAAAGAAAAGACCCCAAAATACACTGTTTCCAAGAAAACTCACTTCATCTTGTAAAGACCCACACAGACTAAAAGGGAAGTATGGAAATAGAAAATAAAAGTGTGCAGGAATACCCCTACATAGACTAAATAGACTTTAAGTTTAAAAAAAAAAATTAAGACAAAGAAGGATATTATATAATGATAAAGGGATACATTTCACCAAAAGATATAATCATTGTAAATATGTATGCACCCAACAGGGAAGCACTGAGATATATAGAGCAAATATTGTTAGTGCTGAAGAGAGTGAGAGGTTCTAACATGATAATAGTTGAAGACTTCAACACCGTACTTCAACATTGAGCACATCATCTAGACAGAAACTCAACAAATAAACATGAAACTTACTCTGCACCATAGACCAAATAAACCTAACAGACATTTAAAGAACATTTTATCCAACAGTTTCAGAATACACATTCTGCTCATCTGCACATAGAACAAAGAAATTATTAAAAAATTATAATCATGTCAAATATCTCCCCAGACCGCAATGGAAGAAAACTAGAAATCAATGACAAGAGAAACTTTGCAAACGGTACAATATATGAAAATGGACATGGTCCTGAATGACCCAAGAGTCAATAAAAAATTTAAGAAGGAAATTTTTAAAACTTGGAAAAAAATTAAGATAGAAATACAACATACTGAAACCTATATGATACAGCAAAAGCAGGCACATTTATAGCAATATATGCCTATATCAAAAAAGTAGAAAGATTTCAAATAAACAGCCTAACAAAGTACCTCGAGATTTGTAAGGAATTAGAAAGCAAGAACAAACCAAACCCTAAACTAGTAGAAGAAAAGAAATAATAACTGTTAGCACAGAACTAAATAAAATGGAGACTAAAAGAAATACCAAAAAAAGAACAAAACAAAAAGTTGTGGGCTTCTTTTAAAAAAAAATATGAACAAATCAATAAATCACTAGCCAGACTAACCAAGCAATAAAGACAGAAAGCCCATAAAATGAAATCAGACATGAAAATGAAGACATTACAAATGGTGCCACAGAAATACACAGAATCTGTAGAGAAAACATTATATCTGTAGAGAGACGATTATATGCTAACAAATTGGAAAATCCAGAGAAAATAATCAAATTCCTGGAAATATGTATCTTACCAAGATTAAACCAGGAAGAAATAGAAAAAAAAAAAATTCATCAGACCAATTACAAGTGATGAGATTAAATCAGTAACAAAAAGTCTCCCAACAATGAAACTCTAAGACCTATGTGGCTTTACTGCTAAATCCTACCAAACTTATAAGAAAAATCTAACACAAATTCTTTGCAAAATACTCCAAAAAATTTGTAGTGGAGGGATTTTAACTCATTCTACAAAACCAGCCAGACCATATGATTATCTCAACAGACAGAGGAAAAGCATGTGCTAAAATTCAACATCACTTCATGATTAAAAATCTTTCTATAAATTCGGCAAAGGGACATATTTCAAGATAATAAAAGTTATATGTGACAAACCCACAGCTAACACCATACTCAAACAAGAAAAGCTAAAAGCCTTTTCTATAAGAACAGCAACAAGACATGGATGTGCAGTCTCACCAATCTTACTGAACATAGTAATGCAAACCCTAGCTAGAACTATTGGACAAGAGAAAGAAATTTAAAAGCATACAAATTATAAAAGAGGAAGCCAAATTGTTCCTTTTATTGATAATATAATCTTATGTCTAGAAAAATCTAAAGACGTCACCAAAATAAATCAGTATAGTTACAGGATACAAAATCAGCATACATAAATCCATAGTGTTTCTATACACCAATAATGAACTAGCTGAAAAAAGAAATCAAAGGCTATCCAATTTACAATACCTACAAAAAAGTAAAATGCCTAAGAATAAATTTAACTAAGGAGGCGAAAGGTCTTTGCAAGGAAAACCGCAAAACACTAATAAAACAAATGAAAATGACAAACGTAAAAATAAAAAGTCATCTCATGTTTATGCATCGGAAGAATTAATATTGTTAAAATGACCATATAGCCTCAAGTAGTCTACAGATTCAATGCAATTCCTTTCAAAATACCCTCGGTCAAAATGCTATTGAAAGTATATAGTTGTGTTTTGTCTTTTAATCTATACTGTTAATTCTCATAAAATTAGAAAAAAAAACCTAAAAGTTGTATAAAACCCCAAAAGATCCCTAATAAACAAAGCAACCCAGAACAAAGAAAACAAAGGTAGAGGTATCAGACAACCTGACATCAAAATACACTGCAAGACTGTAGTAACCAAAATAGCATGATATTTCTATAAAACAGACACACAGACTAATGGAACAGAATAGAGAGTTCAGAAATGAATCCACATATTTACAGCCAACTGAATTTTAACAAAGACTCCAAACACATACACTTGGGAAAAGACACCTTCTTCAACAAATAATGGTGGGAAAATTAAATACTGCAGAAGGATTAAACTTGACTCCTACCTCTCCTGAAACACAGCGATCAATTCAAGACGGATTAAAGATTTAAATATAATAGCCCAAACTATAAAACTAGGAAAAAAAAGAAAGAAAAAAAAAAAAAAAAAACACCTTGGAAAACACTTCCAGACATCAGTTTAGGCAAAGATTTCATGGTTAAGACCTCAAAAGCACAGGGGATTATAATGAAATAGAGATGGCACTCTATACTAAACCAAAAAAGCTAAGAAAACAATCACCGGAGTGAAGAGACAACCAATTGAATGGGGGAAAATATTTGCAAACTACTCATCTCACAATGGACTGATATCCAGAATATACAATGAACTCAAACAACTCTATACAAAAATAAATAATTCCGTTAAAAAGTGTGCTGACAGGAATAGACCGTTTTTTTTTTTTATTTTTTTATTTTTTTCCAAAAGAAGACATGTACGTGCCCAACAGATATATGAAGAAAGTACTCAACATATCAACATAATCATCAGGTATGGAAATCAAAACCACAATGAGATATTATCTTACCCCAGTTAGAATGACTATTATTAATTAAAAAGACAAAAAAATAACTGATGCTGGTGAGAATATGTGGAAAAGAGAATTTTTTTTTTTTTTTTTTTTTTTTTTTTTTTGAGACGGAGTCTCGCTCAGTCGCCCAGGCTGGAGTGCAGTGGCCGGAATCTCAGCTCACTGCAAGCTTCGCCTCCCGGGTTTACGCCATTCTCCTGCCTCAGCCTCCCGAGTAGCTGGGACTACAGGCACCCGCCACCTCGCCCGGCTAGTTTTTTTTCTGTATTTTTTAGTAGAGACGGGATTTCACCGTGTTGGCCCGGATGGTCTCGATCTCCTGACCTCGTAATCCGCCCGTCTTGGCCTCCCAAAGTGCTGGGATTACAGGCTTGAGCCACCACGCCCGGCAAAAGAGAACTTTTATACACTCTTGGTGGGGATGTAAATTAGCACAACTGCTATGGAAAACAGTATGGAGATTCCTCAAAAACTAAAATCAGAATTACCATATGATTCAGCCATTGCATTACTGGGAATGTATCCAAAAGAAAATTAATCTGTATACATAAGGGATACCTGCACTTACATGTTTACTGCAGCACTATTCACAATAACAAAGATACAGGATCAACCTAAGTGCCACTTCACAAATGAATGGATAAAGAACATTTGGTGTATATATAATGGAAGAGTATTTGATCATAAAAAAAAAAATTGAAGTCATGTCATTTGTAGAATAAAATGGAACTGGAAGTCATTGTGTTGAGTATACTAAGCCAGAAACAGAAAATAAAACAATGCATGTTCTCACTTGTGTGTAGAAGCTCAAAAAGTTGATCTCATGGAGACAGAGAATAGAAATGATAGATAACAGAGACTGGGGACAGTGGGTGAAGGCAAGGGGTGAAGGAGAGCTTGGTTAGGGGGTACAAACATGCAGTTAGGTACAAGAAATAAACCCCAACATTCAAAAGTGATGGACATCCTAAATAGCCTGATTTGATCACTATAAAATGTATTCATGTATTCAAATATCACATAAATATGTTCAATTATTGTGCATCAATAAAAAAAGAATTTCTTTACCCAGTTACTTTTTAGCTGATTTTATTCAATCTGCTTTGTGAGGTCCTAATGTGCTACTCCTTATCTAAATAACGTTGCTCCAATCTCACTCACAGACCTGTTTCTACCCTAGGTTTTCTATCTCAAAACAGCTCTTGCTCAACCCACCATCTGGAGGCATTCTCTTGGACCAGCCAAGCTCTATGGCTCAATGACTTTTACCACCATCATTACTTCTCTTCACTCATTGTCACTAGTTCTGGTAAAAAGTGCTACTAGTTCTCCATCATGTCTTTTTACTTTTTTAGAGCGACAGCATTTTGAAGTGGTTATATAAATATTTGTAATGAGACTAGATTCTAACATCCTCATAGTTTGACCTGAACATGTGATCAAGAACTATGAAATACGTTGTGGGAAAAAGTGATGAGCTTCTAGACTATGTCTATCAAAGAAGACTTGTCCTCCCTTTTCCTCTTTCCATTTCCTGCTTACTGGAAAGCGGATAATGATGATGGAATCCCCTTGGGCAATGCACACAAGAGCAATGTATTATCAAAAGAATAGGCAACAGGCGTGGGGGCTCACGTCTGTAATCCCAGTACTTTGTGAGGATGAGGCGGGCAGATCATGAGATCAGGAGTTCGAGATCAGCTTGAGCAACATGGTGAAACCTCATCTCTACTAAAAATACAAAAATTAGCTGGGCGTGGTGGCGCATGCCTGCAATCCCAGCTACTCGGGAGACTGAGGCAGAAGTGTTTGAACCTGGGAGACACAGGTTGCAGTGAACTGAGATCATGCCACTGAACTCCAGCCTGGGCAACAGAGCAAGACTCTGTCCTGGGGGTAAAAATAGAAAAAGAAAAAAAAAATAAATACAAAGAATAGGTAAGAAGCATTTCATCCTTGTTTAATTTTTTTTTTTAATTTTTTTATTGTGCTTTCTTGGCTCAACTAAAAATTGGTCAGTTCTCCCTCTTGAGCACAGTCCTGACCACTTTCCTTATTGGGCTATCACACTCGGAGCCACTATACACTCACTCTAATTGCCCCAGGGCCAAGTAGTAGATAGCTAGGGACAGCCTTTATGTCCCAGAGATGGACAAAATTATCCGAATTAGCCAATCACAGGGAGCCCTTGATACTTACCTAATCCCATTTCACTTGCCACTCAGGTATAGCACTCTGTGTAGCCCCTACTTGGTAGTCTTCTATTTTTTGGAGCTGTTAAAAAAAAAAAAATCTGCTTCTCTTCTATCCAAGAGTCATTGTGTTATTTCCCACCATGAAAAAAAATATTCTTCAAATCTTATAAATCACTTTGCCACTGTGAAGCCACAATAACTTTCGTAGGCTATTTTATACTCTAACCCTGATGTGCATAAGCAGTGAGCTTCTGTGATGTTTCAGTATGTCTGTGTTTTACTCTTTGGTTGGACAGAGATGAGGATATAAACTTCATATTATTACAAATGATAGAAGTCCAGAATTATTATAGTTTATCATTAAATAAAATATGGCCACACTTTGTATCAGAATGTGGTGAAATAATGCATTCTGGTTAGATACAGCAGGTAGATAGGTAAGTGGATGAATGAATGGAAAGTGAAAGGTAGAAAGAGATTACAGAATGTAGACAGAAACATAAATAACAGAGCAGATGCTCCCTGATTTCTAAACATTTACTTCACTGACTCTTATACATTCAAAGCAAGCTAAATTCCAGAACAAAACAGTGTCAGTGCAATCCACTACTGACAAATATTAGTGATATGTCATTGCCATTTTTGTCTCAGCCATCTAGTTGTTATTCTTTGGAGTTCTTGCCATATTTTGCTCAGTTTTGAGAGATTTTACAAAAATTATTTACTTCATCATTTCTAAAATGCAGATGCAGTGACAGGGATGAAAGCGCTATTAAGAAACCCATGACTATGATTGTATTGAAAGTAAAATAAATTCCACTGATGGAAAAATGATTAAATGTGCCCATGTGAATGAAACAAATTATTCAGTAGGAAGAATTCTGAAGGACACAGTATAAATAATACAGCATGCTGAAAGTGCTGTGAGTATGCCATTGACAGTGATGATTAAGAGAAGTATGTGATAAAAGAAAGACATAAGAAAAAAACAACACTGTATGGCTAGTCATGAGGCCTAGATTTTCACAAAACACACAACAATATCATTGATTGCCTATTAAAAATTGCCAAAAAAAAAAAAAAAGAATTAACATGCAAAATTTGCTCCAGATGGCTCTGGAAGTACAAACTTTGTGTAATCTGCAAATTTATTTGTGCCTTGATGATAAATGAAAATATCATGAGGTGTTCCAACAACATTATAGGGATTATCAAAAAGGGTATTTTAAGGGAGAAAGATTACCTGTCTTAAAAACTATTCAGTGTAGATGAAATTGATGTATTTTGAGAAGAGATGAGTAAAATGGATGGATAAAGAAAATATAAGATATGTAAATAATGGAATATTCTTCACTCATGAATAGAAGGAAATCCTGCAAACTCTGGAGAACATTCTGCTAAGTGAGATAAACAGGAAACAGAAGTACAAATACTGTATGATATCACTTAAATGTGGAATCTATAAAAGTTAAACTCATACAAGTAGGGAGTAGAATGGTGGTTTCAATTATAAGATTAATTTAAATTCTAGGGATTTAATGAAAAACTCTATCATTTATTTGAAATTTATTAAGAGAGCAGATTTTATATGTCCACACACACACACACGTACACACACACACACACAGAGTAATTAAAAGCAGTGATAGATGTACTAACTGACTGTAAAAACAGTACACAAATGTATAGGTTCATGAAATGTATAGGTACATTGCACATCTTAAATATATGCAATTTTTCTCTGTCAATCAAATATTTTAAAATAAAAAAGAATGAATATAACAAGGCATATATTAGACATTGTTAAAAGTCTTTATAGCATTATTTTTGAACACCCAAGATCCTTTCCTCTGTGTCTCTACCTCCAATAATATCTCAGCTGATAGATGGGAAGGAAGAGATTGTGCTTAGGAGGTTTTGATCGGCCAAACCTAGAAATAGCCAAATTATTTAGATGTATATTTCAATGGCCAGAACTCAGGTACAAGGCCACATCCTATTGCCGGGGAGGAAAAGAAATGTAACAAACTCAATGTCCAAGAGTAAAGGGAATCAAGTTTTTGCGAAACAACAGTCTCCTCTAAATATGCTATAACCCTATATTTTTACTTTTGTTTGACCATAGAGTAATTTATGAGAATGTTTTTAATCTTCATTTTTATTCAGTTGTTTCATCACTTACTATTACTACACAGTTGGTCTTCTTAAATTATACTGATAAATGTTCTCTTTTTAATATTTATAAGTTTGAGAACTCACTGAGGTTTTCTGTAACCTATGATAGTCGCTGAAATTGATAAATGTTACAGTAATGTGTGAAAAGGAGATATTCTCGGGTTACAGTTGAAAATTCAATATATTAAATATGTTGATTTATTTTTATTTTTCATTGTTGCATTTATTTATTTTTTCAGTGTCCAGGTCTCTGTGTCACCAAGGCTGGAGTGCAGGTGGTGAGAATACAGCTCACTTCAGCTTTCAACTCCTCGGCTCAAGTGATCCTCCCACCTCAGCCTCCTGAGAAGTGGGGAATACAGGTTCATTCCACCATGCCCAGCTATTTTTTTTTTAACTTTTTCTAGAGAAAGGTTCTCATTTTGTTACCTAGTCTCAAACTCTTGGCTTCAAGCAGTCCTCCCACCTCAATCTCCCAAAGTGCTGGAATTACAGATGTGAGCCACCATGCCTGGAGTGTTGATTTTACCATTAAAATTCTTTTTTTTATTGAGAATTTTTGTATCGATGTTCATCAGGGATATTGGTCTAAAATTCTCTTTTTTGTTGTGTTTCTGCAGGCCTTTGGTATCAGGATGATGTTGGCCTCATAAAATGAGTTAGGGAGGATTCCCGCTTTCTCTATTGATTGGAATAGTTTCAGAAGGAATGGTACCAGCTCCTCTTTGTACCTCTGGTAGAATTCAGCTGTGAATCCATCTGGTCCTGGACTTTTTTTGGTTGGTAGGCTATTAATTATTGCCTCAATTTCAGAGCCTGCTATCGGTCTACTCAGGGATTCAACTTCTTCCTGGTTTAGTCTTGGGAGAGTTTAAGTGTCCAGGAAATTATCCATTTCTTCTAGATTTTCTAGTTTATTTGCATAGAGGTGTTTATAGTATTCTCTGATGGTAGTTTGTATGTCTGTGGGGTTGGTGGTGATATCCCTTTTATCATTTTTTATTGCATCTATTTGATTCTTCTCTCTTTTCTTCTTTATTAGTCTTGCTAGTGGTCTATCAATTTTGTTGATCTTTTCAGAAAACCAACTCCTGGATTCATTGATTTTTTGGAGGGTTTTTTGTGTCTCTATCTCCTTCAGTTCTGCTCTGATCTTAGTTATTTCTTGCCTTCTGCTAGCTTTTGAATGTGTTTTCTCTTGCTTCTCTAGTTCTTTTAATTGTGATGTTAGAGTGTCAATTTTAGATCTTTCCAGCTTTCTCTTGTGGGCATTTAGTGCTATAAATTTCCCTCTACACACTGCTTTAAATGTGTCCCAGAGATTCTGGCATGTTGTATTTTTGTTCTTATTGGTTTCAAAGAACATCTTTATTTCTGCCTTCATTTCGGTATGTACTCAGTAGTCATTGAGGAGCAGGTTGTTCAGTTTCCATGTAATTGAGCAGTTTTGATTGAGTTTCTTAGTCCTGAGTTCTAGTTTGATTGCACTGTGGTCTGAGAGACAGTTTGTTATAATTTCTGTTCTTTGACATTTGCTGAGGAGTGCTTTACTTCCAATTATGTGGTCAATTTTGGAATAAGTGTGATGTGGTGCTGAGAAGAATGCATATTCTGTTGATTTGGGGTGGAGGGTTCTGTAGATGTGCATTAGGTCTGCTTGCTGCAGAGATGAGTTCAGTTCCTGGATATCCTTGTTAACTATATGTCTCGTTGATCTGTCTAATGTTGACAGTGGGGTGTTGAAGTCTCCCATTATTATTGAATGGGAGTCTAAGTCTCTTTGTAAGTCTCTAAGGACTTGCTTTATGAATCTGGGTGCTCCTCTATTGGGTGCATATATATTTAGGATAGTTAGCTCTTCCTGTTGAATTGATCCCTTTACCATTATGTAATGACCTTCTTTGTCTCTTTTGATCTTTGATGGCTTAAAGTCTGTTTTATCAGAGGCTAGTATTGCAACCCCTGCTTTTTTTTGTTTTCCATTTGCTTGGTAGATCTTCCTGCATCCTTTTATTTTGAGCCTATGTGTGTCTCTGCATATAAGATGGGTCTCCTGAATACAGCAGACTGATGGGTCTTGACTCTTTATCCAGTTTGCCAGTCTATGTCTTTTAAATGGACCATTTAGTCCATTTACATTTAAGGTTAATATTGTTATGTGTGAACTTGATCTGGTCATTATGATATTAACTGGTTATTGTGCTCATTAGTTGATGCAGTTTCTTCCTAGCCTCAATGGTCTTTACATTTTGGCATGTTTTTGCAATGGCTGGTACCGGTTGTTCCTTTCCATGTTTAGGGCTTCCTTCAGGGTCTCTTGTAAGGCAGGCCTGGTGGTGACAAAATCTCTAAGCATTTGCTTATCTGTAAAGGATTTTATTTCTCCTTCACTGATGAAACTTAGTTTGGCTGGATATGAAATTCTGGGTTGAAAATTCTTTTCTTTCAGAACGTTGAATATTGGCCCCCACTCTCTTCTGGCTTGTAGAGTTTCTGCCGAGAGATCTGCTGTTAGTCTGATGGGCTTCCCTTTGTGGGTAACCCGACCTTTCTCTCTGGCTGTCCTTAACAATTTTTCCTTCATTTCAACTTTGGTGAATCTGATAATTATGTGTCTTGGAGTTGCTCTTCTGGAGGAGTATCTTTGTGGCGTTCTCTGTATTTCCTGAATTTGAATGTTGGCCCGCCTTACTAGGTTTTGGAAGTTCTCCTGGATGATATCCTGAAAAGTGTTTTCCAACTTGGTTCCATTTTCCCCCTCACTTTCAGGCACCCCAATCAGATGTAGACTTGGTCTTTTCACATAATCCCATACTTCTTGAAGGCTTTGTTCATTTCTTTTTCCTCTTTTTTCTTTAGACTTCTCTTCTCACTTCATTTCTTTCATTTGATCCTCAATCGCTGATACTCTTTCTTCCAGTTGATCGAGTCGGTTACTGAAGCTTGTGCATTTGTCACATATTTCTCGTGTCATGGTTTTTATCTCTGTCAGTTCGTTTATGGCCTTCTCTGCATTGATTATTCTAGTTATCCATTCTTCCATTCTTTTTTCAAGATTTTGTGTTTCTTTGCTCTGGGTAGGTAATTCCTCCTTTAGCTCTGAGAAGTTTGATGGACTGAAGACTTCTTCTCTCAACTCGTCAAAGTCATCTTCCGTCCAGCTTTGATCCACTGCTTGCGATGAGCTGAGTTCCTTTGGAGGGGGAGATGCACTCTTATTTTTTGAATTTCCAGCTTTTCTGCCCTGCTTTTTCTCCATCTTTGTGGTTTTATCTGCCTTTGGTCTTTGATGATGGTGACGTACTGATGGAGTTTTGCTGTGGGTGTCCTTCCTGTTTGTCAGTTTTCCTTCTAACAGTCAGGGCCCTCAGCTGTAGGTCTGTTGAAGATTGCTTGAGGTCTACTCCAGACCCTGTTTGCCTGGGTATCAGCAGCAGTGGCTGCAGAAGATAGAATATTGCTGAACAGCAAGTGTACCTGTCTGATTCTTGCTTTGGAAACTTTGTCTCAGGGGTGTACCCCACCGTGTGAGGTGTGGAGTGTTGTTCTGCCCCTAGTGGGGGATGTCTTCCAGTTAGGCTACTCAGGGGTCAGGGACCCACTTGAGCAGCCAGTCTTTCCATTCTCAGATCTCAACCTCTGTGTTGGGAGATCTACTGCTCTCTTCAAATCTGTCAGACAGGGTCGTTTGTGTCTGCAGAGGTTTCTGCTGCTTTTTTTTGTTTGTTTAGCTGTGCCCTGTCCCCAGAGGTTGAGTCTACAGAGACAGTAGGCCTCCTTGAGTTGCTGTGGGCTCCACCCAGTTCGAGCTTCCCAGCAGCTTTGTTTACCTACTTAAGCCTCAGCAATGGCGGGCACCCCTCCCACAGCCTTGCTGCTGCCTTGCCATTAGATCTGCCTTGCCACAGACTGCTGTGCTAGCAATGAGGGAGGTTCCGTGGGCGTGGGACCCTCCCGGCCAGGTTTGGGATATAATCTCTCTTCTCAAAATGTATCAATTTCATCTACACTGAGTAGTTTTTAAGACAGGTAATCTTTCTCCCTTAAAATACCCTTTTTGATAATCCCTATAATGTTGTTGGAACACTTCATGATATTTTCATTTATCATCAAGGCACAAATAAATTGTGCCGATTACACAAAGTTTGTACTTCCAGAGCCATCTGGAGCTAATTTTGCATGTTAATTCTTTTTTTGTTTTTTTTTTTTGGCAATTTTTAATAGGCAATCAATGATATTGTTGTGTGTTTTGTGAAAATCTAGGCCTCATGACTAGCCATACAGTGTTTTTTTTTTTCTTATGTCTTTCTTTTATCACATACTTCTCTTAATCATCACTGTCAATGGCATACTCACAGCACTTTCAGCATGCTGTATTATTTATACTGTGTCCTTCAGAATTCTTCCTACTGAATAATTTGTTTCTCGCAAGAACGGAAAACCAAACACCACATGTTCTCAATCATAGGTGGAAACTGAACAATGAGATCACTTGGACTGGGGAAGGGGAACATCACACACAGGGGCCTATTTTGGTTGGGGGGGGAGGGATTGCATTGAGAGTTATACCTGATATAAATGACGAGTTGATGGGTGCTGACGAGTTGATGGGTGAAGCACAACAACATGGCACAAGTATACATATGTAACAAACCTGAACGTTATGCACATGTACCCTAGAACGTAAAGTATAATAATAAAAAATAAAAATAAAAAATAAAAAAGAAAGCAAACTCATCAAGCGTGCATAAGCAGAGCTGTATACTCGGGTCTGAAAAAGTCATGTTTCTCTTAAGATGCTTGCACTTTCTTGTCTGATTTCAGTTATGTGTAATAATCTCAAATAATATAAGAAAAATGACTATTTAAAAAGTAGAGTTATGAGCAGTGGGGTAGAGGAGTGGGAATTGACTTGTGGTGTGTATAAATATATAACCTAATTCCTTAACTCCTGTAAAAAAAAAAATTCTTTTTTTAAAAACTTTATCTGTCATGCTACTACTATCTTTTAATATTAAGATATTATAAATATTTATTTATGTTAATAGTAGATAGTCCATCATATATTATGATGTTATGTTACTGGATGTATGATGCTCCTTTAATTCATTGTGGATTTTTTCAAATATTGCTCATATAGCAATATGAATTATTCATTTATTCTTACATTTAATTCAATGTGATTTTTCTATTGACTTTGGCACCCAAATTTATCACCTTTTGTATTTGTTTAATACATTTCAACTAATTTTTCATTTTTATTTTATATTTTTACTTTTAACCATTCTACACCAGGGTATATTTGTATGCCTCACCTAAGTACCATATAAATTAAATGAATCTGTATTGCTTGTCTTGTCTTTTTATAGGGCTATATTATTTGTCATCATTTATTGTTACTGTTTCTGCCTTAATTTACCATATTTCCATTTAATTTTGCTTATTTCAAGGTTTGTTAGTTGTTTTCATATTTTAGTTTTATAAAAAAGCTTACATTTTGTTTGAATTTATCTCTACTTTAAAAATGATAATGGTTTTCTTCATTTTTATGTTTTTTGTTTTCATATAGAAAAGCAAAATAATTTGACTTCCTATATTATGAGAAACGTGGCATACTTTTTGGTCTATTTATTCTCCAACTTCCTATTCTTTAACTCTTTAGTCTATCAATTTATTTGAGTACACTGGGCCATTCCATGTATCACGTTTTAACAAGAAGTTTCCCTCAGATATGAAAATTACATTTTCCCATATTTGCACCATTCTTGTATACTTAAAATTGCCCGTTAATATATTTAAATTTACAGCATCAGCTTTCATTTTAAATTTTATCCCAGTATTTATTCAAAAGTTTACATTTTAAGTTAACTACTTTGATTTATTTCTATGTTAAGTAGACCAATTTGTATGATGGTATTTTTTTTTTTTTTTTACTGATGTTTTAATTAATTTAATTCCCTCCAAACTCTTAGTAAACTGGTTAACAAAGGTCTTCATATAGCTGAGTAATGGGAAGGACAGGATTTGAATCCAAGCCACCAAGTTCCAAAGCTGTTCCCATCGCTGCATTGCCATGTTAACTGCCATTGTGCCCAAGTGGTTTTCTTCATGGTCTTTCCCATGAACCATTAACAATTTTTATGTATTTTAAAAAGTTTGGTTACAAATAGTCTTTCTCAACGTCCTTTCGTTGTAGAGCTCATGTATAAAATGCACTTGATTAAAAAAATTTGGAAAAGGACAGAAAACAACATTTTCCTAGTTGGTTTCCAGGGGAAGAAACTAACTTCTATGAATATAACTTTTCACTTTCCATTCACATTCATTGACTGTTTTTCTATGCAATTTAATAATTTGTAAAAAGCTTTCTTTCTTTCTCTCCTTCTTTCAGGAGATGGGGTCTGGCTGTGTTGCCAAGGCTGGAGTACAGTGTCTGTTCAGAAACATGATCCCACTCTGGATCAGCACAGGAATTTTGACCTGCTCCAGTTCACTCCTCCTTATGCCACTCCCAGGAGGTCACCATATTGATGCAAAACATAGTGAAAATACCAAATCGGCATTGAGCACTACAGCTCAGATCTCTTGGGATTAAGGATTTTCCCACCTCAGCCCCCCGAGTAGCTGGGAGTGTAGGCGTGCCCCACCGTGCCCAGCTTTTTTCTTTAAACTTAACATTCTTAATGTTGAACTTGCATGTGTCAATGGTCCGTGTGGATGAACCGTTCCTTGTTCATCACTTGTCCTAGAGGTGCTTCAGCTTTCCTCTTAGAAGGCCACTCTTCGTGGATCCTTATCTCTAGCAAGCAGTGCTGATTCTCTGATAATAGACTACCTATCATCAGATTACCTGGCGTTCTGGCTTACTTAGAAATGTAGATAATGGTGAGTTCCGTGTTATTGAGTCAGCTATAAAAGATTGCATTCCTGTTTCTCTGACCTCCAGCATGGACTACTTTCAAACAGACTTTCTGGGTCTGTAATTTTTGTTATTTTTTAAAAATAATTGTCCTAAAATTCAATGCTATTCTAATTGTTATCATTATTAAGATAGTTCTTAGGGGTTATGTGAATAGATGATAGAAAATGGCAAAATTCTGACTTAGAATATAGTCCCCAAAATTTGAAATAGCTGCTTTTATTGATATATTTCCCTGGATGGTAGAGATCCTGAACATTAGGGTTAAGTCAGAGACACAAAAACAGAGTTAACCCAATGCATACACAGTCGATCTTTCCTAAGCATGGGTACTACATCCCTGGATTCAACCAACGAGGAATCAAAAATATTTGGAAAAGATGTTGCAACAGTGCTGAGCATGTACAGACATTTTTTCTTGTCATTATTTCCTTAAAATGCAGTACAATAACTATTTACATACCACCGACATTGTCTTAATTATTACGAGTAATCTAGAGTTGATTTAAAGTATATAGGTGGATATGAATAGGTTATATGCAAATACTATGCTATTTCCTATAAAGGGATCAAACATTTACAGATTTTGGCATCTTTGGAGGTGTCTTGGAATCAATCATCTCATCTATACCGAAAGACAACTCTGTGTGTGCATGTGTGTGTGTGCACGTGCGTGTGTGTGTGTGTGTATACAGCCTGCTGTACCATATTCTGAAAGCAAAGCTTATGACATGGCAATATGCTTCCTAATTAATCTCTATGAACAACTCAGAAAGGGCTGACTCTTGCCACCAACTCCCTCCAGATGGCTTTCCTTCTATCCACACACACATCAAACATCAACCATTGTCAACTACCACTGTCCTTTCTGAATTTCTGTTTACCATTTTATTCCTTTAGGTTTTGATACTCTTGCATTCTTCATACTTTTTTTTCTTTACCTTTGCCATGGTAAAAAAAATTAGCAGAAAGTTAGTGATGTCACTTACATGGCTTGAGGCCCTGGAGTGTTTTGCAGATTGCATGGAATTATTTTAGATTCACTCTTGTGAGACAGTTTACACTGACAGTTGTAGATTCTGGCACAGTCCATTGAACTGATAAAAGGAGCCACCTCTTTTCTATGGTTGAAAATTGAAGTTAATTCTAATTTGGGTGTTTTCCATTTAAATAACACATTTGCCCGTGTATAGTGGTGGCAACAATTGATGTACACTTAGACTAAAGCTGCATTATTTCCACAATATGTGAAGAACATTTCTCGTATTCATTTCACATAACAGAACACACTTTAGTACATGAACCATGTCCACCATTTACTCCTAGAGGGCGATGTCAGCAACGTAGGCATCCAAATGAATGGATGCTCTCATGCTTTACCTTTTAGTTTACCATCCATATTTGGGAAATTATGTAAATTCTATAGAATATTATTCTGTTGATCTTCAAATTCCCCTTTAGTTTTAAAAATGTCTTTATTATTCCCTAGCACAGACTTTTTTCTGTAAATTTGCTTTTTTTTTTTTTTATCACACAATAGATATTATAAAGGTATAATATAATATTTCTGTGTTAGTGGCTTTAGAAGTAAATAGATTAAATGTTATTCCTGGTCATCAGTGATTCAGGCATGATTTTACTAAGCAATAGCAAGAAACTTTTAAACTAATGAGAAAGAGAGAATGAGACAGAGAGTGGGAGAGAGCGCCTAAATGTACACTAGCTCTTCTGTGGGAGTTTAGGACATAGCAGACCCAGCTGAAAGGACTAGGAAGTTTATTCTTAGAGATGATCCTTAAATTTACTCCTAGTAGATGGGTTGAATTTACATATGTTGATTTCAAATAAGGAATTCTAAGCTTATGCAGACTTTATGGCAATAGAAATACTTTATTTTGTATATTTCACCTTTTGTTATCTATTTCCTTATTCATTGTATATCCCACTAGAGATACATATCTAAAACAGACACAGAATTAAAGTTCCTAAAATAAATAAAATAATTTTGCATATATTGTCTTTATGTAGTTTAAAAAACCTTTTTTTCATAGTGTTCCATGATTTGATGTGCTCAATAATCACCATATTGTTTGAGAACAGCCGAGTGAAACTCTCATAGGAAGTAGCCTTGAAAAGTAAGTCATAATCAATTGGCTTATCCCAGATATTCAACTGTTGTCCCCCTAGTCTATTTACTAATGAAGGCTCGTGTGTATTTGGTTGTTTTTGTTGTTGCTTTCAGTGTCATCTATAAGAAATTATGCACAGGCAAATATTTGAAAGTATCCTATGTCATTTTGTCATCAGTCTGGGCTTATCTCATAGTTGAAAGATAAATGTTAATAACGTTATGTAAAAGTTTCATGGTAATGATTTAAGGGTTAATGACAATGAAGACTACAACCAATTATAATTAATTCCCAGAGTAATATAAAAACATTATTAAGTCACTGTTAAAAATGAGTCATAAATTCCATTGGAGGAAAAATGTTTATGATCACATCTTAGGGGAAAACAGACTGTCTCCATTGTAAGCAGTTCTGTGAAAACAAATTTGAAATATACACACTTTATTTTCTATTAAGACTTTGAATATCTTAACTGAATGTTTCAGAAGCCACAAGTGTGTTAAAAAAAATAAATAAATAAAAGAACTGAATGTATGGTTGAAACCTGTCTAATCAAGGAAAACAGTGCTGTGGCATATGTTGTTTCCACTGTAGAAAGATCCAAATGGGATTTTCCAGTGACTGAAACTGAAATTAATTTTGTAAGCATTAACATTTATAGGTGTTTCACACATGCAACTACAGAACATTCCTCTTGATGATGAACCAAAATGTATGAAGAGGGACATAGATTGAAATTCACCACTCCTTACAATCGAGTTTATATCACCCATAGTTTGATTGGTCTCACAAAGTTTATACATTCTTTTTCTCACCAAAACACATAAGTTAAAACAATGACAGATATTTTTAAGCTAATGAGGTTAAATAAATGCTCAAGTATGAGGTAAAATGCTTGAGCGTTATTTAACCTTGAGAAGTATGTTACCGTCATTCAAAAATTTGTTTTCTACCCCACGTTTGTGCTGCTTCCAAATTAAAATAAAACCCCCTATAAAAATAACTATAAATTTAAGAAATTAAATCATTTTTAATGTTTTGTTTTCTAGTAAATTAAAAATAACAGTTGAAAAAAAGCATAGATACTCTTTTTTGAGCATAACAATTGAATATCTGATTCAAAAATTATCATTTGGATCTATGACCAGTTATTTAACAAGTGTATATTTATAAAACATTTTATGTGAGCAACTGTGCTGGGATTCAAAGACACTATCCAAGTCCTCAAAGGTCTTGTAAACTAAAATGTACATAACATTTCAACAGTTGACATAGTTCTTGTCAATAACATATAAACAAGGTCAATTGCAATACAGGCATAAAATTTGCAACTTATAATGCATCTAGTAGTAAAAATTATTATAACCTTTCCTACAATTTCATGTATTCTATTACATTTCAAAAATATGATGGAACAACAACATAGAATCCCAGCATAAGTAGCTTTTGTAAACCATAGTCTAATATTGACTAGAAAACATTATTATCTTTTACATATGAAAATTCTGATAACATAGTATGTCTCTATTATATAATACAGACACAATTCCAATTTGATTTTAGTTGTAGTGCTTTTTCTCAGAGAAGATACTATTTGATGTATCAGTTTGTGTTTTTCTGATGTTTTATACAAATAAAATTATTTCCTATTGGTAAAGTTGCTTTTCCTTCTTAGTATGTGTAGTTGAATATGAGTCATCAAATATGGAGCAGTAAAATTTAAATATTAAACTATGAAGTCAAAAAATGTGTTGCCCAAACTACTAAACCAAATATTGAATGTGTGTTGGGAATTTATTTCTCACTTCAGAAACCAAAGTAATGAACATTGGGGTTTAGAGAGTAAACAGCATGGTAGTGAGAACCACATCATTAGCATATACATAAGGACTAAAGAATAAGTCACCTAGTGGAGCCAAGATCAGTACCCATTAGGTGTCAGCTAGTCACCCACGGATCTGGGTCATTCATCTTTATTTATTTTTAATGTCTTATGTTATTGGATTTCTACTTGTTTCCTTTTGGCTATTTATCTTATTTTCTTTCATTCCCTATATTTGCATTATTATATTAAGTTTTTGCCTCCATTTGGTAAAAAGAATTATACATTTTCTTACAAGTGTTTGATTTAGTCTATGGATTTTAATAGACATACTTAACATTTCAAATGAATAGGGATCATTTTTCCTATTACACATGGAACACATCACCCAACTTAGAATACTTAAGATTAAATTTTGTCTTAATATATATTTGATTTTTGTTATGCCTTTTATTTGTGTTTTGTTTTTATATGTTGTTGTGTAATGCAATGTTTGTTTAGAATTAAGCACGTGTTTACTATCTTATTTGCTCATTATTAGTCCTGTATCTCAGAATTTTATACCACAAAAAAGACACTTAAAATGTCTTTAAGTTCTATTTTTTTTTGAAAGATCTGTCTATTTTTTTTCATTGCACATACATCGAATTCATGTGGAAATACAAAGGACTTAGAAGAAACGGCACATATAAATAATAAAGCAAACACTGAAAACAATTCCTATTAGAGACAAGATGATAATTAATATGGTGCAAGAAAAGAAAAATAGATTAATACCACTAAATGGAAACCCAGGCAACAGATCCACAATAATAGTAACCTGTTTCTAACACAAGCACCATTCCAATTTAGTAAGAGGAAAGATGATCTTTTCAATAAATAGTCCTGGGTTGTCTGCTGATCTATGTAATTTGCCATAGAATACATACCTAAATTTTAAAGATAAAATAATAAAACTTCTAGAAAAAGTGAGAATCTGCTTTCTTGCATTTTCCAGTTTTTAGACAGCATTTGCATTCCTTCTACTTCTTCCATCTTCAAAGTCAACAGAAGAGAGTATTTAAATTTCTTTTTTTGTCTTTTTACTTCTTCTTATAAGGTCACTTACGATTATATCAGACCCACTGGTTAATCCAGGGGGATCTCCCCAATTCAATATCTTTAATCATATCTGCAAATTCCACTTTGCTGTATATGGTAAGATAGTCACAGATGTCCAGATATTTGAGATACTGAATTTGGCATATTCAAGATCAATGTCCATCAGAATGTAAAATAATAATAATAATAATTCCATCTTAACATCTCCATTAAACCATCAACTCAAAGTCTAATATTTCTTTTAATTTTTATCAGCTCAAAAGCCTCTGTCAAATCTTATATGTGAATCAGATAAGCATAAGAATATGGTGTAATTGATATTGGAGCAAAATTCAACTCCATCTGTACCCTGTGAAACTAGAAAATAAGTTAACTGCTCCCAAAATACAATGGTGGAACACACATAGCATACGAATTATAGACAATCTTCTTTCAAAAGAAACACAATGAGGAGGAAAATGGTTATTTGTCAAACAATTCTGAAATCAAGCTAGGCCAAAACTTTAAGTTTGAAGATTTAGCAATACTTTTATGAGGTTATTAGTTCTATCCCCTGGCTTAGGGTTCTACCCTTAGACTTAGTCTTTCATTTTCATGGGGAGTATTTTATGCTTTTATCTGAGTCATTTTATTTTCATGTGGAATTTGGCTAATCTTAAAGCTTTCTCTTATTTTTTTCTGTTTCTTTTAGTCCAAGCTGGCAGTGTTTCTGCTGGTGTAACATTCACAAGAACCTTCTAGGTCTTCTGAATATGGCAGATGAATTCACTCCATTTCACAACGTGACTTCTGCAGTCATCTTTCCTGCATAATATGATGTCTGTTCCTGGTTTCTGTGTTGAGATGGCTGAGAAGATCCGTGAATCACTTGTGTCATCTGTTCAAAGAGACTTTTTGTGACTGGATACTCTAAACTTTTGATTCTTCAAGGCAATATCCAAAGATTGTCCAGCCACATACTTGACTTTCTTTGCAAAGCACACTTTCCTGACAGTGAATAGTGATATGCCTTACATTAGCATCTTTTACAATTTAGATAGACTGAGAATTTCTCAAGTCATCAAGTAATGGCTAAGTTTTGCTTCACAGTTCTTCCTTCAATTTATCCATTTTCCCCATAAGCAACATTTTACTGTAAGCGGCAAAAAGAAAGCAGGCCACACTGTCTACATTTTGCTTGAAAGCCTGCTCAGCTAAATCATCACTTGCAATTTCTCCCTATTACATAGCTGTTTGATGTACCCAGACAGAAAAGATATATTCCACTATACAATAAGGACCGCCTTTTATACAATTTCCAATAACATGTTATTAATTTCTTTCTAAACTGACACCAGCAATTATTTAATTGTCCATATTTCTACCAGTAGATTGTGTTTGATGATGTAAGTATTCTCTAAGACATTGTACGTTTTTTTCTACCAGGCTTTCCACTTCCTTCTGAGTTCTCACTAGCATAGTTATTTACATATATATATGTGTGTGTGTGTGTGTGTGTGTTATACACACACACACACATATATATATATATACACTCTGTGTGTGTGTGTGTGTGTTACAGCAGTGGCAGGATCTCGGCTCACTGCAACCTCCGCCTCAAGCGGGTTCAAGCGATTCTCCTGCTTCAGCTTCCGGAGTAGCTGGGACTACAGGCATGCGCCACCATGCCGAGCTAAGTTTTGTATCTGTAGTAGAGACGGGTTTTTGCCATGTTGGCCAGGCTGGTCTCAAACTCCTTACTTCAGGTGATCACGTGCCTCGGCCTCCCAAAGCGCTGGGTTTACAGGCGTGAACCACCGCGCCCAATATCCGTATTTTTACTAGCTATTTGTTCGAGGCTTTTTCTACCATGCCCCTTGAAATATCCTGTGCTTCTACCCTTTACCCAATCCTAAAGCCAGTTTCAAATTCTTATTTGTTACAGCAGCATCACATTTTCAAGTACGACTTTTTTTTTTTTTTTTTTTTTTTTTTTACCAGTCTCTAATTACTGCTTAGAAAATAAGTACAAATTTAGTGGTCTAAAAGAACAAATTTATCATTTTACAGTTCTAGAGGTCAGAAATCCTCTAATCTGTGTCAGGGAGGGCTGCATTCCTTCTGGAGGTGAAACTGGGCAAACAGCTGCCTTTCATTTTTCAGTTTCTAGGGGTTGCCTGCAGCCTTGCCTTGTGGTCCTTTCTTCCATCTTCAAAGCCAGCAACCTAGCATCTTTATATGTTTCATTTGGTCGTGGAGTCTTCTTTTCTGACTCTTACATCATGTCAGCCTCCATCACTATGAGAAAATACATTTCTGTTGTTTAAACTACCCAATCTATGGGGTCTTGTTATGATAGCCTTAGCAAAATAATACACATGATTTGTAGTCATTTTGAAAGTAAAGTCATGTTTTGAGCAACTTAGTGTGGGATTTATGTAAAATTGTGGAGCTTTCATTTTGAAAAAATATGTTTAGCGCCTAAGCCTTATACTGTGATTGTGCTGAGAAAGAAAGAGATTGATACTCTACAGGATAATAAGGAGAGAAGGAAAAGCATTATTCATTGACCACCACATGGAAATGTGTGAAGATTTTCACTGGTACAGTTGTATAGTGTATCACACTACCCACTGCCACTGTTATATAAATAAATATAAATAAATAGATTAACATTTCCCACAGTAGAGAGTAAGAAGGTGATGGCAGGGTCCATTGATTCGATATTCTAATTCTTCTTGGGCTTACACAGTATAATCCTAATACAGTCACATTACACTTGGAAAAAAAGAAGTAAATGTAATTATATTGAAATTTTAGGTTTTTTGTTTCTGCCATAACTGTCAACAGAGAGTATGCCCATGACTGTTATAAACTAAAAAGATATAGAACGTCTATCGCCAACTCCATTTTCTACAGAGTGATCCAAATTAGATATCATGCAAAATAAATATGTTTTTAAAACCACAAACATGTATTCAATAAAAAACTTAGAAGAACAGCTGTTGATTGCCTGTCAATCAAATGGCAAGCAAAGAGTAAGATGCAAGAAAGTAAAATCAAATTTAAGTGTGTTTCAGTTATATTTAAATAAGATTAGTGTGAGCGTCTGAAAAGTGACATTTCAATTTTCATTTGATTAAATGCCCGTAAATTAGCACATCAAACTTTATTTATTACAGTCTCAGAAATAAATTTTTAAAATGTTTCAGGTTTTAACTGTGAGATTAGTTGCAAATGTTTGGTTTCATAGAAACATTTTAACCAGAGCCTGCATAATAAGAACCAATTAATACTATTTTTGTTAGTAAATGAATCTTCTTTAGACAAAAAAAAAAACTGAACATTTTATTTGGTATCCAATTTAGTAGCTACCTAGCTAATTCTATATCATTTTATATAGTTTTGGAACTCTTACAATTTACACAAAACAAAATATATAAATATTTGTGTCCAATGTTTCTACATAAATCTATGAAATGAAAAATATTTTTGAAATATCTAAGGTGAAGTGATTTTTTCCAATTTGCAGAAAAACAGCTGTATATATAGAGTCATGCATCACTTAACAGTGAAGATGCGTTCTGAGAAGTGCATTAGTAGGTGATTTTGTCATCAGATAAACATCACAGAGGATACGTACAAAAACATATATGGTAAAGCCTACTACGCGCCTGGGCTATGTGGCATAACCTACAGCTCCTAGGTTACAAACCTGTACAGTAGGTTACTGTAATAAATACTGGAGGCATATATGCCATAATGGTATTTGTGGATCTAAACATAGCTAAACATAAAGCAGTCATGGTAAAAATATGGTCTAAGAGATAAGAAATGGTACACCTGTACAGGGCACTTACCATGAATTGAACTTGAAAGAGTAGAAGGAAATTGCTCTGGATGAGTCAGTGAGTGGGTGGTGAGTGAATCTGAAGGCCTAGGACATTACTGTACACTACTGTAGATTTTATTAACACTGTAAACTATGCTACAGTAAATTTATGTTTTTTCTTTTTTAACAATAAATTAACTGTAGCTTACTGTATTTTTTGTTTTATAAGTTTTCTACTGTTTTAACTTTTTGATTCTATAATAGCATAGCTTAAAACATAAACATTGTACTGTTGTACAAAAATATTTTATTTCTTTATAAACTTATTCAATAAGGTATTTTCCATTTAACTTTTTACTTTTGAAAATTTGATTAAAAATTAAGATGCAAACATACACGTGAAACAATGTCTACACAGGGTCAGGATCATCAATATAACTGCCTTTCACCTCCACATCTTGTCCCAGTAGAAGGTCTTCAGGCGCAATAACATGCATGGAGCCGTCATCTCCCATGATAACAATGCCTTCTTTTGGAATACCTCCCAAAGGACCTGCCTGAGGCTGTTATACAGTTAGCTTTAAAAAAAAAAAATAATAAGCTGAAGGAGTACTCTAAAATATTAAAGATGTAATATAGTAAATACATAAGCCAGCAACACAGTTGTTTATTTTTAATACTGAGTGTTATATATTGTTCATAATTGTATGTACTGTATTTTTTTTTTTTTTTTTGAGATGGAATCTTGCTCTGTTGCCTAGGCTGGAGTGCAGTGGCATGATCTCAGCTAACTGCAGCCTCCATCTCCAGGGTTCAAGCAATTCTCTGCCTCAGCCTTCCAAGTAGCTGGGATTACAGGTGCCCACCACCACGCCCAGCTAATTTTTTGTGTTTTTAGTAGAAACGAGGTTTCACCATCTTGGCCAGACTGATCTTGAACCTCTGACCTCGTGATCCACCTGCCTCGGCCTCACAAAGTGCTGGGATTACAGATGTAAGCCACCACACCCAGCGTGTACTTTTTTTTGTTTGTTTTTTCTTTTCTGAGACTGAGTCTTGCTCTGTTGCCCAGGCTGTAGTGCAGTGGTGTGACCTCAGCTCACTGCAACCTCTGCCTCCCGGGTTCAAGCAATTCTCCTGCCTCAGCCTCCTAAGTAGCTGGGACTACAGGCATGTGCCACCACATCCAGCTAAGTTTTGTATTTTTAGTAGAGATGGGTTTTCACCATTTGGTCAAGCTGGTCTCGAACTCCTGATCTCATGATCAGGCCTCTCAAATTGCTGTGATTACAGGCGTGAGTCACCATGCCGGCCTGTACTATACTTTTATGAAGCTGGCAGCACAGCACGTTTGTTTACAAAAGCATCACCACAAACATGTGAGTAATGAGTTGTGGTACAGCATTGTGATGACTACCATGTTGTGATGGGTATAACATTACTGGGCAATAGGAGTTTTTCTCCATCACATTCTTATGGGACCACCATTGTATACATAGTCCATCACTGCCCAAAATGTCTTTATAGGACAAATCACTGAACATACTTGTGTGTATACACGGACATATATGCATACAGATAAGGGCTTTGGGGATTTGTTATGTAAAGTTCTTATTAAAAATGAAATAAATTCATATTGTGACTAATGTAATAATTTTGCTTGTATATTTTGCATACATAGATGTTAGATTAGAAATATTCAAAAGATCACTGTCTAGTCATTGGAGTTTTCTGACTGATTGTGCTTCTTTTATAGTAATTGTTAAATATCCAGTAATTTTATAAAGTTGTAAATCTTGAGGAACAAATGTAATTTTGATAGTTGTTACCAGTTACAAAGTGGCCTCAGATATGTATACTTCCCTTGTTCCAAAGTCACAAAGTCATTTTTTAACCCATCTCAGCTGTCAACCAAATATTTCTGAGTAAGTACAAATAATAAAACTTTTGCCTGAGTGACAATTTGAAATACAATACAGAATAATAAGATAGCCCTCTTTATCTCACACATACAAATATAAAAATATAAATACATACATACTATTCCATAGCATGTGCTTCAGAATGTCCTATTACTCTGATTTGAATACCTGTTTTATTTGGGATTAGCCTAAAATTATTATTTGATAGGAGTGGTCTAAAAGTATTGCATAGATTACTGCCATTATATAAAGGAAAAAGGAAACCAACTTGTCAGCTGTTGTCATTATATTAGTTAGCTACTGTAACAAAGTGCTGACTGCTATATAAAAAAAAAAAATCCCTTCTTTTCAGTGCCTTAATACAACAATTTAATCATTGCCTGCTTTCGATTCTATGAGGTTCCCTAGGTTTCAGCAAAGACGGAAGATGGTGAATTCTGCTCTACCCAGAGTTGGAAACTGCCATCCTTAGCACTTGAGATACAAGGTGGTTTTATGCATGAACACTCAGCCGATCAAGCAGTGAGGTGAGGGCAGAGGGGGCAAGTCTACCACTCATCAGCTTCTGCTTAGGCATGAAACACATCACTTCTGGCTAAATTCCATTACAGTAAACCGGTCATTTAGCTCCACCTTCATGCAGGACTGTGAGGAGGAAAAAGTAGGGGCTGGAAAAAAGTTGTTCCTAGATATTAGCCATTTCTAAGCAAGGCAACATGTATAATCCAAGGAAAGGAGTCTGCAATTTTTGGTAGCCAGTTTATGCCATAATCTTCTCCGCTTTTGAAGAAAGGGATCCTGACACCCCTTTCTTTTTGTGCCTAGAACACACTCAAGCTCGCGCAAAATCCTGTCCAGTGCCTGCATCATGCATGCGTTCTAGGATCTCCAGACATATCTGTCAGTTCCTGGGGAGTTTTTCTGTGACCCAGTAAATTTTGAATTAAAACACATGTCCCACAAGAAGGCAATAGGATAAAGTGAAAATTGTGAACCAAAAAGAGAAACATGGCAGACATACAAACTTTTTCATCTACGAATCCATCTATGGGTCACACAGTAAAACCCTCTCTCCTGAAGAGGAAAAAAGTCTTATTTATTTATTTAATTGGCATGTACAAATTGTATATATTTATAATGTACAACAGCCTTTTCAAATATATATACATTATCAATGGCTAAATCCAACTAATTAACCTATCCATTACCACACACAGCTATTTTCCTTGCGGTAAGTACACTTAAATTCTACCTGTTAGCACTTGTTAAATATGCAATCTATTGTTAGTTCTTTTTGTAACATACACCCCAGAAAGGTAAATATATTGGTATTAACTATAATCACCACGATCTCTTGATTCTGCAAACTGGGAGAAACCCCACTATCTATTGTTGTTCATGGCTCCTTTATCCCAGCGCGGACAACTTTCTTGTGGATTATTCCCCATAACCATATCTCAAGTGAGAATTCCCAAGGTAAGCTTTCAGAGACTAATTTCTACTTACTCAATTTGAGGACCCATACATTATTTAAATATTTCCACAGTAAATGACGATTTTAAGCAAAGTATTTCACTGGCAATATATAATTTACATGCATGGAGATCTTATTCATTTGTTTCTCATCTGTTTCATGTGTCTTTAACCATATTCAAATGTATTTCTTTTTTCTTTTTTTGAGACGGAGTCTTGCTCTGTCGCCCAGGCTGGAGTGCAGTGGCCAGATCTCAGCTCACTGCAAGCTCCGCCTCCCGGGTTCATGCCATTCTCCTGCCTCAGCCTCCCGAGTAGCTGGGACTACAGGCGCCCGCCACCTCGCCCGGCTAGTTTTTTTGTATTGTTTTTAGTAGAGACGGGGTTTCACCGTGTTAGCCAGGATGGTCTCGATCTCCTGACCTCGTGATCCGCCCGTCTCGGCCTCCCAAAGTGCTGGGATTACAGGCTTGAGCCACCGGGCCCGGCCACTCAAATGTATTTCTTTAATATAATAACTAGAACTGATTTATTTGCCACCTTGCTCCAATACCTTACATTCTTAAGTTACTGAAAGCTAATTTGAAGCCTAAAAACAAAAACTCAAAAAAAAAAAAAAAAAAAAAAAAAAGGTTGGATGGAAAAGCAGTAAACTTAGTTTGAACTTTGGGCAGGTATAAATTCTTATAGACGACTAGGAATTCTCAGTAGAACTTTACTGCTCAAAGGTGTTTTTAGAATCTTAGCTAAGACTGTTGGGGATCTACAACGTTTGCCTTTTCAAACCTTTCAGTTTTCAAACTTTGAAATCTTTCTAGCTCATTTCAGGTCCACTCTTGAACCAAACAATTATTTTTTGAGTTTTCTTCTTTCTTTTATAGATATTTCAGTTGTAATGCAATATAATATGTTTCTGAAAAACTTTATGTTTCCCAAAATTGAGTCAGGTGAGAAAGAAAATACAGCATCAGGTCAATAGAAATGAATGCGTCCCTGTAACCAAAGCAGTTACAATAATAATTTTAAAATTTCTTAACAAAAGCAAAGCAAATACGTATTTTAAAGTTGGAATAAAGACAGTTATTTACTCTGGTAAATGTAGAAGTTCATATTAAAATTGTGAGTAAAGATAGTTTGACGGAAATGGGTCTAAGGAAGTACTGAGGTAGCAGAGTGTGACACAAAACACCAAGATCTCCGGTTCTCTGTGAGAAGTACTTTCAGTATAGACCAGATGCCAAACTGAGTGAAGAGGAAGAAAGTAGGTTGAAGGAGTATCATGTACAAGTTTGCATTTCTCTGTTGTATTCATCATTATTAATATACTGATTGCTATCACTAAGTGGTTTAAAATATCAACATGCTATAAAATAAAAAAGTATATATCCAGTACATTTCCTGAATTATATTAACATCACTCCCTATTCACCATGTGTATAGGAGAGAATTTGCGTAGAAGAAACAGGTTTTAGCAGAACAGAATGCAAAAGCTTTCAGAATGCAGCAAGTAACCATCAGCGTTCTACTAACATTGTGTTTCCAGTGCTTCCCCTAGCTACAGGCACTGTGAAAACTAGATCTGTCTTCTGAATTATCGCAGGAAGCAGTTCTACCAGTTGCACAACAAAGATATCCATTTCCCAAGCCTTTGATAAATATTTCTTTGTCACCTGCTGTATGTAGTGGTAAGCACTTCTGATAACAATTTCTATATTAGGAAAAATAACACAGACAGCTATAACCAAGTCCAAATTTTCAGTGGATTAACATTTAGAAGTGAATTTTTTATTGTTTTAAAAATTCAAAGTAAGTGTTTTAGATTAATATGAGGGTAAATAATTTCTGATTTTCAAATTTATGTAGGGAGCTAGGCTGAAGGATGCCCTGTCAGCTTAGTAGATGATTTTCAAAATTGACTTGGTGTAAATATTCAGCTTCCAGAAGGACCAGGAAAAATGCAAAGGAACATTTTTTAACCACTTCAGCCTCAAAGTGAACATTCATCTTTTTCATTCACATGCCATTAGCAAGGAGTGGTTATATAATCCTATTCACATTGAAATGGGGCTAGGAGGTACAGTCTCTTGCAAGATAGCTACTTCTCAAACTACATTTGTATACAATGAAGCAAGGTAAACCATTCCTTTTGTGTCATTTTTTTAAACAAAATCAACTGACTCTCCTGCAATTATCCTTGATACCTGCATTATTATCTCAGCACTACTTACAATAGGAAAGATATGGAATCAATCTAAGTGTCCATCAATGGAGAACTGGAATTTTTAAAATGTGGTGTGTGTGTGTGTGTATATATATATATGCACACACACATATATACATATATATAGAGTTTTGTTTTATTTTTTGTGTGTGTGTATACACACACACACACACACACACACACCATGGAAAGTTATTCAGCAATAAAAAGAATGAAATCATATGTTTTTTTGGAGCAACATGGACAAATTAGAGTTCATTATATTAAGTGAAATAACTGAAAAACAGAAAGTCAAATACTACATGTTCTCACTTACAAGTAGGAGCTAAATGATATGTACACATGAACATAGGAAGTGGAATAATAGACACTGGAGACTCAGAAAGGTAGGAGGGTGGGTGGGAGGTCGGGGATGACCAATCACCTATTGAATGCAATGTACACCATTTGGGTGATGGTTATACTAAAAACACAGTTGTCATTAAGTAATACAGCCATGTAAAAACAAAACCGCACTTGTACCCCTAAATCTATAAAAATAAAAATAAAAAATACATGCAGAAAACTCTATAAAATTTAACATGTATTTATGCTAAAATCTGCCAGCAACACACAAATAGAGATAGAAGAAAGATTCCTTAATCAAATAAGTCGCATCTATTCACAATCCATGCCTAACAATTGGGTCCCAGCATACTGGAACAATTAAATGTCAGTATGTGAAAATATGCATTGCAACACATGAGTCACGTCTTATTAACATTAACTAAAAACGGACGACATAATTAAATATAAAATGTAAAGCTATAACAAAAATATACAGGGCTGGGTGCAGTGGCTGACACCTGTAATTCCAGCACTTTGAGAGACTGAGGCTGGAGGTTCGTTTGAGGACAGGAATTCTGGACCAGCCTGGGCAAAATAGCGAGACCTCATCATTACTAAAAATTAAAAAGAAAAGCTGAGTGCAGTGGTGCACACCTGTAGTCTCAGCTTCTTGGGAGGCTGAGGTGAGAGGATTTATTGAGTCCAGGTGTTCAAGATTGCAGTGAACTATGACTGCACCACCACATCCCCACCTGGGCAAAAGAGTGAGACCCGGCCTGTCTCTAAAATACGTGTGTGTGTGTGTGTGTGTGTGTGTGTGAGAGAGAGAGAGAGAGAGAGAACATCTGTGTGATCTTTGGTTTAACAGTTTTTGAAATACATTGAAAATATAATCCATAAATAAAATGATAAATTGGAGGACTTCAACAAAAGTAAAACTTTTACTCTAAAGAAGACACTATTAAAAGAATAAAAAGACAAGATGCGGATTAGGAGAAATTAGTTTTCCATTATATATCTGAAAAAGGACTTATATCCAAAATATACCAAGTACTTTTAAAACCCAACAATAAGAAAACAAGCAACTCAATTAAACAAATGAGGAAAAGACTTGAACAGAAAAAAATTATCCAAGAAGATATATGGATAATGAATAAACCCATAAAAAAGATGCTTAACATTATTTTCTATCTGGGAAATCCACATTAAAAGCATAGCAATCTACTCCTGCTCACCATCCAGAGTGGCTAAAATATAGATAATTGACTATAACCAATTCCAGTAAGGATATGGAACAGGAACACTCATTTATTATGGATGCAAATTCAAAATGCTACTGTCAGTTTAGAAGACAGTTTGGCATTTTCTTATAAAGGGAAATATAAATATACCATAGAACACAGTAATCTTATTCCTAGTTATTTACCAAGTGAATTAAATATGTATGCTTATGCCAAAATGTGTACATGGATTTGTGAAACAGCTTCACTTATTACCAATTACAAGAAAGAACTTCCACTGCATTGAGATTAGCAAAGTGCATCACCTGCTAACTACCGGGAAAAGGAGCCCATACATTTCAGCCCACTGCATCTTCAGCTGTACTTTTACTATTTGCCTGAGTCTGGTGATACAGAATACTCACACACATCACAAGTTGCATAAAGTAGGTTTATTACTTACAGAGAAGCACTAAGGGACAATGGAAGCCTAGGATTCATAACAAGCCCATCCACCTCCTAAGGCTCAGGAAAGCTGGCCAGATTGGAGAGAATTTTGTTTGATCATGTCCCACTTGCACTGCAGCTGAGAAACCCCAAAACCAGTCCACTCTGGGTTTGATGCCCCAAGGGAAATGAGAATCTCTGGAATAAAGCATTGTAGAAGATTTTGCTCTAGAAGGGACAATAGCAATGCCTGGGTTGACCTGGGCAGTTGGCTGCCTCAAGAAGTTGCATTTCCTAAGAATGAAAGAACCAAAGCCTAGGCTATTTTAGATAGGATTTTTTGTTTTGTTTTGTTTTGTTTATTTCCTCTCTCGGGATGTTGCACTCTGCAATTTTTCTGAGTACTATGGGCACAAAAAGGGGAAAAATGTGGGTCAGTAAAGGCCATCCAAGGACCATCCTGCAGGATGTTGAGGGCTTCTTTATTCACAATCACTAAAAACTAGAAGCAACCAGGATATCCTTCATCATAGAAATGAACAAACTGCAATATATCCATGCAATGGAATACTATGTATCTATAAATAGAAATTAATTAGTGATATACACAACAACATAGACGAATCTTTAATGCATTTTTACTGAGGGAAAGAAGTCAAGATCAAAACGTTATGTATTGTATGATTCCATTCATAGTACATTTTGGAAAAGGCAAAACTCTAGGAATGAAAAACAAATTTGTGGTTTTCAGTAGTTGGGTATGGGGAATGGTTGACCACAAAGGATGAAAATAACTTTTAAGCTGGAAGAACTGTTACGCAGTGTTGGGCTGGTGGATATATGACAGTGTGCATTTGTAAAAACCCATTGATTTGTGCATAACAAAGATGAAATTTTCATGTGTGCAAACCAAAAATGAAAACAAAATACTCAAACAAACCACAATCATGTACACAGAAACTCGACCAGAAGGTTGAGGGATAATACAAATTCTTTTATAAATGTATCACAGAGGAAGACGAAAGAGTGGAAAGGAAAAACTCATGTGTGAGGAAATGACCTATGTAACTATGGAAAATGGTGTTTTCACTAGAAACCATAACACTAACACAAACAAACTGAACATAAGCGCTGTACTCTAGTTTATATATTTTTTTTCTCATAGAGACACAGGTTACAAATTTTAAAACTTCATTAAATTAATATAAGGCTTAAGCAAATATGGTAGATTATGGGAGCCAGAATTCTCATTATCAGAGAAGGAAGTTATAGTCAATAAGAGAAGTTTGGAATAATCCCCATCATAATGAATTTAAGTTGGAGGCATCAGTATGAGGTCACATTTAGCTTAATAGTAGTATAATTAGACAGGTAAAAACACAATTATATATATATGTATATGTGTATATGTATATGTGTGATGTATATATGTTATAACAGTTTCCTATTGCTAACATTGCAAATACTACAAACTTAGTAGCTTAAAACAACACAAGCTTACTGTCCTAAAGTCCTGAAAATCAGGGATTGTAAACTGTTGCGGGAAGTCAGGGACCCCAAACGGAGGGACCTGCTGGAGCTGTGGCAGAAGAACATAAATTGCAAAGATTTCATGGACATTTATCACTTTCCTAATAATATTCTTATAATTTCTTATGCCTGTGTTACTTTAATCTCTTAATCCTGTTATCTTCATCAGCTGAGGATGTACATCACCTCAGGACCACTATTGTGTTAACCATACAAATTGATTATAAAACATGTTTTGAACAATATGAAATCAGTGCACCTTGAAAAAGAACAGAATAACAGTGATTTTAGGGAACAAGGGAAGACAACCATAAGGTCTGACTGCCTGCAGAGTCAGGCAGAATAGAGCCATATTTGTCTTCTTGCAGAGAGCCTATAAATGGATATGCAAGTTGGGAAGACATCACTAAATTCTTTTCCTAGCAAGAAATATTATTAATTAAGACCCTGGGAAAGGAATTCATTCCTGGGGGGAGGTCTATAAATGGCCGCTCTGGGAGTATCTGCCTTATGCAGTTGAAATAAGGACTGAAATACGTCCTGGTCTCCTGCAGTACCCTCAGGCTTACTAGGGTGGAGAAAAACCCCACCCTGATAAATTTGAGGTCAGATCTATTCTCTGCTCTTGAACCCTGTTTTCTGTTGTTTAAGATGTTTATCAAGACAATACGTGCACAGCTAAACATAGACCCTTATGAGGAGTTCTGTTTTGCCTTTTGTCCTGTTTACTCAGAAGCATGTGATCTTTGTTCCCCTTTTTGCCCTTTGAAGTATGTGATCTTTGTGACCTACTCCCTGTTCTTACACCCCCTCCCCTTTTGAAATCCTTAATAAAACTTGCTGGTTTTGCAGCTCAGGTGGGCATCACGGTCCTACCAATATGTGTTGTCACCCCCAGAGGCCCAGCTGTAAAATTCCTCTCTTTGTACTCTTTCTCTTTATTTCTCAGCTGGCTGACACTTACTGAAAATAGAAAGAAACTATGTTGAAATATTGGGGGTGGGTTCCCCTGATAGTAAACTGGTTTTGTAGTGCTAAAACCAAGGTATCATTAAGACTATGTTCCTTCTGGAGGCATTGGAGTAGGATCTTCTTTCATTTTCTAGCTTCTAGAGGCTCCTTATGTTCCTTGGCTCATGGTCTCTTTTTCGTCCTCAAAGCTAGCAATGATAGCTTGAGTTTTTCTCACACTACATCACTCTGACTGCTGACTCTCTTGCTTCCCTCTCTCACTTACCAGGTTCCATGTGATTACACAGGGCTCAACTGGATAATTCAGGTTAATCTCCTCATCTCACAATCAGATAATTAGCAGCCCTAATTCTGTGTACAACCTTAATCTCTCCTTGACTTGCAACATAACATGTTCAAGACTCTGGCAGTTAGAATGTGGAAAATTTTGAGATATCATTTTTCTTTCTACTTTGGGTGTATACATGGTTTAATATATATTAGTAAATTATTGACTATAAGAAATGACTTTTCAATAACAATAAACACACCAAGTACCCAGATCCTGGTTTCTAAATATCTGAAAGACATGCAAAAGTTTTAGCTAAAATAATTTTTAAGCAAAAAAAAAAAAAAAAAAAAAAAGAATAATCAATATAATCCAAAATATAAAATAAATATACAATAACCCATATTGATAAAATAAAATATTGAATAGGTAAAGAAGAGAAAAATATTTTTTACAGAATATCCCAAATAATATATATAGACATTCTCCTCTACTAAGAAAGAAACACAATTTCCCTATACTTTCCCTGGGGTAAACTGGACTAAGTGACTCTAGTCCAAAGAACAGCCTTACTAAAAGAAAGAAAGAGTAAATTTAAAGTGAAGGAATTGCCAAACACACCCTTAATCCAATGACCAAAGTTAAAATGACTGTTGATGCCATGTAGATATCAGGTAACTCCTGATAAAATGTAATGAGAGAAGACTTCACCTCCATTATACTCTTTTCTAAAACCTATAACCTATGTCTATTATTGAGGAAAGAAAAATCATTTAAATTCAAATTGAGGGGCATCCTACAAAATACCTGACTTGTAATTTTTAAAAGTGACATTGTCATGAGAAACAAAGACAGAGATTGGCACAGACCAAGAAAATAAGGAGACACGACAACTAGTTGCAATATGGTATCCTTAATGGGTTTCAGGAACAGTAAAAAATAAAAACAGAAAAAGTTAAAAAACTAGTGAAATCTGAACACAATATGAAGTTTTTTTAAAAAAAAAATCATACTCTCTTGAATTTCTGTAAGCAAAAATGTGTGGTTTATGTGAAAATTTCAATAATAGAATGATCTAGAGAAGATATGAAAATATATAAATGATGTTTAAAAATTTGGAAAAGAGGTAATAAGTGGAGCTATAATGGACAATAGCAAATTTTTAGAGTTCATATAAAAATAAAGTGTAAGCAAAAACAAAAAGATGCATAAATTAATGCAGTAGAATAGAATATACAGAAAATAAATCAAGGGTATAAGATTTGATTGTCCTGGTTTGTTTTTTGCTGATATAACAGAATACCTGAGACTGGGTAATATATAAGGACAGACATTTATTTTCTCATAGTTCTGGAAACTGAGAAGTCCAAGATCAAAATACTGTCATCTGCCAAAGACCTCATGAGAGTCCCCATGGCCTAATTACCTCTTAAAGGTTCTCTTAATACTTATAATCAACTAAATTTCAACATGAGTTTTGGAGTGAACATCTGAACCATAGCAATTCTTATAATTATAGTTCTTGTCAAGAAAGAATGTATGCATTATTTATAAAACTTTGAGAAAAAATGACTATTAACTTCAAAATTGCCTGCTTGATTTATATCTCAATTAACATAACTGTTATATAAGTTAAGTTCTTAAAATCTAGAAAATAAAATCATATGCAGGTTAAAGTCTCTATTTAAAATTGCTAGCTAATTTGTGTTAAACCACTTCATAAACACTACTCTTAAGGGTAAGAATTGTGAGGTCTAAGGCTGACAGTTGAGTGCAAAAAGTGACATTTTCTTGTGAACTAAATATTGAAGTTAAAAATGGGAAACACTGTTATCAATCTAGAACAATATTTGCAATTGTTCTGTAAAACAGAGAAGGGTAAAATAACTACATTATGAACAAAGCTGCCAAATCATTAAACACTTCTTTTTCCAATGTGTCTAAAGGTATGATAGACAATCTACTTGAGAAGAAACAAAAATGTCGAGCATTTAAAATGATTTCAGTCCCATTTCTAATAAGCTTAATTCATTACAAAATCATATTGTCTGCAGATTGGCAGAAATCTAAAGAATAATGCTACCCTTTCACTGTTTAGGGTGGAATATATGAGGAAAGGTCATTCTCTTTTGTTGCTGTAGGAAATAATTCATACAAACTGTTTTTTATTCCTTTTTCCTCAACTTTATTGAGGTATAATTGGCAAATAAACACTGTATTTATTTACGGTATGCAGTATGATATTTTGATAGACATGTACATTGTGAAATGATTACCACAATCGAGCTAATTAACATATCCATTATCTCACATCATTACCTTTCTTTGTGAGAATGTGGAGATGTGATATATTAGGAAATATTAAGAGTATAACACAATGCTGTTAACTATAGTAGTCCCCCTTTATCCACTCGCAATATGGTCCAAGACACTTGGTGCATGCCTGAAACCAGGGATAGTACTGAATCCTAACTATGCTAGGTTTTTTCATATATATATATGTGTGTGTGTGTGTGTGTGTGTGTGTGTGTGTGTGTGTGTGTGTGTGTTAAAGTTTAATTTATAAATTAGGGAGGCTATGACATTAAAAACAATATAGTCATAAAATAAAACAATTATAAACATATGCTATAATAAAAGTTATGTGAATGTAGTCTCTCTCTCTCTCTCTGCCAAAATCCTTTTTTGCACCATACTCACCTATTTTCTGACTACAGTTGACCGCAGGTGACTGAAACTGCAGAAAGCAAAACCATGGATCAGAAGAGATTTCTGTGCAGTCACCAGTCTATACATTCAGTATCCAGAATTTATTCATCTTATAACTGAAAGTTGGTGCCCTTTGCCTAGCATTTCCCCTTTTCCCAAGTCCTCCCCGAACTGTGATAACCACCCTTCTACTCTCTGTTGGTATGTGTTGGAATTTTTTACACTCCACATTTATAAGGGAGATAATTCAGTATTTATTTTTCTGTGTCTGGCTTGTTTCACTTAGCTTAGTGATCTCCAGGTTCATCCATGCTATCACGAATGGCAAGATTTCCTTCTTTCTGAAGGCTGAATAATATTCCATTGTATTGTGAAAAGACATAAAAGAGAAAGTAGAACTAATAATCAGCCCAGGCTTGTTCTGAATCTCTGTTCTGGCCCAGGATGTGTGGAGGTGCAAGGGCAGCTATGGTAGCTAGGATTGCATGTTGTAATCTCCCATAAATAGACAGCTGTAACCCCAGGGTCTATAAACAAAAGCTGACCCCTTGCCTATGTAATTGAAGTATGTTAAATATTTCTTTGACAAGTACTGGTTGTAACCTTGTTTACTGAATGTAGAACAAGGTAGAATGAAATCAATTATCCTCCCACTAGACCCTAAGATGCCTACACAATTATTAATCTTTTCCTCCTACCCACTCAACCACATATTTGTTCTATGTGTAATATCACTGGACATTAATGAAATTTGCAAACATGTAATATGTGCTTTGCTGCCCATCCTCTATAATGTGTATTGTAATTATCCCTTTGCTAAAAAACAGAAACTATATAAGTACTGTGTTTCATGTAATCGACACAGGCTGGTGTTATCCTGGCTTCCTGGGTGCACATCCTCAAACTCCATCTTAATAAACCTCATTAGGTTGAGATTCCTGTATCAGTCTCTCGTTTGGGTTGATGGTACATATATACCACATTTTCTTTATCCGTTTTTCTGTCAACAGATATTTAGATTCTTTGTTTCCATATCTTGGCTATTGTGAATAACATGGTCGTGAACATGGGAATACAGACATCTCTTTAAGACAACAATTCTATATACTTTAGATATATAGCCAGAGTGGGATTGCTGGATCGTGTGGTAATTCTATTTTTAATATTAGTATGAACCTCCATACTGTTTTTCATAATGTCTATACCGATTTGCATTCCACCAACAAGGTATAAGAGTTCTTTATTCTCATCTTCATTGATACTTGTTATCTTTTGACTTTTTTTATATTAGCATTACAGACTTTCTTAAATGGGAGGATGCGAGTAGGGTTAGGGTGAAGATAATTGCCTATAGGGGAAAATGTTCACTGTTTGAGTGATAAGTTCACTAGAATTCCAAACATCACTATTATGCAATATGTCCATGTAACAAACCTGGACATATAAACCCTAAATACAAAATTAAAAAATAAAAATAAAGAAAGAAAATGTAGAAGTAGATACCAAAAACCTTTGAAAACATAAAATAATGAATATATTCAACCTAGGAACTTAGATTAAGGAAATGATTGAAAAATTCTAGGCCAAAAAACAAAGTGTGTATGCAAATTATATTGGTTAGGCTAGGTTATATGTAGTATTAAGAAAGTGGCTGAATCCTTTGTAGTCACTAGGAGAGTGGTTGATATGAGTGAATGATTTGATTCATTCACTTGCTCCATGTAGAGTGCTTTTGTCCCAAAATTTTTGCTAGCTCATTGTAAGCTATAATATTCTTTTATAAAACCGCAGTAATTGGAGCAAATGTTGATAACCGCACACTTCTTTCTTTTTTAACTTTTATTTTAGGTTTGGGAGTATATGTGAAGGTTTGTTACATATGTACATATGTGTCATGGGGGACTGTTGAACATACTATTTCATCACCCAGGTATTAAGTCTAGTACTCAATAGGTAGCTTTTCTGCTCCTTTCCTTCCCGCTACCCTCCATCCTCAAGTAAAGCCCAGTATCTGTTGCTTCCTTTTTTGTGTTCTTATCATTTAGCTCCCATTTATAAGTGAAAACATGTGGTATTAGGTTTTATGTTCCTGCATTAGTTTGCTAAGGATGATAGCCTCCAGATCCATCCATGTTCCCACAAATGACATTATCTCATTGGTTTTTTATGGCTGCATAATTTTTCATGGGGTATATGCAACACATTTTCTTTGTCCAATCTGTTATTGATGGACATTTAGGTTGATGCCATGTCTTTGCTATTGTGAATAGTGCTGCAATCAACCTTTGTGTGCATGTGTTTTTATGGTAGAATGCTTTATATTTTCTGAGTATATACCAGGTAATGGGATTGATGGGTTGAATGCAGTTCTGCTTGTAGCTCTTTTAGGAATCACCACACTTCTTTGTACAATGACTGAACTAATTTACGCTCCCACCAACAGTGTATAAGTGTTCCCCTTTCTCTTCAACCTCACCAGCATCTATTATTTTTGTGACTTTTATATAATAGCCATTCTTACTGGTGTGAGATGGTATCTCATTATAGTTTTTATTTGTAATTCTCTAATGATCAGTGACACTGAGCTTTCTTTCATAGGCTTGTTGGCCCCATGTATGTCTTCTTTTGAGAAGTATTTGTTCATGTCATTTGCCCACTTTTTACGGGGGTTGGCTTCTCTTGTAAATTTAAGTTTCTTATATATGTTGAATGTTAGAACTTTATCAGATACATAGTTTGCAAATATTTGCTCCTATTCTGTAGATTGTTTACTCTGTTGATAGTTTATTTTACTGTGCAGAAGCTCTTAAGTTTAATTAGATCCCACTTGTCAATTTTTGCTTTTGTTGTAATTGCTTATAGTGTCTTTGTCATGAATTTTTTGCCACTTCCTATATCCAAGAAGGTTTTTTTCCAGGTTATCATGCAGGGTTTTTATCATTTGGGGTTTTATATATCATTCTTTAATCTATTGTGAATTGACTTTTGTGTATGGTGTACGGAAAGGGTCCACCTTTAATCTTCTGCATATAGTTAGACAGTTATCCCTGCAGCATTGTTTGAATAGGGAGTCTTTTCCCCATTGCTTCTGTATGTTGTCTTTGTTGAAGGTCAGATGATTGTAGATGTGTGGCCTTATTTCTGGGCTCCCTATTTCGTCCCATTGGTCTATGTGCCTGTTGCACAGGACTAGAAAAAACTATTTTAAAATTCGTATGGAACCAACAATGAGTCAAAATAGCCAAGATAATCCTAAGCAAAAAGAAAAAAAAACTGGAAACATCACATTACCTGACTTCAAACTATACTACAAGGTTACAGTGACCAAAACAGCATGGTACTGAGACACGTAATGTCTTTTGGTTAACAACATGTATTAATTCCCTACAGCTATCATGCATCTCAGAATTTTTCCAGTCTCTCCCCATTGTCACTGTGAAAGCCATCTCCATATTTTTAAGTGTTTGTTATAGCAGCACTTCATTTCCTGTTGCCAAAAGTTATGTGAAATTTCGATGGCTGCTGTAAAAAATTATCACAGATTGATGGCTTAAAAACACAGAAATCTATCCTTTCACATTTCCAGAGGCCAGATTGAAAAATCAAGGTATTGTAGGACTGTACTCTTTCTGGAGTATCTAATGGAGAATCCATCCCTCACCTCTTCTAGCTTCTGGTAGCTACCAGCCTTCCTGGGTTTATTGCCCTATCATTGCAATCTCTGCCTCTATCTTCGTGTCACTTTCCCTTATGTGTGTACCTGTACCAAAATTTCCTCTGTTTCTCTCTTGTTAGACTACACATGATTTCACTTAGGACCCATACTGATAACCCAGAATAAACAACTCAAGATTCTTAACTTTTCTCACCTTTTCCCATTAGGAAGATAACATTAACTCTTCCCATTTATGGTAATATTTACAAATTCTGATATTTAGGATGTCAGTGTACCTTTGAGGCCACTACTCAGCCTGCCACCTTGTGAATATGCTCATACAATAGTAAATGAAAACTAATGAATAGAGTTTGCATTTTGAAATGAATCTATGATACATTTTTATGTACTTTCCCATATTACAAATAAATTTATGGTCATGAAGTATACTTTTTCAGTAGGTTTTAATTGATGTGCCAACATTAATGTTTTGTTATCAATTTCAGGTATAAATTTTTAATTTTTGACTTTATTATTAAAAAGAGTCATTCTCTTCTGCATTCTTTTAGGAACTGAAAACACTCATTACCAACTTTTCTGTCACCTCCAGCAGTAACTCTTTTCTCCTTTCCAAGGCATTGTTACTGCCTAAATGAACCTCCTGTATCTTTTCCATATCTGATGCTATTCTCAGTGTAACAGTTTGTCACTTCCCAGAGGCACAGTGCAAGCAATTTATTTTCCTTTGAAATGTTCACTCTAAAAGAAGTCAAAACTTGTCACAAGTTGAAGGCAAAGTCAGAGGATGCTTTAAAAGTGTGAGGTGAGCCAGGGGGCAAGATGGCAGCGTAAAAGAGAACCGACTTTGAAGTCAGACAGACCATTAGCTGGGGACCCTTGGGCACTGCACAGAATTCTCATGAGTTTTAGTTTCCAACACTGTAAAATTGGTGTAATTATCTAGGCAATGCACATGGTTGTTATAAAGATGCTCCCATTCCACATAAATGTATTAATATTGCTTATTTAACATTAGGGAGCAGAGGTATATAAATAATCTACCACTGGGCCTGGAATGAGAATGCTTTCTTTTTAAAAGTATTAGCTATTATTTTATTAACTCTGAGATAATGTATTCATTATTGTATCATCACAGGCTGCAGTAAAGTCTCCCACATCTCAGGAATGCAGCAACATAAAGGTAATCTCTTTTCCATGCTACAAGTCCAATATATTTACTATCAAAAGAAGAAGAAAAAAAAAACAGTCTACCTTTTTGTGGTATGGAAGAGGTATTGCAAACCACTTCCATGAGAATTTTTTTCTTGTAAGTAGAAGAATGAAGATCACGTCTCAAACTACAGTGCTCTTTGATTTTTCTATAATCATATCCAAGGCGAGTGAACCGTGAACTGTGCCTTAAAGGTATATATCCTTCCTGTTAACAACATAAAGAAAAGATAGAGAGTAAGTATATGAAGACTCTGGGTCCAGTTTACCTAGGATCAAATGTGACACAGCTGCTACAAGCTGGCTTTGAGTTAAAAGACCTCCATGAGGAGTCACTTTAGAAGGTGCTGCTTCAGTTTTCTCCACTGGCAAATGCAGTTGATGATGATAACGGCATCTACCTCGAAGTTGGTTTCTAGGAATAAAATGTTCTATTCCATGAGAGAACACTGAGAACAATGCTTCACATATAATGTTACAAAATCCACCCCAAGGGATTGGGGGATGACAAGTAAATATGTAAAGTAAGATGTTGCTGATCCAGACCCAAGATAAACAGAAGACTTCTATCACTTTTTTCAACATCATTATAAAGAAAGATTACTATTGTGCCTTGGGGCAAGGTAATAAAAGTTTAAAACTTCCCAGAGTTTCTGAAACCCTGAAAATTTATTATGGGGGCGAATGCCAGTTACTAGTGCATCATCAGTAGTTTAATTGATGCTCTAAGTTATTTTTTATTTTTACTATCAGGTTTTGCATTCTGTATTCATCCATTAGTTTATCATAAGTCTACCCTATTTGAATGCAAACCCCATGAAGGCAAGGTTTTTGTCTTGTTTTCTTTGGTTTACCCACTGAGAAATGTAGAAGTCTCATAATAATTCAATCCAGACCTCTGCACTGAGAGATGACCAAATTCTAGCACGGCTTCTAGCAGCATACATTCCTGTCCCTAGGATGACCCCAACCTTCCCATTAAAATGCCTGCCTGAGAAATGATCAGGACTGCCAGAAGAATAGACAGACTGCTTGTTGTAGCCATAGACTGCTTGTTATAGCCAACATAGGAGATAGGCCCCGACCTCCCTTAGAGCAATTACCAAAAATAGCTTACATTTATGAATACTTTCTCTGTCCCTTTGAGCTATGTATGTATCACCTATAACTCAGAAGTGTCTTTTTTAAGGACATGAAAGCCATTCATTTGAAATATAATTAATCATCAAGGAGGACTGGCCTCTGTATCCCAGTCTCTTTGGGACAATAGAACCCTTTCTTCTATAATGGCCAGCTAGCAGAAAAGCTGGCCTAATTGCGTTTACACTGACCAATCCTTTGTAAATTTTTACTTCCTGGCTCTGCTGGAGTCCCTACCCTCTCCTTCCCTCATTCTTTCTTTAAAATGCCCAGTCACCTGCAAACATCAGAATAAGCACAGTTCTTTCCCCCACTGTCGGTAGTAAGTGAATGAAATCTGTTTTTATTGATTTAACTAATGTCCGGCTGTGTTTGTCTTTGATACCAGCTCCTAGAATATGGTACCAACTCCTGACCTATATATGCTAATCAATATTTTTGGATTAATGAATCAGTAAGTAAACTAATCTTGTCACTTATTGGTCTTTTATAGTAACAACTTTCTCTTAGACGTTCTGCCCAGAACAATTTGCTTGGTTTTTAAATTTCCGACAACTTGTCAAGCTGATTCTTGGGAAATATAACTGTTTATTTTTCTAAAATGAAGGATGGCCAGCAATGCCAATTACATTTCATGAAGACAGAAAGCCGATATACAGGTAATTTAATTTTGGTTAAATTTCTAATGTGTGTGTGTGTGTATATATATATATATACACACACACACACACACACACAAGCACACATGTTTATTTGTAAAAATATATATTTAGAAATTTAACCACAGTAAATTTATATATATATATTTATATATTAATTCTATGTATACATACCTGAATTTAATTTGTTTTCCTCCCAAAAGGAATATAAATGTAGTAAATTCTGTTTTTCATTAAAATTAGGTTCATGTTGGGTATAATTCATGTATAGTAAAATTAACTTATTTTAGGTGTACAGCTTTGAGACACGTATAAGGTTGTATAACCAGCTCTGGCAACCACTGACAGGATCTTATAGTTTTGCCTTTTAGTATGTCGTATCAGTGGGCCCAGATAGTGTAATATGCCCGTTATATTTTCATTTCAATGCTTTTTTTGAAACTGTGTGTGTGTGAGTGTGTGTACATATATATGTAGAAAGAGAGACAGGGAGAGAGAAATATATCAGGTGATGAAAATAAACGTGGTACAAGTAGATTTTCTGCTGTGGCATTATCTTTTTTCCATGAGTAGTTGGTCATTTTGCCTTTGCTTCCCTTGACATAGCCCTACAATTTTGTGATCTAGCAATCTGGGACTAAAGTATTTAAGGTAGAGTCCTAACTGTGGCAAATCTCATGCATTCTTTTGGTTTTGTTCTTGATAAACAAAACAAAATAGAAAACCAAAGAAAGGACAACTGTGATCTTCTCTCCTTCCCCCGCCCCTAAACGAGCTCCTCCCTGTGACTCTCTCAGTGTAAGCATTCTCCCAGTTCACAGAAGCTTCTTTGGTTGCCAACACTGACATTCCTCTCCCTCATTGTCAATCATTTGGCATTTATTAAATATTTGTTTACATATTGTTTCTTTTGAAAATGTCTAAAGTTCAAAAGAAAGGCTTCTGTTTATCGATTCTTTACACACAATTCACTTATTCTCTGAGATTCTAGAAATATAATACAATGTATTTTTTGGAATCTGTCCTTTCCTTCTTAGTGAGGTTGGTGTGCAATGCAAATCAAATGATACAATGGTTAGAAATCAAATTAGGAAGCATTATGCATTGATCAGGTGTCATTTTTATCTGCCACTGTTCTGACTCACCCTTGGTCTACCGAAAGATTCCTGACAGGTTAATTCTTCTAATCTTCTCATGCTCCAAATTCATTCCCTGTCCAGCTCTTAGTTTTATCTTTTTAAAACACAGTTCTAATCCTATTATTGCCCTGCTAAAAAGTTCTTGATGGCTTCTCACCGCTGACCTCACTAAACCCAGATTTCTTACCCTGCCACTTAAAACCTCCTGCAAGACGATTCTAAAAAAAAAAAAAAAAAAAAAAAAAAAAAAAAAAAAAAAAAAAAAAAAAAAGTTCTTTGTTTTATCTTTCTATAACTTCCCTACAAACCCTTATGCCTCATTACATTACACTTTGTGCTATTGCTGGAACAGGCCCAAATTCACTTTAGCCTCACTTAGAAGGTCCTGACACATTTGTAGTACCAAATAAATATTAATTCCCCTTAGTTAATCAGAAAAATAAGTAGGCAGTATCAAGTCTACAATTTTGAGACACTTAGAGTTAAGAAAAAAGTTAAATAATAATTATATAATACTACTTTTATTCTTTTGATAGTATCAAGTACATTAAGTCAGAGTAAAGTTAATTTTATTGTTTCCTATATGCCAGTAATTACTCAGCAAATGGTTACTGTCACACAATCAATAATTACAGTATTGTAAATGCCATTATTTAATAGGTTTAAGATAAATATACATTTTTCAATTATAAATTGAAAAATAATTCTTTGTGATGATGAATGTTTTAAAATTAATTTGAAATTTGAAGGAAGATTTGAAATTAGGTAAATCATGGAAATATTTCATAACAGGTAAAAGATGAAGCCTGAATCATAAAATCTAATTAAAGCAATAATGCCACAGAATTTGTTACAAAATATTCCTCTACAGTGATGACTTAAAAATGATTAAATGTAATTATTCTTCTTTTTCTCTCACATGCACACTAGTGCATACATGAAAAGCACTCACACAAAAAGTTTTCAAACAGTACCAGACAATGTGCTGTGAATTCATGAACTCTACCACAAAGTATTTTGCTAAGTCCTCCAACTATATCTCCTGATAACAGACATTAAAGCGATATGTGTTCTTATATTGAGACTAGTCTAGTCATTATTCTTAAACTAAGGAACGTATAGATGATGAACCAATTGAAAGTACTTTGAAAGAATAAAAAAAGGCCGATTTCAAATGAATGAAGAGAGATACTTTAGGAAGGATCATGTCTTTTCTGATTGCTTCTATAGATCTAGAAAAAAATTATAAATTCTGATAGGCAAGTGTGTTCATGTGATGCAGTAAAAGATTCTTTTTCTCAGTGATTTTACCAGACAATTCTAAACATAAATTAAATATTAAGGGGCAAATGTCAATATATGTATAAGGTTAGCGCTTTTTGATTAAGATAAATGTTAAATCTCTGTCCATATGTTGTTTTCTCTAAATTAGTTCACTACATGTTTTATTTCTATATCACATTAATAAATATGTGATACATAACCATATATTTATGCTTATATGGATATGTGTACTATACGCATATATATGAGTATGTGTATTCAGACATAATTTCACAGTGGTTATTCATACTGTAGTATCTTTGATTTGGTTAGACTACTAAAGACCAAAGAAACAAATCTAAAACAATGCACAATAAAATGTATCTGCATCTCCCTTTATTACCGTCCTCGCAGTGTGTTTACTCAAAGACAGCATGCCAATTCACCAGTCAACAAAACAGATACTTATGTTGTTAAGTTACATTGATGTCCGTGGTATATCACACAAGCAGCAAAGTGGTGTCTACATTATTGTGCCCTTTCAGTTCAATATTTCTGTGTTTAGACAGTTTATAAGGCATTGAAGGATAGTGGTTCAGCTTGCAAAAGCTGGAATCTAATTTTCTCATTCTGGTATTGGTTCTAATACCTTTTAGATGTATGCTGACAAATGAGAATCTTAAACCTCTGTGCCTCCATTTTCTCATACATAAAATGTAGCTAAAAACAATCTCAAAGTATAGTATACAGTTTAAATGAATCAGTATTTGTAACATACTGAGATCAGTGACTTAATCATAATAGACATATGGAATCATTTATTAAATAAAATAAAACCACCAATTTTCTTTCTTGTGGTTTCATAAGGAACAGGGCAAAAGCTTTCCCCTCATGGCAGCCATATAAGTTTATGGGATTAATATTATTTTTATCACTCTTCTGTTTGTTCTTCTTTTGGGCCAGAATTTTATTTTTCTAATTGTTCTATTTACCAGTGGAATATTTTATACATTTAGAGGTCAAGGCTTGTCTATATTTAATGTAATATTAAAAGTTATTCCCAGTGTTTCTCTCTCTCTCTCTCTCTCTCTCTCTCTCTCTCTCTCTGTGTGTGTGTGTATGCGTGTGTGTGTGTTATTTTCATAGCTGAGCATCTCTAGTGTCACTCATTTGGTAGATATTTATTGAAACCTTATTCAATATTGCAATTACTAAAAAAGACATGGTCCATATAATCCATGCTTTAAAAAAACATTTTGGACACTTAAAATATTGAATATGAAGACGTAAAACCAAATACTGTATCAAATTCATCTTCTCACTATTAGTATCTAATGTATTACATTATAGATTACTTTTTTTAAATAAGACACACTAATGTAGCATTGCCAATTATTTTCAGAGTGAATCATATAAAATAATATACAATTATTATGACTTCACAGAAAATAAATAAAGGTTGATAAAAACAATAGGAGTAACGAATTAAAAATAAAGGACAGTGTTTCACAAAAAGGGTTGTAATTTACAAATAGAACTTTAAAATAATTTTAAAATGAAAAAAAATTTTAAGTTTAAAAGTAATAAAACACAGTAAAAGTGTTAATTATGGTACTTGATTTGTTCATCTACTTTGAAATTTTCTTTGTTTTCTATATTTCTAGTTAAAAATGGCATATTACAACTCCACAAGGACAAAGAAAGTGGAGATGAAAATCAACAGGTGAAAGACTTGGGGGAAAAATACCCTACAAAACACCAAAATTTTCCTTAAGTTGAGGAAGGCAGAAAACAGAGAAGGAGGCAGAAAACAGAGAAGGAGGCAGAAAACAGAGAAGGAGGCAGAAAACAGAGAAGGCACGTGAAGCTGCAGATTCAGTGAAAGTGCAGGCTTATGCATTGATGACATAATTAATGCAAACAAGAAATCTAATGTAGTGTCATTGAAATGCAGATAACATAAATACAGGAAAAAAATAACAGCCACATTTTTCATTTGTCCCTAGCATTAAGGCTATATAGCATTAAGGCTGCCTGTTTTCACATAATGGAAAAAAAAAAAAAAAAAAAAAGACTTACAGTCAAGAAGCATCCAACTTGTATTCAAAGCTAACATACCTGTTTAGTGCCTTTTTCTGATTGAATAAACAAGACACATTAACATGAAATTGAATAAACTATGTAAAACCAGTTAATAACTGGGAGAACTAAAACACATGAAACTTCAATTACTATATTTAGTATATATTAAGAAAGTCATACATACATCAGAATTAGATGCCTTGATATAAGAGTAATCTGAGGCTGAGCACAGTGGCTCCTGCCTGTAATCCCAGAACTTTGGGATGCTGAGGCAGGTGGATCGCTTGAGGCCAGGAGTTTGAGGTCAGCCTGGCCAACATGGTGAAACCCTGTTTCTACAAAAATACAAAAATTAGCCAGGCATGGTGGTGCATGCCTGTAATTTCAGCTACTGTGGAGGCTAAGACATGAGAATGAATCATTTGAACTCAGGAGCTGGAGGTTGTAGTGAGCTGAGATTGTGCCATGCACTCCAGACTAGGGAACAGAGCAAGACTCTGTCTCAAATAATAATCAACATCATCATCATCATCATCATCATCATCATCATCATCTGAGAAAAATGAGACTTTGACAATTAATTTGCTTGGTGTAATTTAAAAAAACCCATTGTAAGCATCATGATATGATATTAAGGTTATTATCAAGACTGCAGAGACCACCTCTTTCACCACCAGTAATGAAAGGATGTGAACCAAAAATTAAGAATAAACATGGCAGAAGATGTTTCTATTGAAACACTGGATATTGAAAAACAATGTAATAATGTCTTCAAAATTTTGAAGAATAAATATTTTCCACTAGATTTGATAATCTTGAATATTAATTCAATATGAGTGGAATAAAGATATTTGCTTCCATGCACAGCTTCAAGCAACATTGTTCCCAGTGTCTTCTCATGAGAACTGAATTTGCTCTAGCAAAATGAGAGAGTAGCTTCAGGAAGAGAAAGATTTTGGAATCAGTGGAGTCAGCCTGAGAAAGCCAATGAGAGAAGCAAGCCACACAGTGTCATGGATAACCCTGCCCTTAATGAGCAGATTAACCAGCACAAATTAGAAGAGGATATTGTCATCTGGAAAAGAAAGGGTGCTTGACGAAAAGGTAAAAGCAAGGTAGAGGGAAACTTACTAAACAAACCTTACAAGTCGTAGATTTAAAAGTGTGAATTAAATTAAGGGCATGTTTGACAAAAGTATATAAAAAATGTATGCTTATAAAATATTTCAAGTGGAATCAAGTTTGGAGAATAAAGGTTGTGTGTAAAGTTATGCATTTACTGTGTTATATGCTAAACAGAGGACGATTCTAATATGAACACATAAGCAAAACTATTTTACCACAATAATATTTTGATCTCATGAAATAGGAGGAGGAAATGTAAGTCATGAGAATAATAACTAAAATACAGAGTGTTCACCTTATTCTATTTGGGGCTTTCATTACTTCTTAGCATTTGGAGACATTAGAATAATGCAGGGAGATTATTAGGGTGGTAGAGGAGTGACTATCTGTAGTCTTAATAAGCTGTGACTGACCGCTAGGTCATCAAATGCTATTATTTGTAAACTCTTGAGAGCAAAACGACAAAAAAATAAAACATTTCTGACATCAATGCCATTTTTAAAAAATGAGACGTATTATACATGCTTTTGGCATACATTACTTACAGAAGAGTGCTGAAGTGGATTATCCCACTTCTTACACATATTAGTCTCTAATAATGCAAAGTCAAGGACATTCTCATAATGAAATAAAATGATTTGATTTTTAGTAAAATATTCACATTCACACATATTCAAATTCACAAAGCATATTGAGAAACAGGTAGGATTTCAGAGCTCTGTCCTCAAATATTTCTGCTTGTTTCAATACAACATGTTAAGCATATGTCATATCCACAGTCTAGTGATAACTGTTGCTAAGCAATGCTTGCTTGGATTTGTTTCCATGTAATCATCTTACTTATAATATTCTAGTGCAAATAGAGATTGCTTAGAAGAAAATTGTCTCTGTATGACTAAAGTTCTTAACAAGCACTTTTCTTCTCCCTTGTAAACTTCAAAATCTTTTGTACTTATGCCAGATTAAAAAGTGTCTCCATCTCTTGGCTGTCTTCATTATAATTGAATTGAAACTACCTACTAATCTTCTTCATCATAACTTCTCTCATCACCTTTTCTTTATCGTCATGTTTTGACTAATCAGCGCTGAAAAATAAGGAGTTGAATGAAAAGTAAAAGTAAAGAATTTATCAGATAATGATCTCAGTCAGAATAAAATAATGACAGCAAAATTACTTGCATGTCATTACAATTCAAACATAGTTATTTATTGACTTATGTATTAGTTTTTTTATTACTATTATACTGTAAGTTCTGGGATACATGTGCAGAATGTGAAGGTTTGTTACATAGGTATACATGTGCCATGGTGGTTTGCTGCACCCATCAACCCATCATCTACATTAGGTATTTCTCCTAATGTTATCCCTCCTGTAGTCCCCCACCCCCTGACAGGCCCCAGTATGTGACATTTCCCTCCCTCTGTCCACGTGTTCTCATTGTTCAAATCCCACTTATGAGTGAGAACATGTGGTGTTTGGTTTTCTGTTCTTGTGTGTGTTTGCTGAGAATGAGTTTCCAGCTTCATCCATGTCCCTGCAAAGGCCATGAACTCATCCCTTTTTATGGCTCCACAGTATTCCATGGTATATATGTGCCACATTTACTTTATCCAGTCTATCATTGATGGGCATTTGGGTTGGTTCCAAGTCTTTGCTATTGTGAACAGTGCTTCAATAAACATATGTGTGCATTATCTTTATATTAGAATTATTTATAATCCTTTGGGTATATACCCAGTAATGGGATTGCTGGGTCAAATGGTATTTCTGGTTCTAGATCCTTGAGGATTTGCCACACTGTCTTCCACAATGGTTGAACTAATTTACACTCCCACCAACAGTGTAAAAGCTTTCCTATTTCTCCAAGAGCAGTGACAACAAAAGCCAAAATTGACAAATGGGACCTCTTTAAACTAAAGAGCTTCTGCACAGCAAAAGAAACTATCATCAAAGTGAACAGGCAAACTACAGAGTGGGAGAAAATTTTTGCAGTCTATCCAGATGACAAAGGGCTAATATCCAGAATCTCTAAGGAACTTAAACAAATTTACAAGAAGAAAACAAACAATCCCATCAAAAGACGGGCTCAGGATATGAACAGACACTTCTCAAAAGAAGACATTTATGTGGCCAACAAACATATGAAAAAAAGGTCATCATCACTGGTCATTAGAGAAATGCAAATCAAAACCACAATGAGATACCATCTCACGCCAGTTAGAATGGCGATCATTAAAAATTCAGGAAACTTATGTATTAGTTTTATACTGCTTAACAATTTGGCACAAAGTTAGCAACTTAAACAGCATACATTTCTTACCCCAGAATTGTCATGAGCTAGGAATCTGGGTAGGAATTAAATAAACCTTCTGCTCAGGGTCTTACTGGACAGAAATTAATTTGTTGGTGGGGTCTCTGGTCCCATCAGAGACAATGAGTCTTTTTTCCAAGTTTATTCGATATGTTTGCTGAATTTAGTTCCTTGCAGTTATAGGACGAATATTCTATTTTCTTGTAGGATTTTGGTGAAGGTCTGTTCTCAGCTCCTAGAAATTACCTTTAGATACTAGCCGCAAGCCCATCCTCAAACATAGCAGCAGCTTGCTTCTTCAAAGATAGCAAGAGAATCTCATTTGCTTCAAATGTTTCCATCAAATCTGCTAAATTGGAAGCTCATATAGTGTAACCCAATTAAAGGAGAGAAAATCCAATCATATACAAGTATTCTCCCCACACTCAAGTGAAAGGAATTATACAGGGAGTGTGCACCAGGTGCAGGAGTCTTGAAAGTTGTATTAGTCAGGATTCCCTAGAGGAACAGAACTAATAGGACAGAAGTGTATATGAAGGGAGTTTACTGAGGAGTACTGACTCACACGATCGCAAGGTGAAGTCCCACAATAGGCTGTCTGCAGACTGAGAAGCAGGGAAGCCAGTCCAAGTCCCAGAACTTCAAAAGTAAGGAAGCCAACAGTACAGCCTTCATTCTGTGGCCAAAGGCCCGAGAGCCCCCGGCAAACCACTGGTGTTAAATCCAAGTGTCCAAAAGCTGAAGAACTTGGAGTCTGGTGTTCAAGGGCAGGAAGCATCCAGTATGGGAAAGGATGAAGGCTGGAAGACTCAGCAAGTCAGCTCCTTCCACCTTCTTCTGCCTGCTTTATTCTAGTCATGCAGGCAGCTGATTAGATGGTGCCAACCCAGATTCAGGGTTGGTCTGCCTCTCCCAGTCCACCGACTCAAATATTAATCTCCTTTGGTAACACCCTCACTCACAGACACACCCAGGAACAATACTTTGAATCCCTAAATTCAATCAAGTTGACACTCCATGTTAACCATCACAGGAGTCATTTTAGAAGTTTGCCTAACACAATTCAACAAGAATCCCTTAGTATCAACAAAATTTCAGTAATTAAGAAGTGTTTTAATACTTTATTAATTGCTTTAGCAATTCTCAAATCTGTTGCCTATTTGAATCAAATGCTAAGCTTCAAAATATAGCAATTCTTAGGCTCTATTCCAACCAATCAAATTGCAATTGCTGTTAGTGTGGTCAGATCACAATATTCTTAATGTTTCTCAGGTTATTCTGATATGAAAGGAGAGTCAAACACTCCTTCCTTCAATGGAAAAAGAACATGAAGTTCACTGTTAGTATAGCTTACATGGTCTCATGAGTCTTAGTTTTGCTTCTATTGAATTTCTGCCTATGTGAAATTTAAAAGTGCCTTTTTCTAAAGCAAGTAATTCATGTGATAGAAAATTATGACAATGCTCAGTATGTTTTAGAATGAAACATGCATTTGTTAGAAAAATAGCCAAGGAATATTTGGTAGTACAAGCTAATGGAGTAAAAACTGGGAGCAAGAAACAATAAGAAAGAAACTGGAAGTATGGGTGTGTGTAACACCGGGCACATCGAAACGAACGTAAAAATCAGTAGAATTAAATGACTAATTGCCAGCTTTAACAGACAAGGACAGCAACATTTTGAGAGATATAACATATTGTTCTGATCTCGCCAATAATAAAAGCTGGAGGGGTTTCAAACTAAGTGCTTTCCTGTTACAAAGCCTATGGGTCATGATGCTCAAAACGAGCCCTTCCTTAACCCCACATGATATGGGAAATTATTTTCTGGAGTTCCACAACACTGAGGTCTTGTTTGACTTTTATGGTCTTATTTCTATCCATAGATGCAATTTTATGGGGGAAAAAAACTAATTTTACTTTTCTGCTGTCGACTTTATGGTATTAATGAAATTACATGTTTAAAGTGTGGATGTAAAACAGTCTGAGTTCATGAAAGGAAAGCAGAAGACATAAATTTTTAATACTTCAGAAAATACAGAATTTTATATTTTCAGAAAATATAAAATTTTACATTTTCAGAAAACATTACTTTTCATGTTTCAGGAAACACAGCATTTTATATTTCAGAACATATAACAGGGAAATGAAAGTAGCAATAAAATCATTGACGGGTTGATCTATAAGTTCCAGGGGACGTTACTGCAGAATTTTAAAATTCAAATCCTATACAAACTAAATTAAATGGTATGTATGTATTTGGTAATTTTTTGCATATATAAAGATTATGCTGTGCCTTTAATTTAGCCGATTGATACTTAGACTTGAATATATATGTTTATTTTCTTCAAATGATCAGATCCTTAAATGTTGCTGTCTCAGAATAAAGGATATGTAAGGACATTGCAGCTCTGCAATACCTGAATCTAAAGCAAATTTCTGAAATCACTTCCCAGTATGTCCTACCTTTTAGTTTCTGATGCTTGAGAATCTACTGCTGAGAAATTTGAAGGATGAGTAAACTTCAATTTTGCAAATGGCTTCTGTTGATAATTAGAGTAAATTAATATGCACGCTTATTTTATGGATTACTAATAATATACAAGAAATGTCTCACAAAAATGTCTGAAACATAGAAGACATTTCATTTGTGAAAGTCATTTAAGTAATTGAAAATTTATTCTTTCATAGGGTATTTTAAGATTTTTAATTTATTAAATTCAGTTGCCATATACTTTACACATTATTTTCTAATAATTAGGTAGTTGAAACTTGTATTTTTTTCAGTAAGTTTGAATGTGACTGGTAAATATATGAAGCATCAGAATAAAGTAAAATTTGCATTAATTCACATGTTATTTTCCCAATTCACTAATATGATGCACCACTAAATAAAATCAAGTGGATACAGGGTATACGAAACAGGAAAATGCAGCAAGCATCAGCAGAAAACAGTCATGTGCACATCCATTTGTTTTGTATTCCTTCTATTATGCCCATGTTAGCCTTCAGCTTTATCTTGGAAATGTTTATTGTATGAGTCTATATAATCTTTGTGCATCTTGTGGTTTTGTTCCTCATAATTCAGCAATGTCAAGGAGTATCACCTGTTCTTTAAAGGAAAAGTCATTTATATAATATAATATTTATTTATTTATTAAGAAATTAACACATATTTAGTAAATATTTTAATTAATCTCATTAGAGTTGTTTTGGTCAGTGCTTTGGTTACAAATTTGCATTTACTCTTCTGTGGTCTGCCCCTAAACCAAATCTCCCTCTAAATTTTATTCTTTTTAGAGTACATTGTGTGGAATGAAAGATTTACAGAAGCATATACGTTGCATTCTAGCAGAAAAATTCCTATTTACTTTTATATTATATATTGGATCAGATTATTATCCATTATGGAATGCATTATAACTTTATGATAAGAAAATAAGAATAAAAACTTGAACATTTAATATTTACATGCAAAATTATAATTTGTCAATTAATATATTTGACTTAATAAATATTTTTCAGATTCCAATTCATGTCAGACTCTGTATTAAGTACTAAGATTAAATTTTCAAAAATTATGAGTAGATTTAGTTCCTGCCTTTGTGAAATTTATGTTCTAGCTGGGAAGACAAGAGATACAGACAGGAAGTAGCAAAACAGTATAATCATGAGATTTTAAGAATGATTCAATATATGCTATGGGACGTAAGAGTGTGATGCTACGATTTCTGAATTTAAAATAATTTTTAAAAATTCATACTTCTTAGTTTCCTTAGGGAAGACATTTGTTAAATGATATTGAGTCTCTTGCAGATTTTCCAAGAAATTTAAATGAACCAAATCTGGCAGCTACACAGCCATGAACGTTGCCTAAATTGCACCTCAGGGCTGTTACAGTGGAGTGACTTCAGTGACCCTTCCGAGTATTGATGTCATAGATCACATCACTAAGAGTAGACCCTGAATATGACACTACTGCTACTATCTATCTTCATCAGAATACAATCAGTAATAAACTTGTTTCTATATGATGCCAGTTTCTGAATCAAAGTTCTATGAACATGTACCTAATTGAAGAATTTTATATCGTATGCCTGAGCCATAGCTATGTGCTACCTAAAAAAAGAGGTTCTGCTTTCTACTTTTGATAATCATGTGATCTCCTAAGTTGAAAACTTTCCCCTAAGAGAGAAAAATTGTATATAAATGTTGTCCAGCCAACTATTCTGAAAGCAGTTCAATACTGTCCCCCTCTTAGATTGCCAACAGAACTCACCTAAACTGACACAAAGCAGTAACAATGACGATGAAGTCATAAACACAACAAAGCTAAAGTTCTCTTAATTGACTAAGCACTGTATAATTCTGAAAAATCAGAAACATATATGTAAAATAAAGTCAAGGAACTAATACTTTCGATAAACATCTCAACATCCTTGTCTCATAGTGTAATACACTATTTTTCACCTTCGTGTTGTCTTCCTGACCTCCCTGATGTCACTTTAGATCTCCTTTAATTTCTACTTTCAGTGGATACAAGAGTGAAAGAAGTATCCTGGAAATTCTAGGTTTCGCATAAAATCTACAGAACACACAATCATGGCAATCATTATGATACATCTATCTAGTTAGTGTCATTAGGAAAAGCATTTGTTATATGATATTAAGTCACTTGCAGATTTTCCAGGAAATCCAAAAGAACCAAGGTGGCTGCTGCATAGCCACGAATGTTGCCTAAGTAACATGTTAGAATGGAAAGTCCTTAGTGACTGAGGATAGAGAGAGAGGGATTTATTTGTTCAGTGACCTAAGATGTTCACAGGTGAATCCGAACCTATTCGATGAAATGATTTGGTGTTCTCTTGGTGGAATTATTCCTTCTGAGGAAACTGAAACTTCCAATCTAGTAGACACTAAAATTATACAAATATAAGATAAAAATTATATTTCATTAGATATATTTCAGGGTATGAGCCATATATTCTGATTGTCAGAGAAACAATGACATATTACTTCTTGATTTAGAACATGTGCCATATCATGTAGCATCTGATCTCAAATTTATAAGATATCTATTTCTTCCTGTTATGTAAACTAAGCTTCTTGTAGATGATATGGTATATGCTAAGATGAGCAAATCACAAAGAAATTTTTTTTTCCACACTCCTCTACCACAAAATAAATATTTTAGGCAAAAGCAATGGTATGCATGAAATATGTGGTAAATATTATACTTTGCTAAATTAATAAATGAGATTGTAGACAGATGCATGGTGAACAGAAAAGACAAAGTCAAATTGTAACACAATATAATTGGTGTCTGCTTTACCTACTATAAATGACAAGATGCAATGGAATCAACTGACCTCTAGTAGCTATTGGTACACTGGATATGGGATACCATGATCGTTTTCTTTGGCAGTCAGCAATATTGGAAACTCAAAAAGTCTAACCAGATTGGTATTACCAAAAGAAAAATACTGTTGCTGAGTCTATGCCAACAAGAAAAATGTCTATACATCTATTTCAAAAGCATTAGAGATAGGAAAAAGAGTGTCTGACAGTAACAGCAAATTTTCTTGCCAACCTAAGTTTTGAAAGACTTAGTACAATAAGAAGTCTTGGTTAAACATTCACATTTGATCAAAGTCATTATCAAATTTGATTTACCTTTGCCTTTTTTTTCTGAAAAATCTCCTTCTAACTAACTCACTAATAGCTTTTGTTAAAAATCTGAAACTGCTGATCAGTTACAGATTTTCCTATTAACTAGTGAATCTTAACCTCAGCTTACCTTTTCTTCCAGATAATGAGGACAGAAAACTAAGTTTATCAATAAAAAATACAATTTATCTCTCCTACTGTCTTCACTCCCCAGACACCAGCATAATTATTATGTCTAACTTATCTCTTCTGCCTATATTCACAAACTGTGCAAAATCATCTTGTATGTGGAACCAGATTTCTTTTTTAAAGTTTCTTTTCAGTTAAACGACCATAGAGATATGTCCAAGGAACTAAACAAGTGAGCTTTGGGAGCCACGACAGGCTGGCAGGAGTTAAGCATATAAAAATGGTGAGCTTCATGTTTGCTTAACTTAATTTTACCTTAGGGGACTGACTTTGCTTCATATTCATTACTTCAATTTAGTAATTAAATACTGCTAGTAATGTATTATTTTATAGCTTAACGAATAAGATAATAACAGGTTCACAAAAGACAACTCCATTCAAATGGTTACCTTGTGTTCTATGTTAGTCATGCAGTTCTTTCTGTGACTTAGTGACAAACTAAGATTCATTTCTCAAAAATGTACAGCCACTTTCAGGGTCCTCCTCTATGATTTTTTAATTTGCTTATTTAGAATTTTCCGTTATCAAAATAGTTGATGAGAACAACTGGTATCAAGTAACTATATGTCAAACAAAGAAGCCAAACCCCTGGTAATTTCTAGAGTATACACCAACTAGTTCTGCAAATCTAGCTATGCATTATCTCTGGGTAATATGTTATAAGGTGAATAATATTGGTAAGATGAGTTATATTTGGAGTGCTCTCCACTTTCCCTCCCTTCTATGTTCAATGAGTAAATGTGGAGCATCAACAGGGTGAATGCTATATCTGCTTTAACCACACAGTTAGAAAATGAAAAATTAATCTTGACATAATGTTTGGTTTCCAATTGTCCCAACATGTCACCTATTTATGTTCAAAACTCTACTTTTAACTTGAACTCCACAAATCTACACCCTAAGCATTCAACTACTATGGTGTTTTGTGCTCCAGAAGATTAGATTTAACTAATGGTCTTTCTGCAGTAATCTCCATTGTCTCTGGATATCGTCTTTCCTCAATGAATTGTTACTTTCAGGAATATCTTGAATGCATGTCATCTATTAAGAAGTTAGTGCTTCACTTTAATGTTTTGGGAAGACATTTCCTCAAAGAGTCCTAGTGTATTCTTGGTTCAAGTGACTCTGAGTCCGATCATTGAATTGGGTCCAGAAAATGAGTGAGAGTTGTTGTAATTATCGGGGAAACTCAAAACTGTTCTAGAGTTGTTTTCCTAGATAAATAGATCAAGTGCTATTTTGTGTGTTGCTCACCTATTTCCAAACTAGGAACCTAATAGTATACTATTCACCAACAAAGATCCCAGCAGTGGTCAATCAAAATACCGCATGCTTACCTTGCCTCTGAAGGTTAACTGCTGTCAGTTGGCCTCAGCAATTCAAAAATCCCATATCCCTACTTAAATCAGAAAACTTGTTTCAACTGCCACGTATTTTACCTGAAGAGAACAAACACTGTGGCACATTTCAATGATGCTGTCACTCTGCTCACCAATAAACTTGTCAATCTTAAGGTTAAAATATCACCTCCTGGATCTAGTTAAGAGATATATTTAAGGATTAGGTTGCATTACTATTCTTTAAATCTTTAGATTCTTTCTTCTCTTCTCAGCAAGTAATTTCTGTCTTTCAAGTGCATGTGCAGGAAGCCACAGTTAAGTAGAGATTTTAGTTAGTCAACCAAGCAAACAATTCAAACATCTGTCTACGTATTGAATTACCAGGTTTTAATCATAATCTCTGGAAAGTATGCTTATCTTAGGTTAGATGCCCTGGAAGCAGAGCCTGCGATGGAGACTTATGTCTATTTGATTTATTAAAGAAGGGTTCTTAGGAGAAATTGATTAAGGAATGAGGTAAGGAACTGGTGAAAGAGGAAGAAGCTATCAAATGTAGCTTTGAGTAAAATTTGGAATGATTCTGATTTAATCAACTTGCAACAAGTGCCTTGTAAGTCTCTGCAAGTGTGTGGGTTATGGTGGGAGTCAGTTTCTTTATATTCTGCAGACAGTCTGGACATTTAGAAACAGCAATTGGTGACAAAGAGCCCATGTAGGTGGGTATTGGCATAGACTTGACCTCTGCCACCTGCCTACTTTAGTCATGAGTTCACCATTGCACAAGCTGTGAGGTCGCTGAGGAACAAGATTCATAAACCTTGAGGCTCATATATCTCGACACAATAATTCTGTCCATTTGTTTTATTAGTAACTATTCCGCAGTGAATGCTTTCTGGCACATGTTACTGTGCAGCAAAAAGACACCCACAATTTGTATATTGTTCCATAGACCTGTCTATGTATTTATTCCTCAAACTTCTGTTCCCATGATTGTTAAATTTTGCTTCTTCGAGACACCAGACAAACCATTTGTAAATGCACAAATGTCAAGCTATTTTTAAATGCACATACATCCTTGTATGTCTTTAAACTAGGCCACTTTCTCTCCAAATCAACTAGATGGCCAGGTGCAGTGCCAAAAGCTCTGTTCACTGGAGAGTAATCTATGTTTAGTGGCTTTTAAGTTCATATCTGAACATGTCTTTAGACCATTTCAATCTGAACCAGCATACCAAGGTAATTCATGCCTGAATCAAGACTCATACTTTATTCAACTCTCAGCTCATATAAGTAATATTTTCATTATATTACTTATAATATTTTATAAATACATCTATGAATATATATGTATATGTGTATATATATACACGTATGTATATGTGTGTGTATATATATACACACACACACAGTAGTGATGCTGGTGCAACAGAGGGGATTGACACGAACATATGAACTACCTATGTATGCAGTTTAGTTTACATGTGACCAGTACCAGATGTATGACCTTCATCTTCTGATAGATGCTGCTCTGTCTACTCGATAACCCAATTATGTAGTGAATTTGAAAGCAAACAGCTCATGATGGGCAGCTTGGGTGGAGAGGTCATTTGCAACTGATGGGTAGGTAGTCATTTATTGCCAAGTCCCACTAACATGATAAGGGCTGCTTTTGAATGGTGTACAGTTTTCTGTTAGAAATGAGAACAGAATCCTGTAGCTTTGCACTAAAACTCTTCTTTTGTGCCTTGCTGGAGACTCCACATGAAATGTTCTTTCTCTCATAGATATTTCTACTATTACAACGGTATACAATAACTATCATGGACAAAGTGTCATTCTTCTTGTACTTGCCTTGAACCCCACTTAAAATGAACAGACATTCATATTACTCGATAAAAGGATCTAAGAGTACTCACAAGTGTAAATTATTCTGCCTCTAAACTGTGGGCACTGGCCACATATTGTGGTTGTGTTTTAGTGGTAACATTGAATAACTGGTACATTTTTAGAGAAGCTGTCTTGATGTGCGTAGGAATCCTGGACTGCTAAAATATTCACCAATATGGTAAACCTTTGAAACTTTGTGAGGGTTATCTATAATCTTCCAGAATGCCTCTGTTTCACAAAAGTATCCCCTGGCTGGAGGTCTGATTAACTTACTGGAATCAATTTGGTAGAACAACGATGAAAGTCTGCTCAATATTCAGATTTCATGTTTTTACTAGCTATATTGTGACACAGAGATAGAGAAATAGCATAACCTTGGGGCAACATGCAAATACATACTGCCACTCCAATCAAGTGATTGCAAACTCTTTTCTGCCCTCTCTTGAAGGAGAAGGGAAGAATGTCAGACCAAAACCTGTGTACCATCTACCAAATGCTGTAGCAGTATCTTTCAGTAAGAAATGTCACATCTGGTACAACAGCTGAAATTGGAGCTGCTGTGTTCTTAAGTTTGCGGTCATCCACTGTCACCTTCAATGTTGCATCTATGTTTTGCAGGAACCAGATAGTTGTACAAGGAGGACCATCATCCCTGAAGTCCTTGACAGTGTCAATTTTTCCTGCCATTTCACCTGAGATTTGCCATTGTTTCTTATTTACTCTGTCAACTCAGTCCCACAGGAGATAGCACCTGTTGACCATATCTCGTCACCTTGAACAATGGAATGTGCTCTGGGTTTCCTAAGGAACATTTTCATTTGGTGAGTTTGCAAGTCTCACGTAGTAGATAATTTCCAGCACTGCCAATTCTCTGAACCTTATATTCCTTCTTCCATTTTCCCCTATCACACACCTTACAGCTCTACTTTATTTAAGGTGGATTATATTATTTGTGAAACTTCCAAGTCCTAACCCAGCACTCTCTCTTTCTTTCTTTCTTTCTTTCTTTCTTTCTTTCTTTCTCTTTCTTTCTTTCTTTCTTTCTTTCTTTCTTTCTTTCTTTTCTTTTTCTTTCTTTTCTTTCTTTCTTCTTTCTTTCTTTCTTTCTTTCTTTTTCTTCTCTTCTTTTCTTCTTTCTTTTTTCTTTCTTTCTTTCCTTCCTTCCTTCCTTCTTCCTTCTTCCTTTCCTTCCTTTCTTCTTCTTTCTTTCTTTCTTCTTTCTTTCTTTCTTCTTTCTTTCTTTTCTTCTTTCTTTCTTTCTTCTTTCTTTCTTCTTTCCTTCTTTCTTTCCTTCCTTCCTTCTTTCCTCCTTTCTTTCTTCTTTCTTTTTCTTTTTCTTTCTTTTCTTCTCCTTCCTTTCCTTCCTTCCTTCCTTCCTTCCTCCTTCCTTCCTTCCTTCCTTCCTTCCTTCCTTCCTTCTTTCTTCTTTCTTTCTTTCTTCTTTCTTTCTTTCTTTCTCTTTCTTTCTTTCTTCTTTCTTTCTTTCTTTCTTTCCTTCTTTCTTTCTTTCCTTTCTCTTTCTCTCTTTCTCTTCTTCTTTCTTTCAATTTAGAGGGTGCAACTGTTGTTCCATTACATGAATATAGTGTATAGTAGTGAAGTCTGGACTTTTAGCATAACCATCACCCAAATAGTGTACATTGTACCCATTAAGAGCTGCTCAACCTGACAAGCTGATACTGGCAGAAATGAAGAGAACATGCCTAGGAGTGGCTCATGAGGAAGTTGGACTACAGAGGAAGGAGTATAGAGCTAGATGAGGTGAACTTGCTTGGTCTCTAAAAGGGAGTTCTCCATTTTGAGAAAGTTTACCTTGAGTGCTCCACTTTGAGAAAGTTCATCTTTTCCAGCTTTATATTCCTCTCCCCTTAGTCCGGATTCCTCGAGATTCACTACTAGGCACATTCTTTTTGTTTCTGCCAATATGTGTTAGTCAGGCTGAGCAGCTCCTTCTGCATATATAATTTCATTCTACTCCTGACAGGCCCAGCTTCTCCCTAGTTAGATCCCTGGGAATTAAACTTAGCTGTTACTATAATTGGCAGGAGGAGAGAGGGTGCTGTCATGTGAATCACTTGCATCATTTAAAGCCACCATATAGTCTTCTATATGGGAGCATGGGAGAAGGATACTGTCTTTTAATAAGAGGACAGAGTCATTTTTGCAAGTCCAGAGGCTTCAGCGTTCAAAGTTTTCAAGTGCACATGTACCTACCCAGATCTCCCAATCTAGAGTCAAGGTACCACATATTTCCTATAAGGACCCTGACGTTGGCATAGAAGGTACATCTTTACTGAGTGTTTTGCCTTCCCTGCTCTTGTGCTCCTGTTAGGATCACATCCTGGGCTTGATTTTCTGCATCATCAGCCTTTGAGTGCAGGATTGAGGGTCACTTTAAACACTGCCAATGAGGTCCTCTGACTTTAACACTTTGCTTTAAATTGATGATTAATTGAATGAAGTCTGTCCTTCTTTTCTCTCTAACATATTAATGGTGATTTGCAACAACCTTGTGATTCCACAGTCTATAATTACCATCTCCACTGTATGTGTTGAATACTGGAATTTTGCATAAGCCATTGTAGTCTTTGGCCTGTATCACCTCTCTGGTCACTACAGCTGAAAACCTTGGCAATTGTATTGCAACTGCATGCTTGAAGTTATCAATACTGCTCCTTCCATGAGTAATGATATCCCAATTGTCAGCCAACTAGAGGATGCTCCAGTTCTGAAATCTCATCATAGGTGTCTCTTTCCTAGGACCTCTCCTAATAATGACTCTTTTAGGTGAGTTTCTTAGAAGAATAGCTTGAGTTGAGATTCATATACGTGTGATTGAATGAGAGAATACTTAAATGAGGAACAAGTAAAGGAGTGAAGAAAGTGAAATAGGAAGGAAGAATAGGTGGAAATAAGCAAAGATGCATTTTGAGTGAGATCTAGCTTCAGCCTGATCTTGCAGTGGGATCTAGAGTGAAAATAGCACCACATTTTATTTCAACATGGGGGAATAATTTTTATATCCAGTCCATATTTAATTAATTTGTTAATTAACGATCAGAAATTGCAAGTCAGAGTAAGCTTTGGACAACATGATTTCTATTACCCAAGAGAAATCGTTCAGAGATATGCGCAGATTTTAGCTGTTATGTAGGCTGTCTGCTGCAGCACTGAAATCAATACATAGTCTGATATAAAATTATGTTTTCCTTCCTAGTTAAGCTTATTTAAAATCCATAAACTTCACACAATAATTACCTTTATATCTAAAATACATGTATATATTTTTTGTGTACATACACTATTAAAGATATATATGTGTATATGTATATATATATAGACAGATCATTGATAAGTGATAGATGATCAATAGACAGGATGATTGAGAAATATAGACAAGTAAGAAAATTTTGTAATTATTCAATTAACTAACAAGCTGTCTTTCCTTGAGTTTTACTTTGTAATTGTTCGCTGAGGTTAAGTTTGGGCCTTACTGTTAACAGAGCTAGAGAAAATGACACATTGCTGGGTGACAAAACAAAAAGATTAGGATTCTCTTTGCAAACTAGCTGTCTCAGGTTAGATAGGTTCAGCAAGTTAAAGCAATGCAGAAATGGCTCTATCAAAAGTTAAAAGGACCAACACACAAAGCTGCTTTGGCTGGCAAAATATAATCAGAGGACTCTGAGGGTTTGAGTCCTTTAAATTTTTCCTTGTGACCCCTTTAGAATGTTCAAGTCTCATTTTTACTGATAAGTGAAGTACAGCTTGTGTAGGAAACTGCATATATTGCAGTCTCTTCATTTCTATGATGAAGGATATCTTGGTTCCTCCTGGTTTCTAGTGATGATGAATAAAGAGGCCTTCAACATCCTGCAGGACGGTCCTTGAATGGCCTTTGCTGACCCAGATTATTCCCCTTCTTCTTGCCATAGTTCCCAGAATAACTGCAGAAGGCAACATCCTGAGCTAGAAAAGAATGGCCCAAAATAGTCCGGGCTTTGGTCTTGTCCCTCTTAGGAAAGTAACACATTGAGATAGAGAAGAACTGCCCAGGCCAGCCTAGGCATTGTTCACGTCCTTCCTGACTGTGAATTAAACTGATCTAAATTGGCACCCAAAAAGAGCAAACTCTTCATGTGAATTTTGGCTGTATGAGCACCGTATCCCAAGAAGTTAAGATTCTTTTAGCAGAGAGATAGTTCCTTTGCCTTTGAGTATGTTTTGAGCTGAAAATTCTCAACTTAACACTTCCATGCTCTTTTCTTAACTTCTCTGGCACAGTTAGAAATAGCCAGCCCAACTCTTCAGTTCCTGTATTCTTTGTGCCCCTGATAATATTAATTATGAGTTGCTATCTAGTTCTCAAAGCCTTGCGTTTATTTTTCACATCTTTCTAAATAACATATGTGATAATTTAACTGTTTAATTCTGTAGGAGATGGCTCCATCTTGTTCCTTTCTGTAATAAAAGCATGTTTTTCATTATATTCACACCCAAAGAGATGTAACAACCATTTCTCCAGCTCTCCATTCTCTTTTTTTCTTTGAGAGTCTTCTACCTAAAATGCTTTTGGTACTAAAGTAATCACTGTTTCTTAGTGCAAACACTTGAAATACTCCCATAAAAATTGTGCAAAAATTATTTTTAAAGTGTTTATATTCACTAAATTTCTGGAAAGTCTTGAAAATCAAAATTGGAGACTAGACAGTTAAACACACATACACACACACACATATGGATATATAAATCCAAAATTATACCACGGACTGTTCTGCTGGTGAAACATTTCTGCTGCTAGGGAGCATGAATATTAAAACTCCATTACAAATACTAGACTCTTAGATTCTTATATTGCTGTTAATGCTGAATCTGAAAGCTGAATATCTCTTCTGCTGACCTATCAGGGTGAAATCTCTAGGTGGCCTAATTTTTCAGTTCCACTCGCACATAGATTAGGTATATCTGATTGTCATGGTCATAAGGGAGGCTAAAAAATATAAAGTTTTAGTCCCAGTCTTGCAAAAGCATGCATTCCTGATTTAGAAATTTCCCAAATATTTGGAAGGTGTTCAAAAATGCTCATTGGCCAGAGAGCATGCTAAATTGCATGAAAAATCTGGCCAACTTTTGGAAGAACCTGTATGTTCCTTAAGGGGCATATGAGGCAGTATTTATAAGGCAAAATAAATAGTTATATGAGAAGAGACAAAATGAAAGTAGGTCAGAATAGCAGGAATACAGACGTATAAGGCTATAGTTATGGCTAGGGAAAATTAAGGAGGGTACCAAGGACAAGCAACAAAGCTGGTCAAGCAAGCAGCCACTTAGGTCACGCAAGACTTTATGAGCATCACTAAGGCAACAAACACTGAGCAATGGGAAATATCCATGAGATGTCTAACATTTTTCTCTACCTGCAAACTATCAAGTTTCATGAATGCCAGTTCTGTAGAAAAACACAAGATTTTCATGTCAGACATAAAGGATAGTTTAATATGCATAGCCAGGACAATGAACAGAGTTATCAAAATTTCCTTGTTGGTCTGCTAAGACCAAATTCCCAGAGGACCATGTGAAAAGTGACAGATGACACCTACCCCCACAGTGTGTTAAATGACAGAAGAGAAACGCTGAGTTTAGTGGACCAACATATTTTATCTCGGATATTAAGCTTATTTGCTTTTCCTCTGTAGCAAGACAGTTCTTTATTTTACCAGAAATAAGCATGTCTTCCCTTTGTTCCAAAAGGAGACATTATCTCTACATGCCAAGATTGTTCACTATACAAATATTTTTGAAAAGATAGTGCAAAACCAAAGTCAGTCGGTTTGTCTACTTGAATGGTATGTAGACATGTGAGGGAGCCAGGGAGAACCATTAAGTAACCCCAGCGTGAAGATACTTGATCTATAACTCCTCTTCTTCTCTTTCTTCATCCTTTTTCTAAATATTCTGTAGAAAATAAAGAATGATGTAAGGGTTTGAGATCAGCCTGGCCAACATGGTGAAACCCTGTCTCTACTAAAAATACAAAAATTAGCCAAGCATGGTGGCAGGCTCCTGTAATCTAGGCTACTCAGAAGGATGAGGCAGGACGATTGCTTGAACCCAGGAGACAGATGTTACAGTGAGTGGAGATCACGCCACTGCACTCCAGCCTGGGCAACAGAGCGAGACTCCATCTCAAAATAAATACATAAATATAAAATAAAATAAAAAGTGATGTAAGGGTATCCTTGTTGAATAAAGTGAATGGGAGTTTGGGAGTTCTAGAGAACAAACTTCAAGAGAAGAGAAGGAGCAGTTGTATGCTGGGTTAAAAAAGAAGTAAAAGGCTAGGTACGGTGGCTCATGCCTGTAATCCCAGCACTTTGGGAGGCCGAGGCGGGCGCATCACTAGGTCAGGAGACCGAGATCATCCTAGCTAACACGGAGAAACGCCGTCTCTACTAAAAATACAAAAAAAAAAAAAAAAAATTAGCCGGGTGTACTGGCGGGCGCCTGTAGTCCCAGCTACTGGAGGCTGAGGCAAGAGAATGGCATGAACCCGGGAGGCGGAGCTTGCCGTGAGCAGAGATCGCGCCACTGCACTCAGGCCTGGGAGACAGAGCGAGAATGCGAGAGACTCCGTTTCAAAAAAAAAAAAAGAAGTAAAGAACTACATAGAAAGTATGAGAGAAATTATATACCCAGTACTTTATCAGACAAAGTACTTTATCAGACAAATGGTTGTATGTGTAATAATTACACACAATAATATCCCTTCATCACATATAATTTATGAATACTTGTAGTTAATACTGCAAATGCAATGACCTATTTTTGTCTAGTTAAAAAGCAATAAATGCACACCCGTATATAACACAGACGGCATAAGCTTGTAAATGTCACTATTTTATGCATATTTATATACATATATATGTTATATGTGTATACATAAATATGTGCATATTTATTTTTTAAAATATGTACATATTTATAGATATATGTATACGTGTTTATTTATTT